>NC_086323.1:147340115-147668865 GCF_036172605.1 Pelobates fuscus | reverse complement strand
CCTACATAGCCTTTCTCCCTCTTTCTTTTCTTTTCCTTACAACATTTACCTCTCCCTGCTAAACTCATCCTTGACTTGGGAACATTAGCACCATACTTGATGAACAAAAGCGGTATATACATACACAGGAGGTCATGCAACGAACATGGAATGTAAACCACGTATACATGCAAGGTTACGGCCTGAAAATGACCACTGTGAAGCTACTCTCATGCCGTATCTGTATACACTGCATATACACCAGTCATGCCTTATACCACTGTAACTAAGCATTTCTTCAAAGTCATTTAAGATGTACACTGAAATAGATTGACAAATACGATGTGTTATAACCTGTCACAATGTTTTTCATGGAGGCCTGCAAGCCTAATTTTCTAGTTTCTTAATGCTTTTTCCTCAATAAAATAAGTTTTGCAAAAAAAAAAAAAAACATTGAACGTAATAAAATCTTAATATCATAGTCAGAGTTGACAACCTATGGCTGACATCACGTTAACAGTATAAGGCAACTAGAGCACGGCGGGAGGGGGTCCCAGAGGGTGGGGGGTCCTAGAGACCCTATAGTGCCAGGAAAACAAGTATGTTTTCCTGGCACTATAGTGGTCCTTTAATAAGGCATTGTCTCACTCATCATGAGATAATATTTGTGGAGGCTCTTGCAGTCTCACAATTTCCTTCTAAGACATCAGTGCTGTATTCTCATGCATGTACGAGACTGCAGCACTGAGATGGGCGGACAGCACCAGGTAAGAAAAACTCAATTTTTCTGCATCCCAAGTCAACAGCAAATTCTTATGCAAACTAGCACCCAAAATGACATAGCACTACAGACACCAAGGTTCTCAATACTGTTATATTATTGATTCTAAATTCACAGAGACATGTAGAAGATTGCGTGATAATTATTTATTCTCATCAGTGTGCCAGGTTAACATGATAATATAAAACGTAAAGCACAGAAAGCGAATAAAACAGTAATGCATGTAACTGTTTATTTCAATAGAGATAAATTTTAAAGGGGATAAAATATATAGCGAGGTATGGATTCTGTGAAAATGAATAAACAAAACAAAACACAGCAATTATACTGTTAGCTAGAAATAAAGAAAGCAAACAATCTACAGTGTATTTCCAATATCATACAGAATGAATAAGACTGATTATGATGATGATTAAGGCGAACGACCAGAATGTTGGTTCTGCTATGCATCTGGAAGCCTTTCACTGTAAAATAATAGATGCAACATTGTTTCGAGTTTGGAAGAACATTTCATACACATTTATTTCATAATGTGACTATAGACCCTTACATCTTTAGTTTGCATTTTTTTTTTTACTTTAACCCCTTAAGGACCAAACGTCTGGAATAAAAGGGAATCATGACAGGTCACACATGTCATGTGTTCTTAAGGGGTTAAAGAGGTTTGTAAACTTACTGGTGTCCTCCTTGTGTTTCTTGTGATGTTCTGGCTTTGTTTGTCTCGTTGGTTGTTCCACCAGCACAGGACGGACCCGTGTTTTCATGGTCAGCTCACGGCCGGCAGCCTGTGAAGCATTCATAGCCTTAACGCTTATGTTGTTAGCGTTCATCCGATTTTTCTGACGCCTTTCTCCTCTAGAACAGCCAATTCAATACCTTTATGTAAAAAAAAAAAAAAACATTTAATTGTTTTGCTGAAGTGAGAAACTGTAATACTTAAACATTTCTAGAAGGACATTGATTTTTTTAAAAATGTATGTTTAATAATTATTTGATTACAGCATAGTGTGGTTAACAGATATATTGCATGTGATGTTCCCAATTAACATATTGCCTTTTTAGATTGTCATAAGCATTCTATATCTAAATTTGTTTTTCTTATATTTGATCTATGAGTAATGCAGCAGAGGTGTCACATAAAAGTCATATATCTTAAAGAGACACTCCAGACCACTAAAGAACTTTAGCTGAGGGGTGGAGCCTGACCACGAGATGGAGCAGACATGACTGCACAGAGCTCCGTTTGAAATCTACTTCAAAGATTGATTATTGTGGGTCAATTTTCCCATTCTCCCGAGAATCAACCAGAACTCTCCTATGTAAACACCCAAGTGGTTACCGATAGAGTAAAGGGTTCAGTGTAGGACATCGAGGACCGCAAACAAGGTGTGCTTTCTGTAATGGACTTTGTACACACTTTTACACTGTTACTCCAAACTAGATGGCAGGTCACGGTGCAACCACCTTAAGATCAAGGGCATACCAGATAAAGTCACACTGGAGGAGCTTCCTCACTACATAAGACACTTGGTGACCTTGGTCTTACCTCCAACTCAAGCCAAGAAATTTTTCCTAGATGAGATTTATTGTCTACCTAAATCCTGCAGAGCTCCTGCCTCAGTGGTGTAAAATGTTATTGTCCACTTCCTTTCCCAAGACAAAATAATTCTGTTGATGGCACTGCAGGGCAAGATACCATATGCCTTGGAAGGCTCCACTCTTTCATTCTACAAAGAACTCACCCGGTCCACTTTGCATTGCTGAAGGTCTCTGAATCCTGTTATGAGCCAACAAAGAATCTCTGGAATGCTGTGAATTTCATTTTATATGTCATTTATTCTAGATGTTACCTCCTAGGAGATGTCACTGTCCCAAGCTCTTCACGCTCTTCAAGCTCACATGCTCTGTTGATAAAGGCCTAGCCCTTTTTTTTTTTTTTTTAATAATCAAGTTTATTGACAAGTAAGTAAATTGCATTTTGGGCACGCAGGCCCTGATCAGCATATGAACATGTGTTTACATTGAATGAGCAATCGACATCTACATTGTATAATCAATCAAAACGAGGGACTGTTACGTTCCCAGTGTATGCTCATGTACAGTGGTAGTATATAAGTACTTTGTCATTTCAATTAAGTAGTTGTAGTGTGTGAGTGTAGAGGGCTTGTGTAATTGGGTCGGGCCCGTAATAAATGGGACAACGTGGGTGTAGCTGAGTCCGTATAGTGCCTGAGGTCGTATGTGTATTTGCGGCATATTTATACGGTTGCATCAGCAGGG
Source organism: Pelobates fuscus (assembly GCF_036172605.1). Lineage (NCBI taxonomy): Eukaryota > Metazoa > Chordata > Amphibia > Anura > Pelobatidae > Pelobates > Pelobates fuscus. The sequence continues at coordinate 147,665,825 of NC_086323.1, read as the reverse complement.
GTAGGGATGTGGGGAAATGTGAAGGGATGTGTGTTCACCTTATGGAGTCACATGGGCGGGTCAGTTTACGGTGTCATAGTGATAAGAAATGGTCTGCGGGGGAGATAGAAGAGCGTAAGCTCATGCGTTCTGCCAGAGAGTAAATTTATGTTGTATGCAGTGTTCTTAACTAGTGTCAGCCCTTTGGTAACAATGCTTCTGTTGACTGAACAAGCGGATTAACGTATAGCGACCCCCTAATCAGGGGTAGTTGGTTGAAGTGAATACATCACAGCAATGTCACGCTCGGGTGCGTGGGTCCCGCGATGAGTCTTGTATACTGGTCAACCTCTAAACTAGCTGCCTAATTAGGCGTAGTACTAGTAGGGACAAGAAGTCCTGGAATGATGTATAGTAGGAGTGTACATGGGTGTGTGGTGTGGATCTATTGGAGAAGGGGTTGTGTGGGTTACGGTGTAGTTCGGGGGGTGCCTAGCCCTTTTAAGTAGGTGTTTTGCTCCACACCTATTTAATACCCACTCTCCCCATCCTCCCCCCACCATCTCCTTGGTTAGGGGTACTGCCAAGGAGATGTTGGGTGTGGGGGAGTGGGTATTAAATAGGTGTGGAGCCCCTTTTTATGTTGCTGCCATGCCTGATACTACTTTCTGCAGCTTAGTTTACTAGCTGTTGTATTGCTACCCATGCTTTTCCTTCACAGTAGAGTTTTCCTGATGAAAACTGTTAATGCTTGGTATTTATTGACTCATGCATGTTGTTCTGTCAACCGCTATGTGATATATCAATATGCATGTTTTGACTGATTGTCTACTGTCAGGTATTGACATGTAAAATAATAAAAAATGATTGTAAAAAAAAATGCACTTTATCTTGCTTTATGTGTGAAGAGTGCATCCTCTTTCTTTCATTTCACAAAAAGTAAAAATGTCAGTAAAAAATGTATACTTTTAAAAGAAAACTTTTTGCCCTACTAGCAGTCAATCAGACAACCTGTCCTGTTACTTCCTGGTTGTTTAGCTCAGTGGAGCTAAACTCACAAGGAAGGCAATTACCAAGAGCACCTGCCTTCAAAGGCAAAGACTTCTCATTGAGCTGCATTGGAAGTGTGTGATTGGACGGCCACAGAAAGTCTGGGCAAAATTAGAAGGGGAGGGATTGCAAAGGTTTCAAAGAGATCTGCTCCTTTTGAAAGATGTCCATAGATGTACCCCCAATGAAAAAATGCATAATTCAATATTTTCATTCAGGGTATATTTACTAAAGAGTGATTTTTAAAACGTTTATATTTGGGCAGTGGAGTGTCCCTTTAGGCCTTTGCTGATATGTCCAGAGTATCTGACCATAGAACTTACAGAAGGGGGTTAACTAATAAACAAAAGTGAAAACAGACTTACCATTTCTTCACAATCTCTTCTGTCTTTATTTTTTTGAAGAACGGCATCCAAGATGTGCTGCCATTCCTCCTGTTTTAGCTGCTTTTCTTGAATACAGCCCCAAAAATCCAGCTGTTCACCAGCACTTCTTCTCCAAAGAAAAATACACACAGAGAAATCATATAAGAATCGTGTAGATTAAATACCTAGTGAGACTATTCACTAAACTCGGAACTGTAGTGAATAGAAGATCTGGATTACAAAATTGGGGCAAAAATGGCCAACTTGTGACTATAGTTGATTTGAAGAGATTTTACAGATCAATTTTTGTCTAGAATTTGCCATCAAAATCTTAAATCAATAAAATCCAGAGTATGTACGTGGAGTTAGGTGGGAAAATCCTTGCACCACTTTGGAAACTGCTGATGTAACACATTTTTTGATGCACCTATAATGAGTGATGCTGTGTTGTCTTGGTGTTTTAAACAACGGTATGTTAACGGCAAACACCTTATCTTGAATATCACAGTCGTTATTAAGTTAATGCGGCATATTTACATTTCTTCGTTTGATCGTATGTATTTGCAGAGCTACGGTATTTAACATAATTAGAAATAAGTAAAACACTTTTTCTTGCAAGGTCAAATTACTTTAAATATTTGTAAACATACATAACAAGCAGAAAATATTATTCCTTTAAGACTGCTGTTTTAAATTATTTATAGGTAGGATGAAGACATGCTGAGTATTCACTAATATGTTTTCTGGTGTGTATTCAGAATCTCAATATCATCTGCACTTGTAAGTTTTATTTACAGGTCAACGGAAATGCATGAGCAGTGTGTATCATTTACATTACACTCTGTTCTAGAAAGAAAAAGCAATTCTTTGCTTAGAATAAATTAAGCCACCGCTTTGAATATATTACCAGTGTAATATTTAAAGGAACAGCTAACTCTGAATTAAATTATAATAATTATTGAAAAATAATACGTACATTCATTTTGATTCATTTTCCATCAATTTCAAGTTACTTTAAGAAAAACAAAGCGTATTTCCTGGTACATCTGTTTTTTCCCTGATGTTGACCCGAAAATGTACAGAATACTTAACCCAATGCTATATATGTTAATTGGAATCATCAATCAAGCTTTTGGGAATTTCTCCCTTTATCAAGACTAAAGTACTTAGATGCTTGAGACTTGATAAAGTGGGAACTCATGAAAAATATTTACTGTGAATTTCTGTTAGTTTTATTATTATTATTATAATATTTATATTGCGCCAACGATTACATAGCGTTTTACAATGGATGGACTAACAAACATGTATTTGTAACCAGACGAGTTGGATGCACAGGAACAGAGGGTTTGAGTGCCCTGCTCAATGCGCTTACATGCTAGAGGGTGTGGGGTAAAGTGACACAAAAGGTAAGGATAGTATTAGGGAAGTAGATTGGTAAAATCGTATTCACTGAAGACTTAGTGTGATTTTTCCATTTTGTTTTGTTTTGGTTTTTAAATGACAGTTGCAGGAGAGGAATATGTTGGGAGCCATTAACAGTTTAATTGATACACTTTTGTGAAAAATTGATTTTGTTTAATGATTTTTTGAAGGAATGGAGACTGGGTCAGCATCTAACGGAAAAGGGAAGGTAGATTCACAGGTACGGTGCAGCCCTAGAGAAGTCTTAAAGGCGAGCATCAGAGGTGGGAGTACGAACAGAGGATAAACATAGGTCTTCGGCAGAGCGTAGGGGCATAGACGGGAAAAACGTGTGTATTACGGGAGGATAGATAGGTGGGAGTAGCATTATGTAGAGACTTGAAAGTAAGAACCAGAATTTTATATTGGGCCCTATATCTTACGGGAAGCCAATGCAGGGTCTGACAGAGGGGGGAGGTGTGGGAGGTGCGGGTGGACATGAAGATGAGCCTAGATGTTGCATTTACTATAGACTGCAATGAGGCAAGTTGGGAGCACATAAGACCACTGAGAAGTGGATTGCAGTAGTCAAGGCGAGAGAGGACAGTGGCATGGACCAGCACCTAAGCCGCATCTGGCGTTAAGTAGGGGCAGATGCGCCTAATTTTTTTGAGATAGAAGCAGTAGGATTTGGCAATCCATTGTGCATGAGGAGTAAAGGAGAGGACGGAGTCAAAGAGACCACCTATGCAGCGAGCCTGTGTGGTGGAGCTGATGATAGCACCATTAGCGTGGAGGGAGACAGAAATGGGAATAGTAACATTTGAGGGAGGAAAGACCAGAAGTTCTGTTTTGGATAAGTTGAGCTTAAGGAAGTGGGCAGCCATCCAGTTAGAAATAGTAGAGAGGCAGTCAGAGACACTAGTCAAGAGGGACGGGTAGAGATCAGGAGAGGACAGGTAGATTTGAGTGTCATCCACATTGAAATGATATTGGAAGACAAAGGAGCTGATGAGTTTACCAAGGGAGGTAGTATACCACAAGATTTTGCAGTGAGTAGATCGTTAGATACTGGCCAAAGCCGTTTCCACAGAGTATTGAGCGCAGAAACTTGACTGAAGTGAGTCGAGCAGAGAGCTGGACTCGAGGAAGTCTGTCAATCTCACATACACACATCTTTCAAGGATCTGGGATGCAAAAGGCAGTAGCGAGATAGGGAAGTAGTTGGATGGGGAGTTAGGGTCAAGGTTGGGCTTTTTTAGAATCAGGGTTACAGTTGCGTGTTTGAAGGGTGATGGCAATATGCCAGAGGAGATGGAGAGATTGAGAATTTTAGTGAGAGGCAGAGCAAGAGAAGGAGACAGATTACGGATGAGATGTGGGGGAATAGGATCAAGGGAGCAGGTGGTGGGGCCGGAAGACCGGAGCAGATTTCCATGTGTGTGGGATTTGTATTTTCAATATAAACCCACTGCTGACTCACAGAGCTTGCTCACTGAAGTTTGCTTGAAAGTAGGCTATTTCAAGTAGTCTCTTTTAAGTAGGAGTTAAAACAACAGGAGTTTAAGCTATAAGTGAGTTTAAACCAAGAGGGTAAATATTGTTTTGCGCACTTGTATTTTTTGGTAACTGGGGATCATTGCTAGCAAGATTGAGAGTTTTATGCATGTATGCATGCCTGGATGAATCTGTCCAGGGTCCATACCTCTGTGGCGGGTGTGAGCGAGTGGCTTTTCGAAGCTCAAATTGGAGCTCTGGAGAGGCAAATTGCAACACTGAGGGAGATTGACAATCTTGAGAGGAGTCTGCTTAGTGGGGTCAGGTAGTGGAGTGGGAGGAGGTAAGACAGTTGGTTAACAGGCACATAGTTGGGTAACAGTGGGGTGAGGAAGCAGGGGGGAGGGAAGAGGAAAGGTTTAGCTAGTCCTGATCTTGTGCAGCCTAACTGATTTGCCCATTTGAGTGAAGATGTTGGGAGCATCAGCCCAGGAGTAGCGGTACTGCAGGGAGCTGTTCCTTCTAACAGCCATGGGAACAGCCCCTCTAGTACGGGTGGGGTTGAGAGTGTAAGGAAGGTTAGACAGGTTGTGGTGATTGGGGACTCTATTATTAAGAGAGTAGATAGGGTAATCTGTCACTTTGGTCGTTTCAACCGGACAGCTTGCTGTCTCCTGGGTGCTCGGGTCCGGCATGTTGCTGACAGAGTGGAGGGATTATTGGGAGGGGCTGGGGATGACCCAGCTGTCATGGTCCATATTGGTACCAATGACAAAGTCAGAGGTAAATGGAAGGGCCTAAAGAATGCGTTCAGGGTACTAGGAAGTTAGCTAAAGAAAAGGACCTCCAAGGTAATATTTTCAGAAATATTACCTGTGCCGTGCGCTACAGCAGAAAGGCAGCGGGAGATTAGAGAGGTCAATGCTTGGCTGAAGTCTTGGTGCAGGAAAGAGTTTGGGGTTTTTAGAGCACTGGGCCGATTTATCACTTGGGTACAACCTGAATAGCCATGATGGATTGCACCTAAACAGAAGAGGATCTGCTGTACTGGGGGATAGGATGGCTAGAAGGTAAGAGGAGATTTTAAACAACTAGTGCGGGGGAGGGTCAAAGCAATCTAGAAAATAGAGATAGAATAGAAAGGAGATGGGTTTTAGCTCAGAACAAAGGGGGTGGAGATTGGGCTAGTGGCGAGCTCAGAACAGAGGAGTTATGTAATATTGATAAAAAATTCACAAAAAGTACAAATGACTCATGATAATATTAAATGTATGATTACTAATGCAAGGAGCCTATATAACAAAATGGGGGAACTAGAGGCAATAGCATACACTAAACAATATGATATAATATACATAACAGAAACACGGTGGGATGAGATACATGACTGGGCAGTTAACTTAAATTGGTACACGTTATTTAAGAAGGATAAGAAAAACAAGAAGGATGGTGGGCAGGGCCGGACTGGGGATACATAGCAGCCCTGGAAAAAAGATTTATTATAGCCCCATAAGTCACTGCGCCATATATTGTTGCGTGTAATATGTAAGGCTATGTCTTGCCATGACAGATGATTGAGTAATATATATGTGTATATATATATATATATATATATATATATATATATATATATATATATATATATATATATATATATTGCTTTTTCTAATATAAAATATTGGTCCTTTCAGAGTAAAACCTCATTGATACACAGCCTCATAGACAAACAATCTCACTGATATACATCAGCTCATTGACATAAAAACACAAGCTTACTCACTAGCAGGCACACACATGCAAGCAAGCTCACTCACTAGCAGACGCACACAAACAGCTTAATGTAGTGGTACTGGTGTCTATAGCATGTCCCTACAGGATTTTCAACGTAAACACTGACTTTTCTGAGAAAAGGCAGTGTTTACATTGCTTCAAAGTGACACCGTTATTGACAGTCACTCAGACGGTCACTAGAGGTGCTTCCTGTGTCAGTGCACCTACATTCAGGGCCTCCACACTCTGTAGGTGCTGAACGTTCCCCATAGAGATACATTAATTCAATGCATCTATATGAGGAGATGCTGATTGGTGTAGCGTTTTGCAGCCAATCCTATGGCAAAGCATTGGATTGGCTGAGATCATCAAGCTTGATGATCTCAGCCATAGAGGCAGGGCCAGTCGAGGGGAGACCAGCAGGCTGCGTGGGAAATAAAAAGGTGAGCAAAAACACTATTTTTAAACACACATATACACCATGAGAGACACAGAAACACACATATACCATGACAGATACACACCCCATGACAGACACACACACACCATGACAGACCATGACATAGACAGACCATGACACAGACAGACCCACACACACCATGACACAGACAGACCCACACACACCATGACACAGACAGACACACACATACCATGACACACACACCAAGACACAGACAGACACACACCCCATGATGGAGAGACATACACCCCATGACAGACAAACACACACACACACACATGCACACACACACCTTGACAGACAGACACACACACACACACACCATACAAACAGACACAAACACATCATACAGACAGACACCATGACACAGACAGACACACACACCATGACACAGACAGACACACACACCATGACACAGACAGACACACACACACACACACACACCATGATGGACAGACAGACACACACACCATGACACAGAAAGACAGACACACACAAACCATGACAGACAGACAGACACACACACCATGACAGACAGACACCATGACACAGACAGACACACACACAATTACACAGACAGCCACACACACACACACCATACAGAAATACACCATGACACAGACAGACAGACACACACACCATGACAGACAGACAGACACACACACCATACAGACAGACACCATGACACAGACAGACATACACACCATGACACAGACAGACACACACACAATTACACAGACAGCCACACACACACACACCATACAGAAATACACCATGACACAGACAGACAGACACACACACCATGACAGACAGACAGACACACACACCATACAGACAGACACCATGACACAGACAGACACACACACCATGACACAGACAGACACACACCATGACACAGACAGACAGACACACACACCATGACACAGACAGACACACACACAGACAGACAGACACACACACACCATGACAGACAGACACACACACACACATCATACAGACAGACACCATGACACAGACATACAGACACACACACACCATACAGACAGACACAAACACATCATACAGACAGACACCATGATACAGACAGACACACACATACCATGACACACACACCATGACACAGACAGACACACACCCCATGATGGACAGACATACACACCATGACAGACAGACACACACACCATACAGACACACACACACCATGGCAGACAGACAGACACACACACACACACACCATACAGACAGACATCATGACACAGACAGACACACACACCATGACACAGACAGACACACATCATACAGACAGACACCATGACACAGACAGACACACACACCATGACACAGACAGACACACACACACACCATGATGGACATACAGACACACACACACCATGACACAGACAGACAGACACGCACACACCATGGCAGACAGACACCATGACACAGACAGACACACACACCATGACACAGACACACACACACACCATACAGAAAGACACCATGACACAGACAGACAGACACACACACACCATGACAGGCAGACACACACACACACACACACCATGACAGACAGACACACACACACACACCAAACAGACAGACACACACACACACACACACCAGACAGACACCATGACACAGACAGACACACACACCATGACACAGACAGACAGACACACACAGGCAGACAGACACACACACACCATAACAGACATACACACACCATACAGACAGACACACACACACACACACACACACACACACACACCATACAGACAGACACAAACACATCATACAGACAGACACCATGACACAGACAGACACACACGCACACACACCATGACAGACAAACAGACACACACACACACACCATACAGACAGACACCATGACACAGACAGACACACACACCATGACACAGACAGACACACACCATGACACAGACAGACAGACACACACACACCATGACAGACAGACAGACAGACACACATACACACACACACACCATGACAGACAGACACCATGACACAGACAGACACACACACACAGACAGACAGCCACACACACACACCATACAGACAGACACCATGACACAGGCAGACAGACACACAAACCATGACAGACAGACAGACACACACACACACACCATGACAGACAAACAGACACACACACACCCCATACAGGCAGACACCATGACACAGACAGACACACACACCATCACACAGACAGACACACACCATGACACAGACAGACAGATACACACACCATGACACAGACAGACACACACACACACCATGACACAGACAGACACACACACACACACACCATGACAGACAGACACACACCATGACAGACACACACACACACACCATACAGACATACACCATGGCACATACAGACATACACACTATGACACAGACAGACAGACACACACACACCATGACACAGACAGACAAACTTACACTGACAAAGACAGACACACGCACCATGACAAAGACAGACAAACTTACACTGACACACATGACTTCTACCTGCCAGGGGGTCGTGCAGTGCAGACGGCTGTCTGTGCTGGAGGCTGCTGGGGCACCCGTGCTGGCGGCCACTGGGGGAGGTCTTCTGGCGGCCACTGGGGGAGGTCTTTTGGCGGCCGCTGGGGGAGGTCTGCTAGCAGCCGCTGGGGGAGCTGCACTGTCTCTGCTCCCCAGCGTGCAGCTTAATGAGACCGGGGTTGGAATATGATGTCGCAGCTCCCCCAGCGGCCGCCAGCAGACCTCCCCCATTGGCCACCAACAGACCCAGGTGTCTGCCTGGCCCCAGGTGCCGACGGCCCACCGGGAAATTTCCCGGTATCCCGGTGGGCCATTCCGGCCATGATGGTGGGGTATGTTTGTATGTCAACCATGAGTTAAAGTCAAATCTTAGGCATGTGGAGTGTTACGAGGAAAATGTAGATATCTACTTGGGGCAAATGAAGGGAAATCAATTATTGGTTGGGATATGTTTTAGACCACCTAATGTAAATATTAATGTGGAAAAACAGCTGTTAGAGAAAATTGGGAAAGCTGCAAATCTGGGTAACACGTTAATTATTGGAGATTTTAATTACCCGGATATAAATTGGGATAGAGTGACTAGTACTTCAGCAAGGGGAATCAGGTTTTTGAATGTGTTAAATTACACCTTCACAACTGGTACAAGCACCAACTAGAAAGGATACTTGTCTCAATCTCGTTATAACAAACAACGAAGGGGAGCATTTGGGAAATAGTGATTACTATATGGTAATTTTTTTAATAAACTCAAAAAAGCAAAAGCACATGGGGTATATTAAAGAAACATATATAGTCACCTAAATTAATTTAGCTAAATAAAGCAGTTTTAGTGTATAGATCATTCCCTTGCAATTTCACTGCTCAATTCGCTGGCATTTAGGAGTTAACCCCTTAAAACCAGAGGGCGTACTATTACGCCCTATTCTAAGCTGCTCTAAACGCCGCAGGGCGTAATAGTACGCCCTCCGTTTTTTTTTTTACTTACCCGGTCGCCAGCGATCCCACGCCGGTGATCGCGGTTGGGGGGACTCACCTGGGATCCCAGGGAGTCCCCCGCGGCAGATCCTTCCTCCTCCAGCCCCCCTCCCCCCCCCGGCCATGAGAGAGTGAGGTCCTTGCGATGACCTCACAATCACATTGCCGGGTTAGCTGGCAATAATATAAAAAATATGTAAATACATAAAAAAATAAAATTAAAAAAATAATTAAAAAATATATAGATGTGTGTTATTTCGTTCTAACTGTATTGTGATGTTTATATATATATATATATATACATATACATATATATTTATATCAAAATACACGTAGAACAAAATAATATATATATATCTGTATACATAAATACGATACCAGTAGAGAGCACTCAGGAGTCTTTCAAGGTAAATTTCATCTGTTGCTTTATTGAGCAATTACAAATTCACACAACGTTCCAGTCGACATTTCAGTCTTGAAAAAAGTATTTTACAGACTGAAACGTCGACTGGAATGTTGTGTGAATTTGTAATTGCTCAATAAAGCAACAGATTAAATTTACCTTGAAAGACTCTTGAGTGCTCTCTACTGGTATCGTATACAATTTGGTTGGAGACAGCACTGGAGCATTAAAAGACCGGGAGCATTGAGTGCTGGGACCTGGGACGTATATACATAAATATATACGTATATATCACTATATATATATATCACTATATATAAATAAAAATATAAAAAAAAAAAATATATATATATATATACATATATATACACATACATATATATATATATGTAATTAATTAAGATACCTAATTATGTAAAAATATTACATAAATATATATGTATAATTAATATATGTATATATATATATATATATATAAATATCGAGGACTCCGCACTCAATGTACCTGTCTTGTTCTTGCCTTGGTGCTGCCTCGGCCGTCAGAATGTATAATGCAAAAAACGAGTGCACTCGAAAGGACTTGATAGAAAATTGTTCAAATTTATTCACATACGTGCCAGTAATAGGTTCAACGTTTCAGTCCTAGCAGGACTTTTATCAAGACAATCAAAAGGCGGGTAAACACAGTTTAAATATGGTGAAAACAAACTTCAATTGGAGAGTGAGAACGAGGTTGTGATATCACCTGTGATAGGTCAAAGTTCAATAGACATACCTAGAGAGATTTAACCCTTGGTAGTGATCCAAACACAATAATATCAATCAAAAACCGATCAAACGATATACTCAATGATCCTAATTTAATTAATACATCTTATGGGTGATAAGATCTAGAATGTCTGTGCTGTGGAAACATAAAATTAAAATCAAAATTAAAATCAAGGAAAATAAACCATGGAGGGCCCCATAGAGTGGTAAGTCTACTAAGGATCTACCTTGTGGAGCACCCAGACACAGACTACCCATCTAGCCTGCATAAACATAACATATCAAAAAGATTAGTTAAACTGTATAGGGAAATGGCTTAATTTCAAATTCAATCTACAGAATACAACCACTAAGTATACTATTAATGTATATCTTGCATAAGTTGCAGATACCTTGGATACAGTCTGGGCTAGATTATGCTAAATTATGCTATAATGTATATCTATGTTGTTACTTTGTAATTATCTTGAAAAAACCTGTTACGGCTTACTATCTTTTGGAGATAAAGCAATTCAATGGGTTAATTTCATTTAGCCCACCGGGGGACACAGTACCCAATGTAAAAATCCAGTAAGCTTCTCGCTGGAGGAGCAAATTATCCCAATCGCCTCCTCGTTGTGGAGCCGGGACCTGTTCAATTCCCATAAATTTCAGAGTCGGCAATGAATGTCCAGCTGTAAGGAAATGTCGAGCTATGGGAGTGGTAGCTATGCCACTAGAGAGTGCCATCCTGATAGTAGATCTATGACCCCTCATTCGTTCTCGGAGATCATTTGAGGTTTTGCCAATGTACATAAGCCCACATGGGCATAGGATACGGTATACAACATGTGTGGTGGTGCAAGTAATACGTTGGCGTATTTTATATTCTTTGCCAGAATGGGGATGAAAAAAGGACTTCCCCGGGGTCATGTTGTTGCAGGCTGTACATTTCAGGCATCGGAAACACCCAACATTGAGATGTGCAGATCGATTTACCTCCTGTAGATCAGTATGTACAAGGTAATCCCTCAAATTTTTGCTTGTCCTATAGCTCATAATTGGAGTTTGGTGGAGTATAGCTGGTAATGTAAGATCTTTTTTAAATATCTCGTAGTTACTGCGGATCATTTTAGAAAAGCTCAGAGACTGTGAATGGAAAGTTTGTGGAAAACTTAGTCTGGGCACCTTACTACGGTTAGATGGTCCCTCCATATGCAACTGTATTGCTTTGGCGTATGCTTGGTCAAGTGTATACTTGGAATATCCCCTTAGGGTGAATTTCTCAAACATCTCTTGAATTTGTTTGTCGGTTCTGTTTAAATCCGAGTTGTTCCTCATAACCCTGATAAACTGAGACACCGGGAGTGATTTAATCAGATTAGGTGGATGATGGCTAGTTGCATGTAGCAATGTATTGCGATCAGAGGTTTTAGCGAATAACGTATAGCCCAATTTGTTATTCTCAATAAAGATACGTAAATCCAGAAAGTCCATTTGTGTGTCACTGATTTGGTATGTGAATCTAACAGGTGAGTCCAGGGTGTTCAGTGATTGCAGCATGTCTAGTAATGTTGATTCTTCTCCAACCCAGATAATGAACACATCATCGATGTATCTAAGATATTTAAGAATCCGGTGACCATATTTTTGTAGGATGTGCTTGTATTCATACATATACATGTATGCATTCGCGTACATGGGTGCCATAGGGGCACCCATGGACGTCCCAGAAACTTGAATATAAAATTATTTTTCAAATCTGAAGTAGTTTAGCGTTAGACATAGTTCCAACAGTTCCAATATGAATTCAATTGGAGGCTCGATTTTTCCAGGATATTGTGAAAGTACTTGTCGCATAGAATGTATTCCCTCATCATGAGGGATGATGGTATACAAACTGCTCACGTCGATGGCTGCCAGGAGGACCCCCCCTGGAGGAAGATCGATAGACCTCAGGGTAGTAATAACCTGTGCAGTGTCTTTGACATATGTAGGTAATGTCATAACTGGTATTTTGAATTTGTTGTCCAGCCATCTTCCAATAGGTTCCAGAAGGCCCCCAACAGCTGAAACAATCGGGCGACCCGGTGGTCTCTCCAGATTTTTGTGTACTTTCGGGAGTGTGTATATAACCGGACATCTCGGCTGAGTCTCAAAGAGGTACTCATATTCCGATGTGGTGAGAAAGCCAGATTCCAGACCCCTCAGTAACGTCTGTTGTATAATCTTGCTAAATTCCTTGACGGGGTCAATATCAGTATATTTGTAAACCGAAGTATCAGATAGTTGTTTCAGGATTTCCTCCCTATAGTTCTCATAGTTTTGAAGAACAATAGCGCCACCCTTGTCAGCCGGTCGTATAGTAATAGACCTGTCATTAGCCAAGTTGTAGAGAGCTTCTCTTTCACCTTTGGTAATATTAGATCTATCCTGATTTTTAATGGTTGTCATTTGCGTCGTTTCGGTCTTAAGACAATGGGAAAATGTTTTCAAAGTTACATTAGCAGACGGGGGGTCGAAGGAACTGCGTAATCTGAAGCGTTCAGAATCTGGCTTACTCAATTGATCATCCCGTTGCTGCTGTTTGAAAAAATCTACTAAACGGAGCTTTCTGTTAAACTTAAATTGGTCAATCTCCCACTGGAATTTGTTCATCCTAGAGGTGGGGACAAATGATAAGCCCCTCTTCATTAGCATAGTCTCTGTTTCAGTAAGGACTCTAGAGGATAAATTAATAATAGGATTCTCTAATGTCTCCGTGGTGGTCGCCCTCTGTGACCAGTGCCTCTTTCCTTTCTGCCCCCTCCTGGTGTAGTACCGTTGTTTGTGGGGTGCTCTATTCGGGATTGACTCCTGGTAGTTGGTTCTCGTCTGAGTCCAAGACCTGGTTCTAAAAAAGATGAAGGTGAGGATGAATCAGTTTGCACCGAATTTCCCGTTTGTAATCTCTCACGTTGGAATGTCCTTTGTTCAGAGTCAGACGCCGACTCTCCCGATGTAAAATCAACTGTAGAAGCAATGGGCTTTCTGATGCGAGCTCTATATGGCCTGTATGTGGTTTTGGTGCTCTCCCCTGCCAACCACCGATATACTCTGTGCTCTGAATAATCCGCTTGCACTTTAACCAATTTCTCTCTCTTGAATCTAATCAAGTCGTTTTTATACTGCTGTAAATCTTCAGTAAGTTTCTGAATTAATAAATCACAGTTAGGTGCTGCTATCGTGGTAGAATGTAATACTGAAACGTTGAACCTATTACTGGCACGTATGTGAATAAATTTGAACAATTTTCTATCAAGTCCTTTCGAGTGCACTCGTTTTTTGCATTATATATATATATACATATATATACACATACATATATATTTATGTAATATTTTTACATAATTAGGTATCTTAATTAATTACAATTAGCGGGACCTGCCTGACAACCCATGCCGAAAGTATAGGGAATTTAATTTGCTAGCACTATATTTAACCCTATAACTTTCCAAGACATCATAAAACCTGTACATGGGGGGTACTGTTTTACTCGGGAGACTTCGCTGAACACAAATATTTGTGTTTCAAAACAGTAAAATGTATTACAACGATGATATCGCCAGTAAAAGTGAAGTTTTTTGCATTTTTTTTACGCACAAACAGCACTTACACGGACGATATTATTGCTGTGATACTTTTTACTGTTTTGAAACACAAATATTTGTGTTCAGCGAAGTCTCCTTAGTACAACAGTACCCCTCATGTACAGGTTTTATGGTGTTTTCGAAAGTTACAGCATCAAATATAAGGCTTGTGTTACATTATTTTCACAATAAAATTCGCCAGATTGGTTACTTTGCCTTTGAGACCCTATGGTAGCCCAAGAATGGAAATTACCCCTATGATGGCATACCATTTGCAATAGTAGACAACCCAAGGTAAATTATGTTTCATAGCTAAATATTTGATATTAAATGAAAGCCCTGTTTCCCCTGAATAAAATGATATATAATAAGGGGGTGCATTTAATATGAGGTGAATTACGGTTGGACAGACATATAGCGCAAATGCCAGGTTTTGTTTACGTTTTGTTTTGTTCACAACGTGTGCATTTGGCTCAGTCCTTAAGGGGTTAAATCACTTTGTTCCTGTTTATGCAGCCCTAGCCACACCTCCCCTGGCTATAATTGACAGTGCCTGAATAAAAAAAAAAACTCGTTTCACTTTCAAACAGATGTAATTTACCTTAAATAATTGTATCTCAATCTCTAAATTTAACTTTAATCACATACAGGAGGCTCTAGCAGGGTCTATCAAACTATTAACATAGCAGGGGATAAGAAAATCTTAATTAAACAGAAATTGAAATAAAGAAAGCCTAAATAGGGCTCTCTTTACAGGAAGTGTTTATGGAAGGCTGTGCAAGTCACATGCAGGGAGGTGTGACTAGGGTTCATAAACAAAGGGATTTAACTCCTAAATGGCAGAGGATTGAGCAGTGAGGCTGCGGGGGCATGTTCTATACACCAAAACTGCTTCATTAAGCTAAAGTTGTTAAGGTGACTATAGTGTCCCTTTAAAACGTATAATCTTAAAAAAGCCAATTTCAATAAGATTAGGGCAGCTCTACAATATACCGACTAGCATAAACGCTGTAGTGAAAAAAAAACACTGAGGATAAATGGAAACTCTTCAAACAAATATTAGAAAGGTACATTTCTCATTATGTACCATTGGGTAATAAATATAAAAGAAACAAATTGAAACCAATGTTGCTTGGTAGAGAAGTAAAACAAGAGATTAAAAATAAGAAAAGTGCATTTTAAGCATTTAAATTGGACAAAACAGAGGCATTCTATATAAGATACACGGAAGCAAATAATGCTTGCAATAAGGCAATCAAAGTGGCTAAGCTAGAAAATGAGAAATTGATAGCCAAAGAATGCAAAATTATTTTTATTATTTTTATTATTTTTTTTACATTTTTTTTTCAAGTACATCAATTCTAAAAAAAGTGAAAGTGTAGGGTCTGAGATGGGTCTGTTAGTTAATGAAGATCAGGAAAAGGCAGACGATTTTCTTCTGTATATATTAATGAGGATCCTATGGCAAGCGATATGCAAATTATTGCTGCAAAAAACTTGCAGATAACTTGGGATTGGATGACTCGAGACAAGGTGCTACAGCAGTTAAATAAAATTAATGTAAATAAAGCCCTGGGGCCTGACAGTATTCATCCACGAGTACTTAAGGAGCTAAGTTGGGAAATAAGTGAACCTCTGTATTTAATCTTTCAAGATTCTTTTGTTTCAGGTACCGGAGGATTGGAGGAAGGCAGATTTAGTTCCTATATTTAAAAAGGGTTAAAAATCCTTGCATGGAAATTACAGACCATCGACCTTAACTTCTGTGACTGGGAAAATTTTTGAAGGGCTTTTAAGGGATAATATTCAGGAATTCATTGGGAAGAACTTTGTTATTAGCAATAATCAGCATGGTTTTATGAAACATAGGTCATGTTGCAACGTTTGTGGCGGTTAAGTTGGTAGGAGGAGGTATTACAAGGAGATATTACAAGAAGCTGTAATACTTTATTATTTTGAATCTACATTACTGGACAATTATGGCAACTCAAATGTGTCCAAAGATGGTTAGAAAATGTTGATTTTATGTTGAGTTTATTCACAGATCAAGAAAGGTGTGACCAACAGAGAGGAAAAAAAGAGGAGCATTAGAAGAAATCCCTATTTTTAAATATTATATTTGTAATAAATGTATAACATAACTATATGAATATATATATGTTTTTCTACTGCTCCTCCTCTGTCTATTGGTTACTTTCACATCTTTTTGGTTTGGTTCCGAGTTGTTTTCCCAAATAGCTTAAATGATATTTGGATAAATCTAACCACAACATGGCCGACTATCGCACTACCCAGTCTACTTTTTATTTTTTTGGGATGAAGTGATATATGTTTACAAGATATTGTTCCAGAAAAGACAATCAATATGCTTTTAGTAGTGATGTCCCGAACGGTTCGCTGGCGAATAGTTCCTGGCGAACATAGCTTGTTTGCGTTCGCCACGGACGGCGAACATATGCGATGTTCGGTCTGCCCCCTATTCGTCATCATTGAGTAAACTTTGACCCTGTACCTCACAGTCAGCAGACACATTCCAGCTAATCAGCAGCAGACCCTCCCTCCAAGACCATCCCACCTCCTAGACAGCATACAATTTAGATTAATTCTGAAGCTGCATTCATTTTTTTTTTTTGTTTGTGTTTATTATACATTATCCCCCGTAGCCAGTAACCTGTGTTTATTATACATTATCCTCCCATAGCCAGCAACCTGTGTATATTATACATTATCCTCCCCATAGTCAGTAACCTGTGTTTATTATACATTATCCTCCCATAGCTAGTAACCTGTGTTTATTATACATTATCCTCCCATAGCCAGTAACCTGTGTTTATTATACATTATCCCCCCATAGCCAGTAACTTGTGCTTATTATACATTATCCTCCCATAGCCAGTAACCTGTGTTTATTATACATTATCCCTCTAATAGCCAGTAACCTGTGTTTATTATACATTACCCCCCCCCCCCCCCATAGCCAGTAACCTGTGTTTATTATACATTATCCCCCATAGTCATTTATCGTTGGACCTAGGCAGCATGATGTCTTAGGCCGGCCCAGAGTGTGAGTGAGTGAGTGAGTGAGTGAATAATATAATATATATGTTCAGAAACATATTAGTAATATATGTAAATCGGGTTCATACAAAGAGGGTGAAAAGGTATTAAAGAAAAACACACTTATTGCATCAAATTTACAAAGCCAAACTTTTAAAAGCTTTCCTCATTTCTTCTCGGGATGAGGAAAATATCGGTTGTAGACTGAGGATTTCCATCTGCCCAATCTTTTAATAATATGCACTGGATTGTCAGTGTTGAAGGAGACCGAAGCTGCCCCTATTCTAAATGAAAGATCCGAGACATGGATACAACCCAATCTTAGGAGTAGTGTTCTGAATTTAGCCGTAGTCAGAGGGATTCAGTGAGAGTAGTGGTGAAATGTGTGTGGCATGACTGAGTGTGGGTAAGTATTTTAACTGGGCACTAGTTCTAGGTGGGATAAAGTGGTATAGTGGATGGATGAGTAGTTTGGTTCGTTTTAGAGGTTTGTAGAGAAAGTATATAGTGATTATGATTTTTAGCGATATCCAATATTTTTAAGGTGGTCTCAAACAAACATAAAATGCTATATAAAATTTGTGAGAATATCGAATAGTCGTGTACAGTAAATCAGAGAGGGCTCAGAATATTGAACCATCGATCGGTAACCTGGATGAAGTAGGGGGTCTATCTGTTTTATTAAATATGCGGTAATATGCTTTTAATGGGATAGGACGTTAGGAAAGGTGTGTGATTGGGATAAGTGGTTGTGGCTATATTTACCTTATCCTGGGACCGCCCTGGCTCCTAAGCTTGAGCCGCACGTGGCTAGATCACTCCTGCCTCCACACGAGCCGCATGCGGCTTGATCTCCTCTTCTGACTTAGCCGCGTGCACTGACCGCAGTGATCGGTCACGTGGCCCACCTGGCACTAGGAGCACGGCTCGAGTCACGAGCTTGCTCTTAAAGGGGCAGTGGGAGCCAAAAGTTGATTCAGGCTCCCATTGGCCCACGTCATTCCAGCACCCCCACACACGAACGTTTTGGTGACGTAGGCATGACGTGGGCCAATCAAATGTTAAAGGATATTTAAACTTCCCTAGCCCTATCCACTTTGTCCTATCGTGGTTTCTGTGTCAGTACCCTTTAGTGCATTCCTTGATCTATTTTGTTTATTTTGGTATTGACCATGGCTTTGTTCTTGACTCTGAATTTATCTTTATCCCTTTCCTGTCTTGTTTGCCCGTGTGACTGATTACCATCTACCTGACCGCTATTAAGCATGTCGGGTCGGTCAGGTAGGAGCAACATTGCTGGGTCAGCGTGTGTGTCAGGCTCACAGCGTATACTGTGCCCACTTGCCCAGTGCCACCACTCATATCTGGTGTCACAATAGCTTGCATTTAAAAAAACAAAACTTTTTTGACTGTAATGTAATAGCAGTCAGTTTCCTTCACACGTGTGCGTTTCAGGGCCTGCCAGGACACAGTGTCACACCAGTGCAACTCATATCTGGTGTAACAGTAGTGTACATTTTAAAAAAAAAAATACAGGGAGCTTGTTGTCACCTTTCGGGGACCCTTGGTGTTGTACGTGGCTGGGTGGAGGAAGAGACTTTCAATGACATCAGTGAGGACAAGGAACGGGACATGGCTAGCTTGGTATCCAACCTTGTGCAAATGGGGAGTTTGCGGTTGTGCAAATGGACTGTTTGCGGTTGTTTGCGGTGCGTTAAACGGGGAGTTTGGCCTGTCACTGTGAAGCGGGCGTAACCCTTACACTACCTGATCGATACAACATCATACCTGATGTTTTAAAGCACGTTATTCCAAACAATTTAGGAATGTTAGGTGATTTATGCCCTTTATGGATTAAAACCAGACTCTGCATCAACTATGTAATTTTCCATGGGAGTTTTGCCATGGATCCCCCTCCGGCATGCCACATTTCAGGTGTTAGTCCCCTTGAAACAACTTTTCCATCACTATTGTGGCCAGAAAGAGTCCCTGTGGGTTTTAAAATTTGTCTGCCTATTGAAGTCTATGGCGGTTCGCCGGGTTCGCCCGTCCGCGAACATTTGCGGAAGATCGCGTTCGCGAACGGAAAATTTTATGTTTGCGACATCACTAGCTTTCAGCTTTCAGCAATAAACCATTTAAGCTCATTGAATTCCCCCAATTTAATATTTAATCATTTTTAAGAAATTTTATATTGGCCCCAATGTTGTAAACTCTGCCAAGGATTAGAAGGTACTATGGACCATTGTAGTCCACAGACTACACATTGAGAATGGTTGTGCTAGTGGATAAGTAGGTTTGACTGCTCATAATGGAGGTAAAATATAAACTTAACTTAGATTTCCTGAACAGATAATGGATTTAAAAGTTCATCTTACCTGTATACATTCCAGAACAGTGGTTTCCAACTTTTATTTGACCAAGGCACACTTCAAGGAGAAAATAAAAGAACACCTACATTTGTTTCTTTTTAGCTTCATCAGCAGCTTATAAATATAACATTTACTTGATGACTTACTAGAAAGTTATGCATACTTCAAGCCAAAGAAATTGTCATATATTCCCTGACGAGAATCTAATTTTAATTCTGACAAAAAAAATGCTGTGGACTGCATTCAACCTATTATAGTTTGCGACACACTTTTAGGTGGCTTGAGACACACAAGTCTCAAACAAACAGTCAGACAAATTGACTGAGAGTGACTACTGATCCATAGAGTAATCTATGGATATTGCATCTTCGTAGTTTTCTACACATCTGTTAATAAAAATTCTCAATGTAGAAAATAACGTTGAAAAAAACGTTTATATGACATTTCTTCCATTTGTTTTTTGGATATGAAGGTGGTAAAAAATTGCTTAAAGGGACACTATAGTCACACACTCGCTGACACACACTCGCTGACACACACTCGCTGACACACACTCGCTGACACACACTCGCTGACACACACTCGCTGACACCCGCTCGCTGGCCCACCCGCTCGCTGGCCCACCCGCTCGCTGACCCACCCGCTCGCTGACCCACCCGCTCGCTGACCCACCCGCTCGCTGACCCACCCGCTCGCTGACCCACCCGCTCGCTGACCCACCCGCTCGCTGACCCACCCGCTCGCTGACCCACCCGCTATAGTAAAAATCTTACTGTATTCAAGCCAGAAGCTGTAAATCTGCATGCTGAGACTCAGGAAAAACAAGCAGTCTGCTGACATGTGATAGCCTGATCCAATCATGGTGCTTCCCCATAGGATTGGCTGAGACTGACAAGGAGGCAGATCAGGGGCAGAGCCAGCATGATTCAAACACAGCCCTGGCCAATCAGCATCTCCTCATAGAGATGAATTGAATCAATGAATCTCTATGAGGAAAGTTCAGTGTCTGCATGCAGTGGGAGGAGATACTGAATCACAGGATTCTCGTGCACAGCAGATCTGAGTGGATGGAGGCATATTATGCCTCCATCAACTCAGAAGTCCCTCTGGTTCACTCTGAGTGAACTGGTGGTGTTCCTAGTTTTTAATGTAAACACTGTATTTTCTCAGAAAATACAGTGTTTACATGAGCAAGGCTGCAGGGAGCTATAGTTCTCATCTGAACAACCTCATTAAGCTGAAGTTGTTCAGGTGACTATAGTGTCCCTTTAATTACACCACAGCTAATAAAGGAACAGTTAAGAAAAACATTAGTTGTTTAAAAAAGTATGTTATTGAAAATATCATTTTTTTGTAACTGAGATAGCTATGTATTATTATTTCATATAAAACAGATTTACTGCAAAATGATAATACAAAAATGATAATAAAAAAAATGATATTTAAATATAGGTTAAAAATAAGAAATTGCATACATGAACATTAGTGGTAGTGTATTTATAGTATCTAGTTAAGCAATGTAATCTTAAGATTTGTCTATGCTTAGCCCCTTCACCACCGAGCACTTTTTGATTAAAAAACCATTAGCATAACATTTATTTGAAGTAAGGGATGCATAGATAGCACAGCAGAAAGGGATGCTTAGATAGCATATAAACATATCATAACACAGCACTTTTGTGTATAGATTGCTTTGCAGAGAAACGTTACACATTTTTTTTCCTTTATTCATTCATCCTTCATAAACAATATTTGTGAAATAAAAAGCTATAGATAGTACACTGTCCTTTATCTTGCAATATTTCACAGAGAGCCTGGAATGTTAGCATAGAAGTAGAAATGACATTTTTCTCACATACAGTAGGTGTGACAAAAATACATGAATACAAATGGCCAAAAACCTTGCCTTTAGGTATTTGTAAGGAACCCAATGGCATTACTAGCTGTAAAGCTTACTAAAAACAGTAACAGACTATAAAAAGAATGTCTGAATTTGAGTATAATGCCCACATACAGTAAATATAGTTATAATCAGTTATAATTATATGTTTCTAAAATAATGGTATTTAAAACTGCTATTGCAATATTTATCAACATTTGGACTGCTAATGTAACGATGGTAGTAAAATGGTAGAGTCTATTTTCCTCCCCAACCCTGACTGTAGAAATGGTATCACCCAGTGAAACTTCCTGTACTATTTGAGATGGTGAACCTATATTTTCAGCAACTTTAGATCATTCGTTATACAAGCGACTAGTGGCTTCTGGCCGAGAAATGTGTTCCTCTACATGCTAGTAAACATAACAAGAGTATAAATGAGGTTGAGGTTTCTATGGATTAGATTTCATTTTGCAAAATACATGAAAATATAAAATGTTTATATTTGATTCTGTTATTGAAGGGGTTAATTGTGGTATACTTATTTACAGTTTCCTTCTAATTATGTTATTAATATGTCTTGACAATCATCAACATATGCAATCCTATGTTAGTTAACATATTGTGTCAGTTCTACAGTGACCCTATCTTAAGAGTGACACACATACATTATACAAGGGGTAGGCAGCCTTAGGCACTCCAGATGTTGTGGACTACATCTCACATAATGCTCTTACAGCTATTATGTTGGAAACGCATCAGAGGCGATGTAGTCCACAACATCTGACGTGTCAAATGTTGCCAACCCCTGCACTATACCTATATTCTAAACAATATTACTAATAGCCACTAGAATAAGAGGTTCTGCATGTTAATATAAAACAACTGAAAGATACTGAAAGTTTATAGTTAGCATAGAGCAGAGAAGGGTTATAGTGAAAACATAGAAATTAGAAAAAAATATTTCAAGATATGACAAAGTAAAGCAGAGTTATGTTTGTGCAAAAATGGTATCGTGAACAAGTTGAAAAAAGAAAGATTTAGGGAGTAACATCATCAAATAAGAATGTAGAAGAATGGAATCATTTTTCAGCAGGTGCAGTAATGCATAATACAGTGGAAGATTGGATGTAGTGATAGCCTGTTAATTGGTATATTTGAACTGCACAAGCATGTTTTAAAACCTTCCAGTATATACCTCTATATGCACCTAGGTAATAGAATTGGAGACATTATCAAGGACAAATAAACATGTTGTGTCTTTAAAGTGTGCCTGTGTGCTAACACAAAAATATCACATGCCTCTAATGATATTTAATGACCAAAGATGGTCTTTAGATCTTTCTGAGTCTGTAAGACTATAAGGGTCAAAAATTGCTGAGACCATGTTTAAATGTGAATAAATATTACCGATACATGAGCGTTCATTATCTAGACTGCAAATTGAAGAGGAAATTCCAAATAGCAAGCCAAAATATTACAAAATGAAGAAGAGTTAAATAATTGTCTATTCCATTTATTTTGGGCCAAAATGTGCAATTTTGTTGTTAATTCCCTATCATTTCCATTTTGGTGAATACATAGTGTATTGTAATACTCTTTTCTTTTTGATTATAGCCTTCAGTGGAGAAAGCTTATGGAGAAGCTGGAGTAACGTTATGATTTTCTCACATTTTCACATGTACAATGTTTGATATGGAGTTACTTAGCTCAAACTCAACAGGTTCCATATGTATCATGAGCTCACTCGGTTTTTCTTCAATTAGTATCTAAATACCTCAATTTTTCCTTTTCTCAATTAACCACTAACTTCCTGTAAATAGAGACTTGGTTCATAATTGGAACACTGGCAAAAAAATTCAGATAAGTATTAAAGTTCAGCTCCTATGTGCTAAAACAAATATGCAGTTGATGAGCCCCATGGAGTAGATTATAAATGGAATTGTACAATGGAATAACATTTTCTTTTCACTTACATAATGTAGGCTTCAATTTAATATTTTTGATATTTTTTCAAATTATTTCATAATTTTGGATAACATTTTTTTTTTCAAGAAAAAAAATGTTATCCAAAAATATGAAATCATTTAAAAAAAAATATCAAAATATATACACTTCAACATATGAAAATATCAATATATTTAAATATTTTTAAGGTATTAAATCAACGTATTCAAGAATATTAAACCAAGGACATAATTGAGAGATTGAAAATGAAGTTCTAGAACAATGTAGGTTTCATTTCCATCTGCATCTCTTGTGCTGTGAGTGCTCTTAAGGAAGATACTCTGTTCCCATCTAACTCCCATTGAAACCCATCTCACTAATGTCAAGTCTTATGAATCTTCGAAGCTTTGACCAGGTTTTCATGGTACCATATTAGCCAGTTAGCTAAATGAGAATAACTTTGGCTAACGAAAAGGGATATTTTGCACGATTTCAGGAAACTCAGGTCTTTTCACCATGATGCCTAATGAAGGCACCTTAGTCCCCTAAAAACTTGCCAAATATCCCTTTTCTTTAGCTAAGAATGATATCACTTATACAATTTTTTGTTATTTTATGCTAAGTTAGAGGGAGATATATAGCGACATATACATGTTTCACCTCAATAAATTTGTACTAGATACGCCACTATAGAACTTTATTTTAAGTTTAAAAAATAGGCACCAGCTATAGTCAATTTCTGGCACTTTAACATATATGAAACTCACTTCCCACAATGTCTTTGGTTGTTCAAACATCAGTAAACATAGTCCATAGTTTTTTGGGTTCCTTTATATGTCCACACATCCAGATGTGTTTTAAAATATATATTTTGCAACATATACACCATCTGATGTGCTCTAGGGCAAGGTAACAGATCAAATACATTATATTTCTTAACAAATGAATATTCTGTGTCATTAAAACTACTTCAAGCAACCCTCATATCTGTTCAGTGGATGATATATAATATTATAAGATATGCCAATTATTAGTATTTAATCATTTACGTGGCACAATCTATCTAATTTACCTACCTGTCTGTCATTCTATCCATCCTAGTAGCCTTTACTTATGAAGCACTCTTAAAGTGATTACATTACCTATGTCTTGAATGAATAAAACAACAAATCAATAAATCTATAATTATTTTGCAATCTAACTAAACAATGCAACTTACCTGTTTTTAACCAAGATATAGCTTCCTGGTCATTCTTGAAAATGACTCTATTTTTGTTTGTCTTGTTCTCTGACATCTAAAGTGATTAGAAAAAAAGGTCATTTATTTATTTATTTATGTCCAAGAGAAAAGAAGCAACGAGTGATTCAATATCAATCTGTAGCATGACCATTATTTTTATATTATACCAAAATAATGCACATGGATCAATAATGTACTTATCCTAAAAGTGCAGACCATTTAAATGCATAACATTGTAGGAAAAGTCTAAAAATCTTACAGTGAAACATATTAATAATAATCATTATAAATGGATGAAACTGAACCGTTCTTAGAGAATCACTATAATGGAAAATACAGATAAAGTAAGTTAAGCTATACGTTTACCTGTTCTTTGAGACGACTGGTTTCTGGTGTATTGTTGTCCTGATTCTCTCATACTGACAGCAGTGGATTGATCAGCATTGCACTCACTACATGGTGCTAGATTTGACTTCATTCCAGGATCATCTAACTTATTGCTGAGGGAATTTTACAGGCAGCATTAGATGAGATGTTCAAAATCAACTCAGCTCTTCCAGAGCTTCCTAAGCATAAAAACCAATAAGTCACATTAACCCTTTGAGTGGTTTCAGAGCATCCTCCTTGCAAACTATAAGGGAGGGTGAAAGGTATATTTACTAAATGTGATATCAGAATTCAATTGCAAAATCTAGGCAAAAGGTTCGGATTTGGAGATATACATCTCCAACTCTTCTATACTCACTTCTTTTCTATTTAGCAATTTAGTTTTCACGTCATTTCATTTAGGGCAGAAATTCTCAAGCTGTGATGAGTTGGAAACCTACCAACAAGATTTAGGCTAAAACAGGATAACTGGGAGGAAAATCCTTTCATATGCATTTTTCCTTATAGACGTTTTCAAGCAGTTTGGGTATTTTGGCCAACATTAAGCAGGCAGGATGACTGACAATTTACTTAAATTTGCTAGATATGTTTTTTTCTATTATCAATTATAGTTAATATAGAGTTTTGTTTAAGTTAAGTATTGGAGATCAGAATGCAAACTTTTCTACAGTGCTTAGTCCTCCTGGATCAATCCGGGTTTATTCAGGGCCGAGAGGCAAGAGACAGTACATTAAGACCCCTCTCAATTCAGCATCAGGCTAGAAAACATAAAATACCTTTGGTGCTAATATCGACTGATGTTTAAAAACATTCACGAATGCCACCATATGGAAATGGGTTTCGGGGAGAAAGTGTGGAGATGGGTTGGATTATTATTATATATCTGCCTGAATTTTGGGTTCAGAATAAATGTTGCAGATGCAGATGTTTTAGGTTTCAGGTGGGATGACATGGAGCATAAAGTTACTGCATATGAGGACGACATGTTATTTTTCATCATGAGCCTGAGAACGTCCCTCCCATGCATAACGAGAGTATTTAAAGAATATGGCACCCTTTCTAATCTTAAGATGAACACCACCAAATGCAAGATGCTTAATGAGACTCAATTCAGGGTAAAATATGCTGCATTGCAGTTAGAATTTCCCTTCCACTGGAGCAAAAATTAGGTGAAGTATCTGGGAGTATGGGTTACTGAGGATGCAGCTAAGCTCTACCAGAGGATTTTTTTTCTCTTCTACATAGACTTCAGGAAGATTTGAGACAGTGGAACTACCCTTATATTTTCAGGCTGGGCCGAGAGATGAATATACTGCCAAGGCTACTATTTATTTTTCAAACGATCCCACTGTATTTCCCTAGAACAGTGTTCCCCAACTCAGTCCTCATGGACCACCAACAGTCTAGGTTTTGTCAGTATCTCCATTGGAATAAAATAGGGAAATACATCAATCCTGGACTGTTGGTGGTCCCTGAGGACTGACTTGGGGCACACTGCCCTAGAGCATTTTTTGTATCCCTAAGGTCATCAGTGATTGCCTATGTATAGAAGGTGGATAAATCCCGTATACAACAATGTTTTGCATCTACCATGGTTCAGAGGGGGTCATAAATACTAAAACAAAAACATAAAATAAAACAAGCTGTTGCTCTCCAGAGAATCCAGGAGTGGCATGACCTACACCAACCTAGTCAGTGGGTGCAGCTGGACTGCGCTGGCACAGGTGTCCCAATGTTCTTAATAATCTAGGACTCAATTGTAAGTCCTAAGAGGAATATCTCTAAAGATTCTCTGGCAGCACAAATACTTTGTACCTGGTCTGCAATGCGCTGAGACCCTCATATCTCCTTTGTACTGGGTCTACTATAACCACTAATGCAGAAGCATAACCTAGCGCAAGGTTCCCTGGCATTCCTGGGAGGAGAGGAATACGTTCTGATACAATGTATATTGCATAGATGAGCTAGTTCAGGGAGTAATGGCCACCACTTTGGAGCTTTGGAACACTTAATAGACACTTAATCCATAAGGGACTTACATGGTATGAAGAACTATGCATGGAGGTCGCCGAACTAGGAAGGACTCTCTCATGCCTATACTAGAACCTACGAGTTGGAGGACTAGGGGACAATAGGCACCTATTTAAATGACAATGGGAATATCAATTGAGTAAGACATTCACAGATGCCCAATAGGTCAATGGGGCTGGTGTTACAGCATAAGAGCTGAATTAGCAACCAATATCAGAAAGTAACTTATCAGCTCCTATCATTTTGATGAAACTCCAGCATCCTTATAAAAGATATTCCCAAAGGCCCCACATGAATGTTAGAGGTATAAAAGTGGAGAAGGGAGAGTGAGACATATCTGGTGGGATTGCACACAAATACTCCCATGCTGGTGTTTGGTTAAATACACCCTCACAGACAACAACAGTTGGCAAAGAAGGAGAGGAGAAGACACACTTACCTTCTAGTCAGTGACGTAAGTACCATGGTCACAGGGGTTGCGGTGGCGACCGGGCCCATCACTCTAGGGGGTCCACCTGCCGATGTGACCCCTGCGACCGTGGAGAACCGACATACCCTTAGGGCAAAAAGGGGAATGATGTGCTGTGCTGCTCTCCTCCTGCCACTGTGTGTAGCGCGGCTGAGCAGCCTGACAGGAAGTGCTCATTGAGAGTGCCCTTCCTGTCAGATGGGTACTGCGGCCAACAGGTACAGGGGAATTGGGGGAAGAGAAATCAAAGGGCTGCAGGGGAGAGAGAAATGTAGGGGAGGGGAGGTGAGAGAAAAATTAAGGAGGGGAGAGGGGAGAGAGACACAGAGGGCGCAGGGGAAAGGGGGGAGAGAAATGGAGGGGCGGCAGTGGAAGGCAGAGGAGGGAAGAGAGAAATGGAGGGCTGCAAAGGAAGGGAGGGGGGAGAGAGACACATGGAGTGGCTTGTGGGGGAAGTGAGATACATGGAGGGGCTGGGGGGAGCAAATGAGAGACTTGGGGGCAATGACACATGGAGGGGTAAGAGTGGAGGGGGTGAAAGACACATGGAGGTGCCTGGGGTAATGAGACACATGGAGGGGATTTGTGGGGGATGAGACAAATTGAGGGGAATGAAACACTGGAGGGGCTTGGGGGAGGAAATTATACACATGGAGAGGCTGGGGTGGAGGAAATTAGACATTTGGGGGAATGGGGCACATGGAGAGGATTGGGGGAGACACATATGGGTGGGAGGAAATACTACACTTAAGGGGGATGAGACACACGGGGGAAATGAGACACATGGAGGGGGTGGGAATGAGGCACATCGAGGGGCTGGGGAGGGAAAGAATTAGATACATCGAGGGGCTGTGGGTGATGAGACACATATAGGGCTGGGTGGGAGGAAATACAACACTTGGGGGGGATGAGACACATTCAGGGGCTGGGGGGGGGGGGGGGGGCAGGGCAATTTTCGCACCAGGGCCCCGTGGTTTCTAGTCATGTTTCTGCTTCTAGTGTTTCCATTTATTTTTAGTCAGATTTTTTTGTTTGTTATTTTTGATTGTTAGCTAAATGAAGTCTTTGCTTATCAATTAAATGAATCTCCAAGTTATGTTAGCTATGGGGATGAAATCTTAAAAGTATCCAAAGGCAAACACTTTTCTTGAGAAGCAGGCATATCATGCTGATCCGTTAATATTTCTACATAAAGCTTCTGCTTATTAGTAAATGTTTTAATTAGAAAATAAGTGGAAAGCTTTCATAAAAGTAGCTATGATGCTAACTGTCAATCTAGTTGAGCAGATATTTTCTGTAAGTTATGGTGGTTGATAATGGTTTGACTTTCCAGTAAAATGCATTATCACCTTTCTTTGAGCTAGATTTTCAATCTTAAAGGTCAGAGAAGAAGGATTGGGGAGAAACCTCATAGGAGATATGTTTTTCCGAGCAGAGAACAGTTTAGAACAAGAGTGGCTCCTGCAGAACATCTTGAAAGTTTTTCAGCCCAAATCTCATAAGTGCTTCATGTAATCACTGCCAGGAAAGTGTGTATGCATATTTATTTAATAATGCAGGTAAAGATAACATACACAAACTAAAACACACCTCCTTTGGGAAGGATGTGTGTACCACAAGGTGCTAAAATGAATAAACAGCGGCAGCTTTATACACTTGTGCAGAGATATCCTCTTATCCATACCAAAAATCAAGATCTGTAAGGTGGTGTAAGTAGAAACCTACACCTATAAGTGGAGCGCTTAAAAAGTCTTGTGCATAAGTGAGGTAAACTTACCCCACGCGATTTGGTGAAAAATTCACTTTAAGTACATATAAAAGATACAAAATAGAGAGTACAATAGTGCAGATGATACTTGAAATGAGATAGAATAAGTGATGGTGAAGTCGAAACACTTACATTTAAAGGAGCCTGTGTATAAATACTGGCTCCGTAATCAAGCTTTTATGCTTGTAGGGCAGCATCACACCTCCAATTCGTTGTACGGCATATCTCAAAGAGAAATCATAAGAGACAAAAGAACCAATATGCAGTCTGTTAAGATCAAGTTTAAAAGATGAAGTAAGTATAATGCTCACCTTTTTCAGAGCCTAGCAATGCCGACTCTGAGGTGTAATGGTGTTGTACCAATTTTGTGGGGATGGCACTACCCCTATGAAGATTCCGTAGGCCTCAAAGGACTAAATGTATGTATACAATATAAACATATGACATATAATATAAAAAGAAAATATAAAATAGCAATAAAAAAGTCCTGAATATGGCCGAAACGCGTTTCACTCTTGTAGAGCTTCTTCAGTCAGCTGTGAGGGAATGCTGGTGAAGTGTTTCGGCTTCACCATCATTTATTCTATCTCATTTCAAGTACCATCTGCACTATTGTACTCTCTATTTTTTATCTTTTATATGTACTTCAAATGAATTTTTCACCAAATCACGTGGGGTAAGTTTACCTCACTTACGCACAAGACTTTTCAAGTGCTCCACTTATTGGTGTAGGTTTCTATTTAAACCACCTTAAAGATAACATATGTTTATCAGTAAAAAGCAACATTAGAGAAACAATATAATTTTTTCTTGTTTTTATTTGTTTATTTATTTGTATTCTCTGCAAAACTGTGCATTGCACATGTCCAGAACAAACCCTAGATTTTTGTATTTTTTTTTTATTTTTATATTTTTGCAGTGCATAAGATTGGTACATGCAGGCTTGAGGTACCCCAACGGCAATCCTCAAGCGCCATATCATGCCTTACAGTTGGGATAGTATAGCAAACGTGCACAATTTTAAATTATATTAGAATCAAGCTTCACAGGGAGAGGAACATACTAAACATACATGTCTGAGCTGACTGGCTATGGCATTCAAATTTACTGAACATTTTTTTAATGTAGTAGGCTTGTGGACATGGGCGTCCGCAGGAATTTTTTCAGGTGGGGGAGGGGGGCATAATTGTAATGACATCCATGCTTGGCCCCTTTTTAACAGTGTCATGAAGGGGAGGAGCATAGTCATTATCACATAAAGCCAGGGTGAATAGCGTTTTCACAACTATGGTGTCAGGAATACAGTTTGTATTCCTGACACTATAGTGTTCCTTTAAGCAAATTAAACGAATATTCTGGTCACCATGACAACTTCATCTAAATGAAAA
Source organism: Pelobates fuscus (assembly GCF_036172605.1). Lineage (NCBI taxonomy): Eukaryota > Metazoa > Chordata > Amphibia > Anura > Pelobatidae > Pelobates > Pelobates fuscus. The sequence goes on along the minus strand of NC_086323.1, from coordinate 147,634,458 downwards.
TGTTATGATGCCAGGAGGCCCCTGGGTGCTCTCTTTCCTTTAAGGGGTTAAACCGCTCTCAAATGGTTTAACCCCAAAAGGCTTCCTCCAGCTCCAGATCACCAGGTCACTCAGTGGTATTTGGCTTCTGAAACAGAGTGTCAGGAAGTGCAGATTGAGATCAGGCATGGGTGCTGCTGATTGTCTAGAGTGGTCAGCTGATGCTCTAAGCCAATCGCTAGTTCCCGATTCATAATTTTTTGTTAAGTTTTTATGAATGGGGAGCTACTGATTGGCTTAGAGTGCCAGATGACCGTGGTAGCCAATCAGCGGCACCCCTACCTAGCGGCCCTCTGAGTTTCCTGACACTCAGTAAATCAAAGAGAACACATTAACACTGATCTGTTTCTTTACCTGGGGAGATGAGAAGGTCCAAAGTTTCCTGCCAGGCCCAGGTACCAAAGCCTTATGATGTGGTGTCCAGAATCAGGTGGAGGGATCACTTCACTTGTCCTTCCTGCTCCAATCTAATTTTCTTCTCCATTTGACACAGTCTTCTTTTTCTTCTGACACTGTGTTCTCTCCTCCTTGACTCCTTCTGCTCCTTTACCTTTCTGCTACTTTCTGCTTATTTTGCGCCCTTCTGCTCCTTTCTCTTTCTGATCCCTTTCTGCTCCTTGCAGACCCTTCCTTCTCCTTGCAGGCCCTTCCTGCTCCTTGCTGCCCGTTCCTGCTTCTTGAAGACCATTCCTGCTCCTTGCAGACCCTTTCTGCTCCTTGTAGACCTTTCCTGCTCATTGCTGCCTCTTCCTACTCCTTGCTGACCCCTCCTGCCCCTTGCAGACCCTTCCTAATTCTTGCTGACCCCTCCTGCTCCTTGCTGACCCTTCCTTATCCTTGCAGACACTTCCTGCTCCTTGCAGACCCTTCCTGATCCTTGCTGACCCCTCCTGTTCCTTGCTGCCCCTTCCTACTCCTTGCTGACCTCTCCTGCCCCTTGCAGACCCTTCCTGCTCCTTGCTGACCCTTTCTGCTCCTTGCAGACCCTTTCTGCTCCTTGCTGACACTTCCTGCTCCTTGCTGACCCTTTCTGCTCCTTGCAGACCCTCCTGCTCCTTGATGACCTTTCCTGCTCATTGCTGCCCCTTCCTGCTCCTTGAAGACCCCTCCTGCCCCTTGCAGACCCTTCCTGCTCCTTGCTGACCCTTTCTGCTCCTTGCAGACCCTTTCTGCTCCTTGCTGCCCCCTCCTGCTCCTTGGTGACCCTTCCTGCTCCTTGCTGCCCCTTCCTGCTCCTTGCTGCCCCTTCCTGCTCATTGCAGATCCTTCCTACTCCTTGCTGACCCCCTCCTGCCCCTTGCAGACCCTTCCTACTCCTTGCTGACCCATTCTGCTCCTTGCTGCCTCTTTCTGCTCCTTGCTGCCCCTCCTGCTCCTTGCTGCCCCTTCCTGCTCCTTGCAGACCCTTGCAGTCCCATCCATCACTTACCTGATCTGTAGGCTACACTCTGTGCTGTTCCCCTGCGGATGCAGTTAGGAGAAAAAAAGCTGTAGCTTCCTATCCCTGTCTCTCTCCATACACAGCGCCACCTACTGGCCAGCGCCGGTTGCAGTTGGTTATCACACAAACAAAAAATAACAGCACAAGTTGAAAAATTCAGTGGGGGGGGGGGTGGGGGGAGGGGGGCATCCCATGCGTGCTGCGGACACCCATGCTTGTGGATTAAGCTTGTGTTACATGAGAACAATTCAGTGTAGTTCAGGCTAGGTACAGGGTTATAGATAGTGACATGCATGAATATCTTTTGGTGTAGGCAAAAATAACACATGGTAATTTTAGTGAGTAATGTCAAGTGCAATGTCTAGGTCATTATGTGAGTTGTTGAGTGCTTCATTAACTAGCCCTGAAGTGTGTAGACAAATCTCACAGCTAAACATTAGGTTTGTGCTAATGCAAGAGTAAATAAAATGTTAACTATATATATCACTGGGAACTGGTTCAAGTAGCTTGAATTGAATTTGCACAGCATGTCTCGGTGCCCTGCTTGCGTGGCAAGCAACTGCTCCCTGTGTCATTCAGCTAACCTCAAATGTGGGCCATGTTGGAGATATCTCCATGTGGCATCTTCCTTCCACCTTGGGGCTCCGCAGTAGATGGAACCTCAGTGGGTGTCTTGGAAGATTGTTGTGGTGGTGCTGCGACCGCACAGATCCTCCAGCCCAGGTTGATGTGGGAGTCACTGTGTGGTGGGACCATCAGCCCACTGGAGCTCAGCTTTCCCGAAGCCCCTCCTGGTATGTGGACGGTGGGTAGGATTTTGGTCCTGTTGGACTCCCTGCCCACAAGGAGGTTTGTTGCTCCGAGTGGTTGCGTGTGTCCATGATTTGTTGTGCAGGGTTGGGCGGTGTTGTTGGCCCTGTGAGCGATAGGGTTTACTCGCGGCGGCCATTTTATGTGCTCCGCGTGGATGCTGTGATAGGCGGACACCATGCTTGTCACGTTGCTATATGCGCTGTTCAAGTTAATGCCAGAATGCCTCGAAGATCACGTCTAACCTTGTGGTGTAAGCAGCGTGTTCAGTGTGGCAATTGTCTGAACTTGCCTTGCTCTCCTCGGATCGTGTTGGTGCTACTGTGGCTGCAATCTCAGGGGCACTCCAAATCTGTTGGGGTACATGCTGTGTTGTTTAGGTAAGCATCCCCAGCGAGGACAGCAGGGCTGTAGTGGATGCTCCAGTGTGAGCATGTCCTGTGCTGGGGGATTAGGCCACATGGTCGGTTAAAGCAGTCTTGTAGCGTAATGACTCGAGATGGGTATCTGTTTGTTCCTGCTTCATTCTCCAGGCACCCTGAGCTGCTGTTGCTATTATTTTGGTCAGAAAGAGCTTATTTGTGCCTGCTGGTGCCGGAGCTCTCAGAAAGCATGACATGTTGTCAGGCCCCTCCCCCCAAACCCTAGATTTTTAACATCTATTGTCGATTAAAATTGACAATAACAAAAATAAAAAATAAACTCAGTAAATAATTTGGGGAATTTAGATCCAATATCATGCGAACCACTGAACTAATGTTTTTATTTGTACATCAATAAGCACCTTATCTCTGTCTCTTTACTTACTTCTTTTCTCAATTTTATTTTCTCAAAAGTTACTTTTCTATTTTATCTTTTTGAGTGTTTTAAAGTGTTAATGCAACGATAAAATATTTTATTCACTTAAATTATGGTGTTCATAATGCTTGGATAAGTTGTGATTTTTAGACTTACTCACTATGATTATAATGCTTCATAGCATCAAAGTCCAAGAAAATAATCATAGAACATAATGCCGTTAAATTAATTTAGGCTTTAAACACAAGAATACAAAACAAAATTATTGCTAAAAATTCTCATTTATGTTTTATCATATTTTGACGAGGAGTCAATCTGCGTTAATTAAACAAAGCAGGTCGCTCTAAGGACTAGTAATATGTGTTCTTGTAGTATAGGATACTTGTTTCCCTCTGCCTTGAATGTTGGGGTGTTGATCCTTGACAGTTACATTTAAATTAAAATCCGCTGACACTGTGCTGCTAGGTGTGAACTATGTGCATACATTTCATAAGGAAGCATTTCTGGCAATGCCAATTGCATAAATAAACACATCTACAATATAAAGTATATATAATGTTTACCAAATTAATCACTTAAAGGTACACTATAGGGTCAGGAACAAAAACATGTTTTCCTGACCCTATAGTGTTGAAACTACCATCTAGACCTTGTGGCACCCCTAAATATAATTGAATCTTACTTATATTCAATTCTTCTGCTGCTGGATCTGCCCCTGATCTGTTTCCTTGGCTAACATCATCAGAAGTGATTCTCTCAGCCAATTAGGATGTTCTTACATAGGAAAGAATTGGATTGGTTGAGCTAGTCAAGGAGGCAGTTCAGGGGCAGAGCCAAAGACAGCCCTGGCCAATCAGCATCTCAGGCTGGAGACGCTGAAGAGGGTGGAGACGCTTAATAGCAGCACTGCCCCAGAAAGCACCTTTAGTAGTATTTGAGGAGGGGCAAGTGGACATTTTCCTAGGCTGTAATGTAAGCACTGCATTTTCTCTTAAAAAAAACATTGTTCACTTCAAAAAGCCTGAAGGAACTGACTATACTCACCAGAACAAATACAATAAAATGTAGTTATAGAACACACATCAATATCTACAAAAAAAAAAAGACTAAAATAGCATAATACAGTAAGGTATAGCCCTCAGGATAAAATTATATATTGCACTCACAAACACTAATTGATAGTAGGCCTTAAGATCCTCAAATAAAGGATTCTTCTCTCTTCTTTGTTCTCACATCCAAAACATACATATGGGGAGAGAGAAGTGGACACATAGAGTAGATCTGTCATGATCTGCTCTGCTCTGTTCTGATGTCTGGACTTGGCTTCTGGTATCCAGTACTCTTGTTTCAATTCTTGTTTGTTTTTTCTTGGTTTTTGGTTTTCTATTCTATGTCTGGTTTTCTTGATGCTGGGATTTCTGGGTTCATTCCTATAGTTCGTCCCTGGATATCCCAGTCTCCAGGTTTCCTTTAAATGTTTGTTTTATGTTGCCACACCCATTTGTTTTCCATCATTCCTTTCCGTTTCAGAGTCCTGCAGGCAGCTGCTCAAAGCTTCTGCCCTTTCTTGCAGGTAAGTGCTATATATGTCTACTTAGGATGTTTTAGCATACATTAGGCAGTGTAGGACCTGCCAGATATGGGGTACATTGGCGTTGTTGGCAGGCTTATGCAACGTGTGATCATATAGTGTGACTAAATCCCCATGATTTCCATATGTAGTACTTAGGTATTTCTCCGCTTGTTTTGTCTATGTTATCTTGTCTTGTTTCAGTTTGTATACCCAGTCCATGTACAGTCCTGTCCAGTCATGCCCATGTTATGTTCATATTTTCCTCATGTCTTGTGTATATGTTCTGGGTTTAGCTTTCTATCCTTCTCTGGTTCTGGGTTCTATTAGTTCTGTCTTGTTTTCATGTTTGGTGTCTATCTCTAGTCTTTCCTTGTTTCTAGTACTGGATACAATCTTGCTGCAGAGACTCCCTATTCGGCTCCTGGGAGGTCTGCTTAATTTCCAAGCTCCTAGTTCCTGTTATCTGCTTAAGCTGAATCAGGGTCTTGGTATGTGGCTGCACAAACGCTGGTGCTCAACACCAGGGGGCGTGCAGTTACCCTGCACCAGACCCTGCTAATCCACCTCCACGCTGAAGACTTCCACTTAACATCAGGCATATTGGTGCCGGTCCACGCGCCGCTGCCTGGACACTGTGTCTGGGTTCCGGGCACCGGACTACCACCCTGACAAGATCTTCACTGACTATAAAAAGCTAAATTGTTTGGTCACACTTACAAGATTTAAAAATAGAATGAGCTTATTACCGTATCCACTGGAACTCCACTTGATTCTCAGGGTGTTGGAGCAGCGATCAACAATAGAACAATAAAAATATACTTAAATATTAGCCCCACGCGTTTCATCCAACTGCATGACCTTTCTCAGGGGCAATAATAAACAGATCAGTGTGCAGGCATCAATCACAAAAACCCACAGTGTAAAACTACAGTTTAAATATCCCAGTTAAGTCCTCCCTCTGGGCGCCATAAGCCAATCCCAGAGCGAGTTCCATTTCCACTAAGCTGCCGTCATTATGCGTTCAAAGCCTCAATCTCATTCTCCTTCTGGTTTCCGTATTCCCATCCGTCTATAGATGATGCATGCGTTCCAATAGTTAAAATAATAATAAATAAATAAAATACAAATAAAATGTAGAGCAAAATACGGGTCGCAAGAGTATTCTGAGAACGGACAGCAACTGAAATAGCCTGCCATTCGGTGGATCACCGCTCAGAACTCAAGCTGGTTTTATCTCATCTTCTGCCATTAAGAGAGAACATATCTGAAGTATATAAGACTGGTCCCACCCATTTGGGCAGTCCAGATCCGAAATGCCAGCCAGTAGAGATACAGCAACCCCAGACGATCGTTTCAGACATGTTAGGCATCATCAGTGAGGCATAGCTGATATCTTTCTAGGCACGGTGAGCAAGGGGTCCACATCTGGATTACCCTTTAAAATTATGTAGAGCAAAAAACGGGTCGCAAGAGTATTCTGGGAATGGACAGCAACTGAAATAGCCTGCCCTTCGGTGGATCCCCGTTCAGAACTCAAGCTGGTTTTAGCTCATATTGTGCCATTACAGAAAGAACATATCTGAAGCATATCAGACTGGTCCCACCCATCCGGGCAGTCTAGAACCGAAACGCCAGCAAGTTCCCTCTGCATGAGAGATACAGCAACCGCAGACGATCGTTTCAGCCTTGTTAGGCATCATCAGTGAGGCATAGCTGATATCTCTCTAGGCACCGTGAGCAAGGGGTCCACGTCTGGATTACCTTTTAAACTTATGGAGTAAAAACATTAAATAAACAAAAGTAGAATAGGAATAGAAAAAAAGAGATAGGAAAAATCATACAAAAGATTATTAGTATGTTAGTATAGGTTCCTGCCTAAAATGAGTATTATTAATATTCTAAAAAAAATTGGAATAAAAAGAATAAGAAAAATGAAAAATATTAATGTTCTATGTACTATTGTCATTTCTGCCATACTCCTCTCTTTCTCATTCTTATTATTACCATTTAAAATTAACAGATTCCATAGCACTTCACAATATTATGAGAGTGGGGTTTAACTATAAATAGGACAATTACAAAAAACTTATAGGAACGATAGGTTGAAGAGGACCCTGCTCAAACGAGCTTACAGTCTACACATTTTATACCTAATACTGAAAGAAGCAAGCTGAATTGTTAAGGTTTTTCCTTAGACATGGCAGGTGAGCTACCACCTAATTGCCATTGAAGTGATACAAAAAAAAACCTCCAATTATTTATATATGCATAAGGATTTGGGATTGTGCGCAAGTAATTTTTTTCTTTGTTTTTTATTTGAAATAAATTCTCACCTGCAATATATTGCAGGGACTGACTAATTCTACCCAAATAATAAATGTGTTTAAGAACATATACGTCCCCATTTATACATCCAATACAATAAACATTAAGATGTACAATCTAAATCCCCACTGCTCATTTTTTATTGATCTCCCTTCTGTGGTGCTTCCCAACTTGCTTTGGTCAAGTCCATATTTTTTGTGCTGTTTTCCAGTTTATCGACTTTTAACAATGTCATCTGACCTCATAATATAGTGGTGGCCCTCTTCTTTGGAACTGCTTCACCAGTTCAGAAACGTATTCGCCAATCCTGACCTGTTGCTCTGTCTATCACACTTTTTGCCCTTTCCTACTGTACAAGGCCTTGGATATGTCATGTTCTGCTATTCATTGTGATGCAAGAATACTTCCAAAAACAGAATATTCAATGATATAATTGTTCAACTGTAGGGTAATAGCTTCCTGATCCAAGGATAAATCTGGCTGCCATTCTGGGGTCAAGAAAAAAAAAAATGTTTCCTAGTTTGTTGCAAAATTGGTGCTTCAATTTTTTTGTGTGCCTTCTTTTGGATCAAAAGCAAAAAACAAATGTTCTGAAGGCTAAACTTGATGGACACATGTCTCTTTTCAGCCTATGTAACTATATATGTAACATATAGTCTATCTTTTTGTTATCTTATGAATTACTCGTTCTAGTGTCTGTGCAGTCATGCATTCCTGCTCCAGAGTGCCTGTGAGCCAAATTGCAGCCTAAAAATGCTGTACTTTAATCATAATCAAAAATGTTAAATCACAGTTCGAATCAAATATATTAGTAGGACTTTAATTTAATTAATAAGTGTACCAGGTGCTTACCATAAAAACCCAGTCTAAAAAGGACACATTGAAAACAATACAGAGCCACGTCTTTAATCTATCATTTGCTCTATAGAATGGTGTCTTTATGGTGGAGTTTGCTATGATGTTTTTTGGATCACATAACCCTTTTATATACATTCACTGTTTTATGATGTTTACATTCTGTAATATTTACTAATATCTATTTTCACATAATCTTCAAGAATTCAGCGGGTATATTATGCATACGATTTTATAGGAATATATAGCATGTTATTTGTAGTGAATCAAAAAGGTGCTGATGCATCCCCAGGAATATTCAAAGATAAGTGATTTTCCACTTTGCAATACAATTGACTTCATTTTCTCGCAAAATTATGTTGAAATGAAAGCAGAAAATAAACACTTCTGCAGCGTTTTTTGTGACCTGAAAGATCAGGGAGTATAGTATTCTTGTTGTAAATAATATACACATCTTATGTGTGCTGCTTTGCTTATGTAGTAATCTTTAATAATTCATGGTCATTTTAAAGCACAATATATTGATGTTCTTTGATTAGGAGTTTGTCTTTACACAGTATCCTTCCAATTGTGCTGGATCTAAACTTTGAGTGTTTGATTGACATCCAAAAAAGAAAATACCTGATCTCTCTGTAAACATATTGATTGCCTGCCTAAAACTAAATATTGTAATTGATTGAGCTTACTGCCGCCCTGTCATAGTAATATATTTGTATTAGGGTCAATATGAATAAAAAAATATATTTAAAAAAAATTCTGATTATAAAGATATTTTGTTTCCTTTTTTGCTATTTATGTAGTAGTTTACAGAAATGTCACCATACAGATAGAAAAACATTCACTAAAAGAACTAGAGTTTAAATATGCAGAACCCAAAAGTCAGAAGTAAAAATTAAGAGTATGTGCAAAAAGGCTTAAAAAAAGACAATCTTAGGATAATTCCATAAACTAATCAAATAAAACAAATCAAGGCAAAAATGTCACCGGATGGAACAAAATACTCTTCAAACCACTGGCTAAACTAAATTAAAGTATTTCACATTTTGCCAGAGGTAACTGGAAGCAGTGACCAGGTAAATCTGCCTAGAGCTAAATGAGGGTGTTAAGTGAGGTATGTTCGAGGTACAAATGAAGGAATTTTATTAATGTCCCAAAGATAGGTTAACTTGTTTGTTCTCCTGTGAGAGAGAGAGAGGGATTGCGAAATTTAAGGGAAACTAGAGAGAAAACTGAGAGTCCTCAGACTTGTTCCTTTTTGTTGCATGTAGCTCCACAGTCTCTCGTCATAAGAGAACATATGTGGTCCCATCTACACAAAATGTATTTTCTTCTGAGAAATGCGATCATGTATCTCAGGTCTAGATGCCAAGGCACCAGCACTTTAAAAAGACTGCTATAAACTGTCTTCCTCTAAGTCTTATAAGAATATTCTCCTGTATACCCAACAGGTTGCATGATACAAGTTTTATTCATTTAAATTGGAAATTTGACCAAAATGTAGTAGACCACCACTTACTAGAGGGACTTGGGATGCATCACATGCTAGGCAGTATCTATAGACATTAGCTTGCCCATAGAAATGAGTAAACTAATCCATCCCTTTACCCCAGGATAGATTGTTAATATAATGTTAATATTGTCATATTTTCTCCTTCCGTACATTTGGGTGGCCAGGTCAGCTTTCAAGACACCTTTATTGAGGCAACACATCCCTTCTTATCCTGTCTTACTACACTGCAAAGGTTACTAATGAAAGCATGTATGTTTTCTTTGCTGGAAGGTGTTGTGATAATCCAGTAGGGGCATATGCAATCCTTCATGGGAAAGGAGCTTGGCCATGCCACCCAAGTCCTGATAAAAAATGATCATCTTGTGCAGCTGCCATATTAGCATGCAGATTTCATCATGGCTGTCACAAACAAAAATCACAAACATTTTGGCAGCTGACATAGGCCGCAATGTCCTATTTATGGATAAGCTTTTCAAATGCTATAATAAATGGATTAACGTTTAAAAATATGTAATATTTTGAAAAATATTTGAATATTGTAATATTTTGATGTATTAGAAACTATTTTGATATGATGTATTATTTTTTATATTTTAATATTTTGAAAAAAATATTTAATAAGTGTATCCAAAAAATATAAAATAATTTGAAGTTTCTTTCAAAAAATATGAATTCAAAGCCTTACTTTTTATTTTTGGACTCTTAAAAACATTTTCTTGAGTGGAAATGATGGTTAAAAAGGACCCCAAAAGTAAGGAAGGTACTAGTGTGCTTTCAACAACCATGGGGCATGTCAAAATACCTGAGGAGGTTTTCCTGGAGGTAATCACACTCTTTTTAGAAGGTTGCACTCATTTGCAAGCACTTTATTTTATTTTTTAAGAGCGGAGTACAGTGATCTTTGAGGGTAAAAATAACAAAATCTTCAGCTCACTCAAAAATAAAGGAAATGTTAAATTGGTAGTAACTATTTTTCAAACCCTGTCTTAAAAGTTAAAATGACAGTGACAAATAGGTAACTGATTTATAAAGCATATGTTATTGCAGTCTGTTGACACACAGCTACGTAGATTAAGTAGAATTGCATACAAGATGACATCTCCTATTTAACAAAATTTCTTCCTAATCCCATGTATACATGGGGTTGGATTCATTTTGCACTGCACCTTAAAAAGAAATAAAAATTAATAAAACTAACCATAACTTATTTTCATCTCTGCTCCTGTGCTGTGCTTCACCCAACAGAGAAATGAATGTATCCTTTGTAGCAATGACTCTAAAAACATTATTTTTCCTTGTACTGAAGCTAGAATTTTCAGAAAGTGCAGTAGGATATTTTGAGCATATTGAGGGAGGTTATATTTATGAATATGCGAATGATCCTCAGTACCCGAACACATCACGCGGCATTCACAGAGGGACACAAGTGTGAGACGAGGAAATATGGGCAGATGGACTATGTAAAGGGATAGAGGGGGAATATAGGGAGGGTAAAAACAGGGGGCAGGGGGACACAAGTAAAGGGTGAAGGGGTATGGACAGAATTATTATGCAAGAAGAAAGAGGAAAATATGAGGAGAAGGATACCAGAGGACATAGGGACACGAGTAAAGGAAGAGGGACTATGGACATAAGGATACAAGCAGAGGAAAGAGGGGTATTAGATTTTTGAACCTGAAACAGACATTTAATATGCTTTTGTATGTAATGCCAGAACAACAGTTACCTATCCACATCCATGTAATTTTGGGGATCTGGAAGGGATTAAACAAATTTACATTAATTCCTATGGGAAATGTTGATTCATTTCTTGAACAAATTGGAACTCGAACAGCCTTCTGGAACAGATTAAGTTCGAGTTCTGAGGTTCCACTGTAGTTTGTATTACACTGAAAGATGCAAATTCCCACTGATTAATGAGAAAAGGTAACCAATAGAGGGGAAAAAATGAGGAGCAGTAAAAAAAAAAAATTCTATATATTATATTTATTACATTATATACATTGATTACATTTATAATATATATATAATGAATGTATATATATTATTTATTTATTTATTTTTTACTGATCCCGCTAGTGATCACTTCTTACTTGTTCTGTGAATTAACCCCTTCAGGACGGAGTCAATAGTGCACGTTCTGATCAAAACAAAACGTAAACAAAAACTGGAATTTGCGCTATATGTCTGTTCAACCGTAATTCACCTCTTTCATATTAAATGCACCCACACTTATTATATATCATTTTGTTCAGGAGAAACAGGGCTTTCATTTCATATAAAATATTTATATATGAAACAATTTATTATGAATAAAATAAAAAAAAACTGTAAGAAATTAGAATTTTTTTTTTAATTTGTAGTTCCGCCTCACATTTTAGCTGTAAATGTCATAATACTGTTAGGTTTTACTGCAACAAAATGCACATATTTGTAATCAGCGATGTCTCACGAGTACAACAGTACATTAACAGGTTTTATGGTGTTTTGGAAAGTTACAGGGTCAAATATAGAACGTTCCATTTTCAAATTGAAATTTGCCAGATTAGTAATGTTACCTTTGAGACGGTGTGGTAGCCCAGGAATGAGAATTAACCCCATAATGGCATACCATTTGAAAAAGTAGACAACCCAAGGTATTGAACGTGGGGTATGTTTAGTCTTTTTTAGTAGCCACTTAGTCACAAACACTGGCCAAAGTTAGCGTTCATATTTGTTTTTGTGTGAAAAAAGCAAAATACTAATATTTGGCCAGTGTTTGTGACTAAGTGGCTACTAAAAATGACTGGACATACCCCATTTGCAATACCTTGGGTTGTCTACTTTTGCAAATGGTATGCCATCATGGGGGTAATTCTTATTCCTGGGCTACCATACGGTCACAAAGGCAACATAACTAATCTGGCAAATTTCAATGTCAAAAAAATGAAATGCGAGCCTTATATGTGACTCTCTAACTTTCCAAAAAACCATAAAACCTGTACATGGGGGGTACTGTTATTCTCGGGAGATTTCACTAAACACAAATATTAGTGTTTTAAAACAGTAAAACATATTACAACAAAATTATAGTCCATAAAAGTGCCGTTTGTTTGTAAAAAATGCAAAAAACGTCACTTTTACTTAAAATATCATCGTTGTAATACAATTTACCAGTTTTAAACACAAATATTTGAGTTCAGCGAAGTCTCCCGAGTAAAACAGTACCCCCTATATACAGGTTTTATGGTGTCTTGGAGAGTTACAGGGTCAAATATAGTGCTTGCGAATTAAATTCTCTGCACTTTCTCCCTGTGTTGTCAGGCATGTCAATCAAATTTTAATTAATTAAATGACATAATTATGTTAAAAAATTACTTAAATATACACGTAGAATTTTAATATATATGCATTTATAGGTATTTAAATTCTACGTGTATACTAATGTAATCTTTCATGTAATTATATGTATTTATCTATCTATATATATTTGCGGTTATTTGTATTTTATATATAGATAGATATATATAGAATGTCATTCTAAGTGTATTCTGTTTCCAATATATATTTATTAATAACAAAATACAGTTAGAATGAAATTACATATGAATATATAATTTATTTTAAATTTTGTTTCAATATTTTATTTATTTATTTTATTATTTTATTTATTTATTATTGTAATTATACGTATATATATATAATATATATATGTAGATCTATTATATATATATACATATTATATATGTAACGTCATTCTAAGTGTATTTTAATACTAATATATATACTAATATTAATATTAAAATACATTACGTATGACGTTACATATATATAATATGTATATATATTATATATATAATATATATACATATATTATATATATATAAATACTTGTATTTTATTTTAACATGTGTATTTAATTTTTTTTTTACACTACCTACCAGCAGAGGGACTCTCTAATATTTTAGACAGTCCCCCTGCTGGCAGATCCATAGCCAGCTATAGGGGGCCATGTGATCGCTCTTTGAGAGCGATCACATGGCCCCCGGGGGCCTCATTTGCCGGAGGGGGGCTGCCTGGGCTCTCAGGCAGACCCCCAGAAGAGGATCGCGGCGGAGGTAAGTATAGCTTACCTCCTGGGGGCTTCAGCCGTTACGGCGTTCTATGCCGCCGCAACGGCTTTAAAGCCCTTTAAAGCCGCGACGGCATAGAACGCCGTAACGGCGTTAAGGGGTTAAATCATCATTTAGTGGCTGTCCCCTAATCATAAATCATCTTTTTTTTTTTTTTTTGCACTTTGTGCAGAACGTCAAATCACAATTTAAACAGTCACAATTTAAAATGAACATGCTCGTCCACTGTCAAGTTCATTTAGTTCATAATTCAGCAACATTTTGGCTCAAAGTTTAGGGATTTGGACAATCACCCAACTGCTCTAATTGAAATAATTTGCAAAATCATAATTAACAAAATTAATCTTAAAGTCTAGAGATTAAAAAAATCTCTAATCATTTTTATTCTCACTGGGAGAAAGGGAATATGGATTGTGGAATTGTGGCATCAGTTGCAGAGAGATAAAAGCATAGATGCTACAAGGCAACATTGATCTGTTTTTGTTCAACATTTTGACAAAATAAGAGAGTCATAGTTTTATTAAATTGGTTTATGTTTTTATTTTCACATTCTCTCTTGCAGATCTCTCTCTTGCGTGATATGGCACTGTGCCAAAGCCTCAACATACTGGTTGATATTAATGGTGCAAATGTTGCACCCATTGCAATGCCATGCCTTTGGAGATAGAAGGCGGTATCAAATATAACAACAGATTCTTTTCTTTTTCCCGTTGGATTTTCCAGTTGCTCATGGATCTCATGGAACTCAGTCTGTTTGTCTTTAGAAATGCTATAAGCTCACTGTTTGTCAAAATAAAATTACTTTGGAATACCAGCAAACTGCCAAATCGTGTGTCTCATGGGAAACAACTTGTGCAGTAACCAAGGAGCTAAACATAGTTATACCGTGCCTTATAATAAGCAGCAATACATTTTACAGTGTTGTACATTTACTGTGTTCCCATCCTTTTAGTTGACAAAATCCTTCTTGATTTCCAAATTGCCAAATTAATTACCTTCTTATTCCTCTTTAGTGCATTTAAAAAGATTAAGTGTATACCCTATCTGTTTTTATTAGTTTCACATCATATTTTTCACTAGTCCTAGCATAATCTATAAAGGGAGCCTTTAATTTTTAAAGGTTTCTTACAATGGACTATCACTGCAATGTTCGCATGTTTTTTCTTCTTTTTTCTCTTCTCTTATACATATATGCTTTATTTGGTTACTGCAGGGACCTCAGATTTACTGTCTCTCTCATTAAAGCTGGGCTGATCTCCCTGCAGTGGTTTAGTGATTAATATTCATACAATTGTTTAAGATGTATGTATTTGATTGTGCTCACAATATATCCCTTAGCCTTATATAGGTTGCATTTCCCTGGCAAGTAGGTGCACAAACTTGGAGCCAGTATTTTATGGGCTCCAAAACCAGGTGAGCAACTTTCATTTTCAACTATTAAGTTGTGAACACATATTCAACCATCTGCACTATCCGTGTTGCAATTTTGTGTCTCCTATATGTATATACCGCACCAAAACCAGTGAAGGGGATAAACAAGAAGGTTACTGTTGCTACCTTAAAGGCACAGCAAGCGAATACGTTCAGAGTCACAGCATTGAAAAGGCTCCCGACTGGTGAGCATTCATTTTCCTACTTTTTATTGTATACACAATTATTTATTAACGATATTGTACCATTATGCATTTTTTTGTATTTTGTCTTTTCGGTCATTTATGAAAAACATCCCATGCTGTATGGGTGAGCTTGTTTAGCGCTGCACTATACTCTGTTGTGTATGTCAAGGGTAATACCATCTAAACCTGGTTTTCACACACAGAGTGTTCCTTTTTGCATTGCCCATGTGTTCCAAGTACTCGTACTACTGATTCATGCATTTATTCCTTGCTAACTTGTTTCTTCCCTTATTACCTTTATAGACACTGTTATACGAAGCTGTGATGTATTTTCTGCATGCATTTGCTTCAAGCTACTATATATTTACTCTTACCGCCTACACAGGCCTTGTTTTGATGTGCTGTAATCTGCTACACCTTTAATAAACCTTGAATAACAAAAAAAATATATTTTATATCTTTTTTGTAAGATACACTGATACATTGTATTTTATTTAGGCTTGCTATTTTCCAACATATTTTGGTTTCAATATTCATTAATCTCTCAAAGTCTTGAAACAATTAATTACATTTGGGTTTTTTGAATGCGCTTCACTATCTTTACCTCCATACACACAGTTCAGCTTTTCATTATGTTTTTTTTCTTCCATGAGTCATGAGTCCGGTTAATGGAATTACCTTCTATTAATTTTAAATAGCCCTGCAAATAGAGGTCACTTAAGAAATGAATAGACCTCATTAAAACTATGGTATTATTATTATTATTATTATTATTATTATTATTATTATTATTATCATTTATATAGAGCCAACATATTCCACCGCACTTCACAATTATAAAATGAAGCTTCACACAAAAATCTACCATTAAACATGATATCAATTTCCATTGTATCCCTCTGCCCCACTTCCAAGCCATTTGGAGATGACCATTTGGCCCTGGACATATTAATTCCTTCTCAGTTCCTACGGAAAAAATAGCTTCTGAGCCTTCAAAATGTATAACGGCATATGAAATGTTCTAAATAACACTTTTATGACTTCTTTGGCCATACAACATTTCCTGTTAAAGGTGAAAAAGTACTAGACAATTGTAAAAATGAAAGTAATCGCGAG
Organism: Pelobates fuscus; assembly: GCF_036172605.1. Lineage (NCBI taxonomy): Eukaryota > Metazoa > Chordata > Amphibia > Anura > Pelobatidae > Pelobates > Pelobates fuscus. Next base: position 147,618,263 of record NC_086323.1, on the reverse strand, counting down.
AAGACGTTTAGATACTGTAATTTTCTGTCTCATCCCAGCAAGAGACCAATTGCGGTCTGTACACGGCTTTTTTCATTTCAAGCATTAAAACCTCAGATGGTTTTATAATTATAAGTAATTCCATTTTAAAGACCCAACTATTTATGCTAAAAATGCAGTACTGGACTCACCAAGAGTTTAATCTTAAAAAAGGTTTTTGTGGACTGCTGCCTTAAAAACCATTATTAAGGACTTTGAGCATCAGCTCTGAAGCAGCTTAAACATACAAACTATTCTAGTCTCTCCACTTTGGGATTACTCTTCTATTCAACAATGATGGATAATTGCAACAGTAAATGTATCTTATTATTACCCACACACTAACTAGTATAGAACACTAAGGAGGGTATACAGAAGGAATTATATGGAAATTGCCTTTTATTATAGAACTAGAGAGCGATCTTTCATTTAAAATGGAAAGTTACAATGTGTCTAGAGTTTTTCATTTCTTTAGAAACAAACTGTCAGATGTGAAATGGTTATAGTTGTGTTAACTTAGCTGAGCCTCCGGCAGACATAATCAAGGGATTTTTTTTTTTTTTTTGTCTTCATGTTAAAATTGGGAAGACCCATCATCTGCTTGGTCATCTTTGACCATGGTTTGATTGTTGTGGCTAAAGTGGTGTCTACAACATGTTTTAACTACAGAGGACTACTCAAGTAAAAGGGGATGCATTGTTTTGAGACAACTGCTTCATTCAAAAGCTTTATCTTTGAATGATAAAGTTGCCTTACTCTGCAGGCTGAAAAAGCATGCATATATGATTTCTTTCATAATTACCTTTTTCTGACAAGTAAAGAATATCTTCATTTTATATATAGATCTTGAGGAAGACCTGAAGAGGTCGAAACGTCGATCAGATTTTTTTTTACATTAAAGTTTTCGTTACATTAAACACCAGTGATTTTTTTCAACAAAGACCGTAGAGTGCATCTCCTTTCTTCATCTATTGTATATGTTCAGCGTGGAATTGCACCAGGGCATACTATTTGTATATAGCATCTGAAAGGGTGAGTGCCATTACACACACACATATATATATATAAATGAATGAAGAATCCTTGCACTCAGGCTATAATAATAAAGTATACTTGCCGGGTGCTTAACCTGGGACTTTAAACATCCAGTGAAAAGTAGTGATGGTAGCACTCACGGTCTTCAGTTAAAAATCTTCTTTATTCAACAAGAATTAAAACATAAGGTCTAGGATCAATGCTTCAGTCCTCTCTTAGGACTTTCATCAGGATCAATATGAGTTAAAGGGAAGTCCTAAGAGAGGACTGAAGCGTTGATCCTAGACCTTATGTTTTAATTCTTCTTTAATTGTCAGAAAAGGGTAATTATTATACCTATATAAAATTAATGTATAATAATGCCCTGTAATCTTAAGCTGAGATGGTTGGATAAGGGCAGGGGGGTGGCGGGAGGCTGAAGAAAATCCCTTAGCTGAGAGGCATGACCAACAATGCAATATGAACAAACATAAATATTTTTATTAACATTTTAAGTTTAATTAGGTTTCATTTTTTACAGCACAGTGTGCTTCATTTAGAGATTCTTATTGCCTACTCTGTTATTTGAAGTTTAAGCACACACAGTTGGCTGTTGCAGACTCTAGCAGGCAAATAACAGAGCAGCTGATAAGAACTTCTAAATTAAATATACTGTGCAATAAGGAGAGTTTGAGGTGGTAGAGGTTAACACAGTAAAGGAGTTTAAGCATGTGTGGGATAGGCATAAGGCTATCCTAACTATAAGATAAGGCCAGGGACTAATGAAAGTATTTAGAAAATTGGGCAGACTGGATGGGCCGAATGGTTCTTATCTGCCGTTAGTGATGTACCGAACGGTTCGCCAGCGAATAGTCCCTGGCAAACATAGCGTGTTCGCGTTCGCCACGGCGGGCGAACACATGCGCGGTTCAATCCGCCCCCTATTCATTATCATTGAGTAAACTTTGACCCTGTACCTCACAGTCAGCTGACACAATCCAGCCAATCAGCAGCACACCCTCCCTAGCAGACCCTCCCACCTCCTGGACAGCATCCATTTTAGATTCATTTGGAAGCTGCATACATTTTTTTTTTTTATTATTATAATTTTTTATTATTATTATTATTATTTTTAATTTTTTTTGTTAATTCTTTATTTTTGTAGTGCATGGAGGTATAACAAATGAGCATGTGGTACCCCAACGGCATTCCTCATGCTTTTCAAGTAACAATTGTAACAATAGGGTATATGTTAATACTCTAGTCTGCGCGGAGCCCTCCATGGGTGAAGATGGGTTAATTATTTTTTTGCGCTCGGGTTTTTTATTTTATTTTTAAGTTCGACGGGTATGATGGCTTTTTATTTGGCCTTTTTTGGGGCTGAAAAATTAAGATTTTAGAAAAAAGAAGATGTTGAATAGTAAGTTGAATTTTACTTTACAGGGTAGTAATTTTATTCCCCCCTCGCTATTTTTTAGGGTGAGGGGGGTAGGTAAGGGCTTTTTTATTTGGGTGTGTGACTAGGGGCTTGGGGACCCCTAGTCACCTTTGATGGGGGAGGGGGGATTTTCATTTAGGGCTCCCACCCACCACTCAGGACAGTAGGTCCCTCTCTTATTGTTTTTTAGGGCCCCCACCCACCGCGCAGGGGTGGGGGCCAGAGGGATGACAGTAGGTCCCCCCTTATTGTAACTTAGGGCCCCCACCCGCCACGCAGGGGTGGGGGCTGGGGGGAGGACAGTAGGTCCCCCCCATTATTCTTTTATAGGGCCCCCACCCGCAGCTCAGGGGTGGGGGCCGGGGGGAGGACAGTAGGTCCCCCCCTCTTATTGTAACTTAGGACCCCCACACGCCGCTCAGGGGTGGGGGCGGGGGGAGGACAGTAGCTCCCCCATTATTCTTTTATAGGGCCCCCACCCGCAGCTCAGGAGCCATGTTACTCTGTATATAGAGGGGAGCCATGTTACTCTGTATATAGAGAGGAGCCATGTTTACACTGTATATAGAGGGAGCCATGTTACTCTGTATATAGAGAGGAGCCATGTTTACACTGTATATAGAGGGGAGCCATGTTACTCTGTATATAGAGGGAGCCATGTTACTTTGTATATAGAGGGAGCCATGTTACTCTGTATATAGAGGGAGACATGTTAAACTGTATATAGAGGGAGCCATGTTTACACGGCATATAGAGGGAAGCCATGTTACTCTGTATATAGAGGGAGCCATGTTATTCTGTATATAGAGGGAGTCATGTTTACACGGTATATAGAGGGAAGCCATGTTACTCTGTATATAGAGAGGAGCCATGTTTACACTGTATATAGAGGGAGCCATGTTTACATGGTATATAGAGGGAAGCCATGTTACTCTGTATATAGAGGGAGCCATGTTTACACGGTATATAGAGGGAGCCATGTTACTCTGTATATAGAGAGGAGCCATGTTTACACTGTATATAGAGGGGAGCCATGTTACTCTGTATATAGAGAGGAGCCATGTTTACACTGTATATAGAGGGAGCCATGTTTACATGGTATATAGAGGGAAGCCATGTTACTCTGTATATAGAGGGAGCCATGTTACTCTGTATATAGAGAGGAGCCATGTTTACACTGTATATAGAGGGAGCCATGTTACTCTGTATATAGAGAGGAGCCATGTTTACACTGTATATAGAGGGGAGCCATGTTACTCTGTATATAGAGGGGAGCCATGTTACACTGTATATAGAGGGAGCCATGTTACTCTGTATATAGAGGGAGCCATGTTTACTCTGTATATAGAGGGAGCCATGTTTACTCTGTATATAGAGGGAGCCATGTTACTATCTGAGGTGGTTAACTATGATTGGCCCTGGCATGTTTGTTAGTCTGGCCTGCATGGTTGTCTGGCATGAATAAAAGTAGCATGTTTCAACTATATTAGTAGTTAGACTATTTGCACTAAAACATGTGCAAATGGGGAGTTTGCGGTTGTGCAAATTGACTTTTTGCGGTTGTTTGCGGTGCGTTAAACGGGGAGTTTGGTCTGTCACTGTGAAGCGGGCGTAACCCTTACACTACCTGATCAATACAACATCATACCTGATGTTTTAAAGCACGTTATTCCAAACAATTTAGGAATGTTAGGTGATTTATGCCCTTTATGGATTAAAACCAGACTCTGCATCAACTATGTAATTTTCCATGGGAGTTTTGCCATGGATCCCCCTCCGGCATGCTAAAGTCCAGGTGTTAGTCCCCTTGAAACAACTTTTCCATCACTATTGTGGCCAGAAAGAGTCCCTGTCGGTTTTAATAATCGCCTGGCCATTAAAGTCTATGGCGGTTCGCCCGGTTCGCCCGTTCGCGAACATTTGCGGAAGTTCGCGTTCGCCATTCACGAACCGAAAATGTTATGTTCGTGACATCACTATCTGCCGTCACGTTCTATGTTATTTATGATGAAATGGTTATAGGAAAATACTCTAAATGCCCCTTGTGTAGTAGCCTAATCTAAAGAAGAACACAATGGGGTATGGTATGTCATAACTGAGAATCGTTTGGATTGGGGCTGCTATTCTAATATTATAAATAAAGGAGTTTATTCACTAAAATTGCGAAATTATAATACTTTTTTTTTTTATTTAGCTCTGACTTTTTGCTGACCAGAAGATTTCTTTTATAGCCCCAGTTTTGCAGTTTTATTTTCAAGTCACCAAAATTTGCAACTCGATAAATTAACACCATAGAATTGTTTTTTAAATGATATATTTTTAGAACTATGTTACCCCTTTTTTAGAACTTGGTGACAAAATGTATTTCAGTAATAATTGTATTTGACCTATAACTGTTAAAAATAAGTTGGAATCCTACACAAAGAATTGTTAAAATCAAGACAAAAAAATAGTTGTGTAGAAATTATTATAAGTGTAATTTTTTTAAATTGTCCAGAATTATGTCATATTTTATTCATGCTAATTGCTGTATTATGTGTCTATTATTTAGACTGTCAAAATAAAGCACTTTGTCCTTTAAAAACAAAAATATATACATGGAGGCACTTAACAAAAAAAAGAAACAAAAAAAAAGCAACCCAACCATTTCTCTGGAACGGATGTATCCCAAAAAATATGTAAACTTGCTTCAATGTTAAGGCATGCAATTGTGGAAAACTACAGTGATGAAAGGGTTAAATATTTATATTTTAGTTACAAGTCATGTTATGTCTATGATACACTAGATAACAATGGCCTGAGGCTGCTGTGAGGTTTTAATATGTTATGTGATTTATGTGAGTGTTCACTATTTCTGTGTTTTTTATATATGGGTAATTTGTTTGAAATAAAATAAACATAAGATCTTTATTGCACCGTTTAAAGTATTATGTTCTTGTTATGTGAAATTTTATTTTTGATAAATGTATGTAAAATGAATTGATGATGGAATCGGTAAACAAGGAGACAGTCAAATCATAATGACGTTAGAGTGGACTGAATGCAGCTGAGCGATTGCCTTTCTTTTGAGTTTGGCTTTATTCAATAACCTGTTAGTTAAAATCAGTAACAAAAAGTCAAAATAGGCAATAGCAACACAATATTTTTTTAATTTTATCATATGTCATATATTAAGCAGCTGCAATAGAAAATAAATTGTATTAATAAACCACATGTAAAAAAAAAAAAAGAATACAATTAATTACATTTTTCTCTAGTCTTTAATTGGAGCAAAATGTAACTAAGGGGGGTGAAAATAGTAACTAAAAACCATTTAAATATATATTTATATATATCTCTTGAAAATCACTTTAAACAACAGCATGTTAAAGGAATTAGCAGGTTTTTGTTTTTTATAGTGGGAAACTTGTTAAAATAATATGATGTTGTGCATTTATTTGTATATTATTAAATCAAAATCGCTATTTGATTACGAAAATGTTACTGGTGCTGAATGTAAAAATATGTCTTTTTTTTTTTTTTACCCACAAATTAGCTATCCTGTATTTTCCTAAATCATTTTTTTTTATTAGCAATTTGTTTCAGAATGCAATTTGGATAATGTACAGTAATATTGTGCTTGAAACTGATTGGTCTATGCAAAGTAATAGTTGTATATTAAAAAAATGTAAATCTCTTTAGTTTGGAAAAATGGCACCTCAGAGGGCATATGATAGCATTATACAAATATATTCGCCACATACTTAGGTCTAAAAATTCTCCAACACAGGACTGTAGGATGCCCCCAGATGTCCCCAGAGTTATTGTCAGTAGTCTATCCTCCCAATTCTCTTTGGTTCCGGATCTCTTGCCATAGGGGAGGATCCTCTGTACTGGTAAGTGGGAAAAGTCCAGGCTGGATAATAGGAGGCCACAAAACAGCTCAAGGTCCGACCAGTTTCATCCCTTAATCAAGGTAGAGCTTGCATGTCTCATCTGGACCTCTTCCTAACCAGGGAAAACCCTGCTTAGCAGGGGTGTCTCAAATTCCTATACCTCATGCACTGGAGAATGTTGGAAAACGAGAGCTTCCTATACACTCAAATATTTCCCATCTCAAGGACTTTCCTGTTCATGCCCCAATGTTATGCTCCTTCCCAGTACCCACACCATGCCCTTGCCTAGGGCTAAGGAGTGGAGAAGGGAGAGCTGTGCTGGTCAATGCACAGTTGTCCTTCTCCTTCCACTCTGGATATTCCGGATGGCACAATAAAGCTTATTCACACTCTTTCTATTAGTGTATACATATTAGTATATTTGTTAATATGTGTCTATGGATTTCTCTTAATTTGTGTCTGTGTACTAGTGTACTAGTACTCGCGTGAGACTGCGTGCCAGTGAGTGCTGTGGGTGCCAGTGGCTGTTTTATGTAATACAAGACAAGTGACTGCACAGCTATTGCTACCTACTTGTTAGTAATGTACATAAAAACTGGAATCATTTTGTAAATCAATATCAAGAACAGGGATAGACAGACCACTATCACCAACTGTGTCTCCATCGTGGGACTCTAATTAAATAGTTTTCCTTGGAGACATATGGGTAGGACTCTATTTAAATAATAATATGGGAGAGACATAATGTCCCCCGTGCTTTCAACCATGGGTGGCTGATTGGCACTCTGATAAGGGAGGACCAAATGTCTGCCTCAGCTCCACCCATGGAGAGTGGGTGCAGGATATTTAATAATCAATGGGGGATGGACATTCTATTGTCTGCCCTCACACCCTTGGGTATCCTGTAGGTATTCATAAGGTTCCTGAAGGGACTACTAGCAGTGCAGCTTCCTGAAAATGGCAACAGAATGTAAAAAGAATGTTTGTATCTATGCATAATGCCCACGTGCAGTAAATAAAGTTAAATCATATATTTCAGACAGAGAATATAGCTGTGAGACTTCAGAGGCATGACCTATACATAAAAACTGCTTCATTAAGCTGGTGACTATAGTGTTAATTTAAGAGTGTAATGGTAGAGTGCATTCACTCCTGTACCCATCATACTGTAGGAATGATATGATCCAGTGAATCTTACTTTCTTTACTTATATAAAAGCAGGCAGTGAGCAGACATTTTCAGTAAACTTGCTGTAATTATGGTTTATGGAAGAGAAATGTGTTCCTCTAAAGATTAGTAATCATTCCTATAGTATAAATGAGGATAAGTGAGGCTTTATGGACTAAAATACTGCAAAATATGTTATACATTAAAAAAAAAAAACATTTATACTCAATTTTGGTAGAGAAGGGGTTATTGAAAAATGGGGAGCATCAGCAGCAGGAGACATTATAACTTAAAAAGAGGATTTTTAGAAAAATGACAGGAAAAAGTCAGTGTGAAATTCACAACCCACTCACCCCTTCCAACAAAATGTTCCCACACATCGAGTGTGCAGGGTGAGTGGCTATTCTTCAGTGTGGATAAACCAGTGCCCTAATAGCTAAAGCCAACTGTGTCTGTAAAGATATTAGATGTAGTCACATCTCAAGACTCATCTGGACAGGCCTAATTCACTACAATGAAATGCATTTTTTTAAAAGGGGGTGCAGCAGAAGCAGGAATAATATAATACATTTTTGATTGCAAATTAAAATGTCATTACTAAACCATGAAAGCAATTCATCTTACTAAAAAGGTTAAGAATTTATTAACCACAAATTGGGTTAGCACTTGCATAGCTTAAACTGAGTATTTGGGGGCGGAGCCAGCTGCCGAGCTGAATGGCCGCTTGCTGAGCGAGCGCTGAGCAGGCCTATTGGTCAATCCTCACTAATCCAGTGGCAATTTTACAATGGGGCATCCCAGAAAATCGCAAGCAGTCCAACAAACACCGGCAAAGTCCCCGGCTACAAAAGCAGGAACTTTAACAAAATATTTCCGCAACCATGCGGATTCCCAGTCTGGGCCTGCAAGCCCTAACATGGCGCCGACCTCACCACGAGAGCACTCCATGCCGTCCAGCCCTCGGGGCTCAGAGCACATACCCCCTTCACTAGATACAGACATCCATGAATTACTAAAAAACCTACCTACGAAGGGCGATATCGCATATATGTTAGGAAAACTGGAAAGATCCTTCCAACTCAAGCTGGATAACATCGGCACAGATATCCACCAGGTAGGAGAAAGAGTGAACAAACTTGAGGATGATAGAGATCACTTACACACTCAAATCCAACAACTACAAACTTCATTACAATCACAAAATTCATATCTATCATATCTCCACAAAACTGTGGACGACATAGATAATCGGGGGAGGCGTAACAACTTGTGTATCAAAGGATTACCAGAGCAAGACCAGGAAGATCTTTCATCCACACTAACTGACCTGTTCAATCTAATCCTGGGCAAACCCCCTGAAACGAAAGTCTGGCTTGACAGAGCGCACAGAGCCTTGCGGCCGCAAGGCCTCCCTTCAGAAACGTTGCGCGACGTAGTCTGTCGACTTCATTATTATTCTTACAAAGAAGAGCTCCTTAAAACGCTACGCCAGACCACACAGCCCCTGCTCTACCACAATCATCCAGTGCAGGTTTTTCCAGACTTGTCCTGGACGACCCTACAAGCAAGACAGCAATTGCGGCCTTTAACGGAACAGCTACGCATGAGAGATATTAAATACCGCTGGGGATTCCCACTAGCCCTAATAACCACACACAGAGGCATAACACACTCACTAACCTTGGCCCAAGATGTCGCCTTGATCACCAGAGAGCTGGAACTACCTGACACGCCTATACAGGATTGGTATGGTCCAGGCTCAAGTTCAAGTGGGATACTTACCCAGCAACAGCCGAGACAAAAATGGCAATCACCCTCCAGAAGACGCCGACAGGCGACAGGTGACCCTAGGTCAATGCAGCAACCTACTGGAAACTGACTATCCCCGAACGAATAAACCCCCCTCCCCACTGCGATAAGATGATAACGGACCAAAAAGTATCCCGAAGATCCTTAAGGGCATCAAACTTACACTATAAGAGAATAGACCAAACGACCAAGCCACCTGACAAGGGGCCCATCTGTATTCAAAGCACCCAAACACTAAAAGCGCGACCGGGACTCCTGAGCGGGATGAATGGAACGACAGCTAAGGCTTGATGTCATATCGATATTGCCAATACTATCACCATAGATGATAAAAAACAAAAAAACAAAAATTAATAAAATTGACAAAAAAAAAGAAACAAAAAAAGAAGAAAAAGAAGGTCCAAATTAACCCCTACCCCTAATCCCCCCCTTACCGCTACATCAAGGCCCCGACCGCAACATAAATCTACACCCCAGCCACATAAATTTCAGATTGATTCTTCATCAGAGGATGACCAAGCAGTGCCACCTCCTCGTTACGCTCCATAGTATTTTCATACCTTACCTGCTCCCTACCAACAAGCACAGCTCCATCCCCTGTGCACCTCCCTCTCCTCCACCCCCCTCCACTCACGGTCTGAGGGGCTTTATTTGCGGTGACACAATCTTCCTGACAAGAGGTGACTCTCCAGAGCATCTCCTCCCCAAGTCCACACAGGAAGGTGACCGACGGACAGCACCTCCAGACCCTATTGTGGGTGTTTACCAAAGGTTTCCTGAAAATACTCCCCGGAGTTATTGTATATAGTTACTGTTTAGAATTTTTTTTGTTTATTGTTTACTTGCATTCTAAATTGTGTGTATTTACAGTGCTGAAACAAGACATATTGTCTAACAACATGACCACCCTTAAGATAGTAACCATAAATGTGAGGGGTTTAAATACCCCTGAAAAAAGATCCCTGGCATTAACTGAATTTCATAAGCTTAGAACGGAGATTGTGTTTATACAGGAGACACATGTTAGAAGTAACTCTGCCTCCAATTTTAGAAATAATAGGTACCCAACACGATACTTCAGCAACTTCCCAGACGCTAAAGTCAGAGGCGTTGCCATTCTATTAGCCAACACAGTACCTTTTACATTTAAAGCACACTACTCGGACGACACAGGTAGAGTTATATTGGTAAAGGGCAGCATTGGCAACACGATGGTTACATTTGCTAATGTGTATCTCCCGAACAAACGACAATGTAACACCTTCCGCAAAATCTTTAGAACTGTAGAATCCTTCCAAGAGGGCATTCTGATATTAGGGGGGGACATGAACGTCTCCATAGAGTCCGCTATGGACACTACATCCACAGCCTCCTCAAGCCCCAACGAGGGATAGACTTACCACCCTCCTAAGCTCTGCACAACTCTTTGATTGCTGGCGCATCACACACCCCACCTCCAGGGACTACTCATATTTTTCACATACAACAGGGACGTACTCTAGGATCGATATGCTGTTTCTTCCTCATAGATTTCTTCACCTCATACACACCTGTTCCTATGGCCCCATCACCTGGTCCGACCACACACCCCTGTCTCTTGCGATTGAAATTCCCGCCAACTGGCGCCTTAATGACCTACTACTCAATGACCAGGACTTGGTGACCCGGGCAACTGAGACACTCACTAACTATTTTGCAGAAAACTGCAATCCAGATACATCCCCCATAATAGTCTGGGAAGCCCACAAGCCTGTCGTAAGAGGACATCTCATTGCCATGGCATCAACAGCAAAGAAAAAACGCAAGGCCAAACTCAACTCACTCTTACAAGAGATCAGATTGATAGAAAACAAACACAAATCATCCCAGTCCTTGGACATATACAAACAATTGACCAATAAGCGGACAGAACTGCAGCAAATCTTAAACATCCAAGTCACACGTAAATTAATCCGCACAAAACACAAATACTACGCACAGGGAGGGAAGTGTGGCCGCCTTTTAGATACCATGTTATGAGACTCCAGACAGAACACCTATATATCTCACATAACAACACCATCTGGGGAAACTTCCCACAAACTCCCAGACATCATGGCAGCTTTTCACAAATTTTATACGGATCTCTATAACCTTCGACAAACACCACCCGAGAAAGAGGAGCTAGCCCATTTTCTCTCCACACGCATACCGCAGACTGTGGCCCCAAATGACTTAGAATCCCTGGAATCTCCCATACTAAAGGAAGAAGTCCAAAATGTGATACGGAAACTTCCCTTAGGAAAAAGCCCCGGCCCAGATGGCTTTTCAGCCAAATACTACAAGACATTTCTAAATACCCTATCGGGGCCATTCACGGAGGCCTTCAACTCTCTGACCAAGTCAGTCACCTTACCAGATTCATCATTAGAAGCCCACATCACTTGGCCCGTGCTGGCTCCCATGGCTGAAAGCATTATACTCCACCGCAAGTGCAAAAATTAAAATCAATGGAAAACTCACTGACCCGATCCAAATAGGAAACAGTACGAGACAGGGGTGTCCACTTTCCCCCCTCCTTTTCATTCTTATCACAGAACCATTCCTACAGGGCATCCGTCCTAACAAAAATATACATGGCATCACCACGAGAAACAAGAATTCAAACTAGCTGCCTTCGTAGACGACCTCCTATTCATACTCACCAAACCACTTACCTCCATGCCCGCTTTACTGGATGAAATCTCTCTATACAATAGAATATCAAATTTGAAAGTCAATTTCACAAAGAGTGAAATTCTTCCCTTAACTCTAGACTCACACACTGAGCAATCACTAAAACGAGAGTACCAATTTCAATGGACCAAAACGGCAGAGTACCAGGGAATCTACCTACCACATAACCTCACAAAAACATACTCACTCAACTTCCCAGCCCTCCTACAGACAATACAAGAAGACCAGACCAAATGGAATAAACCACTGTTTGGTTGGCTATGCCACACACATATACTGAAAATGAACACACTACCCAAAATTCTCTACCTAATGCAAACCTTACCCATCGCCATCCCCGGCCACTTCTTCAAGACCATAACCCGTCTCCTTAACACCTTCATATGGTTCCATAAGCATCCGAGGATTGCACTTAAAATCCTCACACGTCCAAAGCTACAGGGTGGTCTCGGGCTGCCCGACATCAAACAGGACCACAAAGCCACGATCCTAACCAGAATCTATGAATGGGCAAATCCCAAGAATCCGAAACACTGGGTGTACCTAGAAAGTCTTGGATTCCAGGACTAGATATGTACAATCCCATGGCAGGAGAGGGCAGGCCCATCCCTCACCCCAAAATACACATCACACCCCACTATACTGGCCACACTGAAGTTATGGAGCAAACTCCGATCACAACATAATATCTCAGCCCATCCGTCACCGCTTTTCCCCAACTTCACCCGAATCAAAAGGAAACCCAAGATGCCTCAATACTCAGGGTTTGAAACCCATGACAGAGGTCTTACCAACCATAACACCCCATAACCCCTTACAAAGATTTAGCTACTCCCAACTAACACACCTCTTCAAATCAAATCCTTCTCTTTTGAAGGGCAATAGAGAATTTACCATATACAAAACAACATGCTGCGCCCAAACCATTAGAAAAAAAAATCTATCCATTTGCTATAAACTACTACAACAAAAAAAAGCACCAACATATCCGAAATTCTTAACCCATTGGGCCGCAGAACTCAATATTACATTCAATGAAGACGAACACAAAAACATAATGACCAACATCTTCCGCACCTTAGTTAGCAATGCTATCTATGAGAGCAATTACAAACGAGTGTCTAGATGGCACTACATGCCCTCACACCTCCAGCATCTCTTTCCCAATACCCCGGACACATGCTGGAAATGCTGTCAATCACAAGGTAACTCAGGGCATATCTAGTGGCAATGCGGGATAATCCAAAGCTTCTGGACATGCATACTGACACCTGATCACAGGCATACAATTACCTCCTACACCAAAAGTGACAATATTCCTTCTATATCCCATCCCCATACCTAGAGACAAACGTACACTCCTGAACCACCTCCTAACCACAGCAAACCTCTTAATTCGTATGCATTGTAAAAAAATGCAAGCCCCAACTATAAGAGAATGGATAACAAAGGTAGAAACACTGAGGGTAATGGAAGAACTAGATTACTCCTTATCAAACCGGTACCAATGCTACCTAACATGCTGGCAACAATGGCAGACTTACCTGGAAAAAGCAGGCAACTCTCCACCCTAGGCAGCAACCCAACCCATCACTTTCTGAACGGGAAAGGCCGATCTACAACTCCTACACCACCACCCTCCATCCACACCCTCCTCCCCCTTAATCCTAACCTACCACAAGGGGTCAACACATATTGGTATCAAAATCTGTTCTGGCCACTAAGGCCACGCCAACCCAGGTTTTAGTGACCACTTTACACAAAGTCATGTTAATAAAATACAAGAAACAGCACAGTCTATGATCCAATGTTCTAATATAATTCTATTCCAGGTTATGTTACTATTGCATTCAAGTCAACTAGAAATGCAATGTATTGTTAGAAATTACTAAATGACACTGTTATGCTATGAAATTATAATGTATCATTGTATCAATGCCAGACATATCGCTTGCTAAACGTTCTTTATGTATCATGCAAATCTTTCAATACATTTTTTTTTAAAAAACAACCAAGAAAAACTGAATATTTATTTATAAATAGTGTTTTAACAGCAAGAATAAAAATGGCTGCAGTATTAAAGGGTACCTTTCATGACAACAACAATATTGCTAACAAAATCTCTTCAAAATCAGAGATTAAAAAACAGTCTTATTCCCCTCCTGTCAGTCAGTGCAGTATGTTTTGATCGTGACAGAAATGAGAAGGCTGTGCTCTGTATATATGTTACTAGGGAAACCCTACTCTGGGCTCCTCAGCTGCTTGCCTTCACCCTAAGGAACAGGCTCTGTGTGAGAGCATCAGCAGCAGAGAGAAAAGGAGCCAGAATGTTGTATTGCAGGAGCTTTAGACAGCCAATCGGAGAATGGAGAAAGAGAGGGGGAACATATAAGTTTTATTTATATACCAAAAAGTTGGTGTAAGAGTCACTAGCAGCAGCTAAGCACAGCAGTAACCAAAACAACATCACCAGTCTTACACTGGGATCAATTGCACAATTAAACAGACTGCCTCTCATCTTTCACTCAGACACGGTGTAAGTGGTGCTGCCAGTGTCTATGCACAGCAGTAAACTAACCAGTCTCATACTAGGATTAATGACACAAGCTCCCACTTCCACACAGGCACAGCAATGGTAAAACATACAATATCACTGTTTATTTATTATTTGTAAAGCACCAACAAATTCCACAGCGCTGTTTATTTCCCTCAATAGTTGCAGCCAAAGCGTCTGGAATAATTTGGCTTGGAAAAATATAGATTTCTTTTTTTCCCCACTATTAGCTACTTCTACCTTGATTGTGAATACAACCAACATTCAGTGGCTGTCACTTAACCATCAATCATCTTTTTTTCTACTTCTTGATTGGCCAGGAGCTACAGCTCACATCATTGGACAGAACTCTTTTACAACATAAGCTACTTATTAGCCCTCTCCAAACTTTTAGCTTATTATCCATTTTGGCCCCCTTTTTCTGAAGCTTTCATTACCTTTTATGTTCTTGTGTGATTATATGTGGCATTTCAGACTTGCGGAGTTTAGATGATTGACATAATTTCAGACGCATTGCAATTCAGATTGCACAAAGATACTAAATTGTAACACCCAATTATGTGAGTAGCTATTTTAGGTAATAAATATATCTAACAATTTATTTTCTTGATGACCCATGCCTCCCATCTTTATTGAAATTTACCAAATGTAATGTAAAATAATTGTAATGATTAATCTAGGTCTGGAAGTGTTGTTATTTTCTTTTTTTTATATTACATAACTGAAGAGGAGACCTTTTTTTTTACAATTATACAATTAGGAATGAAAAGAAAACAGGCTTGAAAAGTTTAGTGCAGCAAAGATCCTTAGCAGGATTCATTATTCCTGCTTGGCTGCCCTCTGCTGGAATTTCTGAATTATTAATTTTAACAACTTCACACAGACGACGTACAAGAAAGTATAACTGGATGATACGGACAGTAAAATTAAGAAATGTATAACAAACTGAGGCGTTGCAAAGTATTTATGGAAGCAAAGTAAAGGTACTGGAACATCCAGGCTGGTTAGAGAGATTTAAATCTAGTTTAATTATACATAAAACTAGTAACATTTGCTGAAAATTTACAAAAATTATTTTAGAGCATGTATAATTTTTTTTTTTTAATAAATCTCTAGTATAAAATTATATTTTCATTAAAAAAATAAATACAAAAATGCAAAGTATTCAATGTAAATGAGTGAGGTTACTATATAATTATATAATATAAACATCCTTTAAGGTTAGGGAAAAAAAAGTAGTTTGTAAGCAAAGTAGTTTGCAGTAAAAAAAATGCATCATTTGGGATTTTCACCTAGTTACTTTGTTTGGGAATTGTATGAATTGTTAATTTTGTTAGGTATAATTTAGAGACGCAGCCTGGCTGTACGTTGATTTTCTTAAGCATTCACTGTAATATTAATTATTTAATCAAGGTGAGGGATTCCAAAGGAATAACCGTCAATAGTTCATTCATTGATTTCACACTGAAGCACCTGAATTCCAGTGTCTGCTGGGCAGAACTTTCAATCTCTGCCTGACATAATGCAGAATTTATAAGCATCCTGAAAAAAAAGTTATGTGGAAACTCCTCTGATATTATAGGAACACTCCAAACACCTGAAGCACTTCAGCTTGCTGTAGTGCTTTAGAGGTTAACATCATGTCTTCTGTCTTAACTTATAAAAGTGCAGATTTCAATATACATCATCACTTTCATAAATCCCCCCCACCCCAACCTTTCTGTTCTGATTGCTATGAGCACCTGCTTAAAGGTAAAGTGAGTGCTTCTTTACAGAGAAGCATTGAATTCTCTACGAGACACGTTCTACTGCCAGAGTGCGGCACGCACCGTATAAGCTGTCCGTGTTGCCAATGTTTCTCTATAATGGGCATTGGATTGGGATTGGCTCAGAAGGGAAGAGGTTAATGAATAAAAAAAAAATTAAGGAAAATGTTTTATGTAGAGAATTTTTGCAGGTAAAATATTAAGGTTTACACTCACATGTTGAAGAGCAGGGAATCCTGTTTTTGCTTTAAGAGGCTAACTATCTTTGTTAAAGCTGTAGAACAGGCTCAGATCAACACATTATTCATTTATCCTTCATTTAGTATGTTAAATACTTAAAATAATGTTATTTATCTATTTTCGGTAGTAGCTGATTATCTGTAGATCCCTAATTAATAAGAAATTTTCTCTCACTTGGAATGAGTTTTGAACACTTCAGCGTTTAACTTGTTTTCTGTTACATTGGCAATCTAATTAGCTGTTTACTGTTTAATCAGTTTCCATGACGATTCAGGGTATGGTTTAATGCTGGGAAAATCAAATGTTATTCTATTAACTCATCTAATAGGACGAATTGGCTCTTTATCTTTGTGCTTTATGATTATCAATGACAGAATTATGTTTTTGATAGACTGCATAACGGGTTGGCAGTAGATATTCTTATCCATTCACTTTTTGGAACTAGAATACAAAAAGGTCCAGACTGAAATTAGAGTGGCACCGAAGCACCATAGCATCAAAGATACTTCAGCTAATTCCAATGACTTAAAATCAAGGAAGCTGAAGACTTCCTTTTAAATCTGATATTTTTTTTCAAATTTTCTCGTTAATTTGCGCTGTTCAAGCTACACTCCCGTTCCGACTGATGTCATAAAGGGATGTATAGCTTTCCTGTTGAGTGATCTAATTATTTCTTTGTTGCGGGGATTCACATTCTTGCAAGAGCCACACTGTGAATACATGTGTGTGTGGGGATTGTTTATATATATATATATATATATATATATATATATATATATATATATATAAATAAAAGGCAAACAGTTATAAATTTAAACAGCAATATAACAATTGATAGTGTATAAACTCAATACTGTTAAAAGAAAAAGTAATATATAATATATGCTTTTATATATATAGCTTTTCTTTTTGCTGGCTTGTAGTGTTTAGAAAAAAAAATAGGCATTGCTTAAATAATGAAATAAAAAAAGTAGCCAGTTTGTCATGATGACGTACACCAAGCATGTCAAACTCAAAGTCTAGCACGGGCCACATAAACAAAGCTTAAGTTTATGTGGGCCGGAAAAAAAAAAACTACTTACATTTTCATAGAAACGTAGGTTTATTTTTATACCGCACCCCCTCTACTAAATCCCAGTCCTCCCCATATACTAAATCCCAGTCCTCCCCCTATATTAAATCCTAGTCCTCCCCCCTCCTACTAAATCCCAGCACCCCCCTCTGGCCAAGTCCTGCCAAAACAGATCCTCCTGCTACTTCTTGAAACCCTGTGAAGGTGGAGCACATTGACTTCACGTTGGAATATGACGTGGCGTGCCTCCTTGCACCTCCAGGTACTCCATTGTCCAGCCGCGGCCATCAAAATACTGACCGACACACACTCCCTGACAGATACACATACTGACAGAGACACACACACTCACTGACAGACACACTCACTGACAAACACACAGACACATACACACACACAGACACTCACTGACAAACACACTGACAAACACACAGACAGACAGACATACACACTCACTGACAGACACACACACGCACAGACAGACACATGCACAGACAGACACACGCACAGACGACACACACACACACAGACAGACAGACACACAGATAGACATACACACATACATACATACATACATACACACAGACAGACTGACAGACACACATTGACAGACATACACACTGACAGACATACACACACACTGACAGACATAAACACTCCCTGACAGACATACACACACACTGACCGACATACACACACACTGACAGACAGACAGACATACACACAGACAGACAGACATACACACAGACAGACAGACATACACACACAGACACACACACACACACACTGACAGACATACACACACACTCACTCACTCACTCACATCATTCCCTAGGGTCCAGTGGAATCTTCTATCTGGAGCTCAGTCATGCTCCTCACTGCTCCCTTGCGTGCAGTTTAGTGATGCCGGGTGTCTACTCTGCTTTTACACTAGGCATGTACTTGCGGCTCGCCGGGCCGCAAGGAGGTCCATTGTGGCCCGAATGCGGCCCGTGGGCCACAAGTTTGACATGCTTGACATACACCCTCACAATGCTTATTTATGATGCAGTGTCAAAATAATTATGCAAGTTAGTTGCCGTTGCCTCATTTACAATGCTCCCAAATATTTGGGGCTCACAAGAATGACGCAAATGGTGTCAATCCTGTTTTACCTATATAAGCTCAGCCTGACTATTTCTAGTGCCCTGTGGATTCCGTTGTGCCTAATAACTAATTGCTTGCCATTGTACATTTTTGATATATTGGCCCAGCTTGCCTTGATTTTGTTTCTCCGTGGTATCTTCTGAACTGGCTCTATGTAACCATTTTTATTTGAAGATTTGTTTTGTTACTGCAATTCATCCACATACAGGCCGATTGGATGATTTCCAAGGAAAAAAGGAGGAGCAGTAAAACAAATCTATATTCATGTATTAAATATTTAATAAGCATAGATTTTTTTAACTGCTTCTTTTTTTTCTTCCTTTTTTTGGTTAATGTTTCTGTGAACCAAATGAAAGGAATATATTATATGTAAGTCTTGTACACTGATTTGCCCTTTTTCATACTTTTTTGGTTCATCTGGTTTGTTTTATCGAATATTTTTTGGTGGATGAAATTCTGGCAGGCAGAACCAGCACATGTACAACATTCGGCCATCCTGAAATTTTGGTTTATTTTCAGACTAATTGGTTCAGCCGAAACCAATTATTTCGCCATGCACAAGTCTATTTTATGTGTATCTCTCCTGTCTTTGAACTTGGATAGTGTCTCTACTATTCTTTTGTCTGTTGTCACAAGAAACCCATCCACACATAGGACCAATAATTTGCTCTCTATCCTATTATATCCGATATACACCCTGTTCCAAATTATTATGCAAATTCTACTTAAGTGTCACAAAGATTAAATATTTTGTTTTTCAGTTTAACTCATGGATGGCATTGTGTCTCAGGGCTCTTTTGATCATTGAAAATAATCTCGGACACCTGTGATAATTAGATTGCCAGGTGAGCCCAATTTAAGGAAAAACTACTAAAGGAGGGTGTTCTACATTATTAAGCAGAGCACCATTTTCATGCAATATGGGGAAGAAAAAGGATCTCTCTGCTGCCTAAAATGGTCCAGATGGATGGAGTAGTGGATGGTTGGTGGATGTCCACCCTGTTCCAACAACTCTGCGACGTCAGCAAGGCGGTGGTCGAGTCATGTCTTGGGCCAGAATCATGGGAAGAGAGCTGGTCGGCTCCTTTAGGGTCCCCGAAGGTGTAAAGATGACCTCTGCAAAGTATGTGGAGTTTCTGACTGACCACTTTCTTCCCTGGTACAGAAGGAAGAACTATGCTTTCCGTAATAAAATCATCTTCATGCATGACAATGCACCATCTCATGCTGCAAAGAATACCTCTGCATCAATGGCTGCTGTGGGGATAAAAGGAGAGAAAGTCATGGTGTGGCCTCCATCCTCCCCTGACCTCAATCCTATTGAGAACCTTTGGAGCATCCTCAAGCAAAAGATCTATGAGGGTGGGAGGCAGTTTACATCCAAACAGCAGCTCTGGGAGGCTATTCTGACATCTTGCAAACAAATTCAAGCAGAAACTGTCCAAAACCTCACAAGTTAAATGGATGCAAGACTTGTGAAGCTGCTATCAAATAAGGGGTCCTATGTTAAAATGTAACGTGACCTGTTAAAATGAATAAAAAGTTAAAATGTTGTTATAAATGTTGTTTATGTTTAAAATAAATACTGATATCATTAGGAGGTTTGTTCAATAAAATTTGAATTGTACTCTTAATAGTTGATAACATGAGAATTATGCTGACTGTTATTTACATCAATTAATTAGGTAAATGAGAAAAATATAATTTGCATAATAATTTGGAACAGGGTGTAAAGGTTAGGTGTTGGCTGATAGTGTTACCTCTGCATCATAACAATCGCATAGCCATGATAAAACATAATAATCTTAAAATCATGGAGCTTTTAAGCCCTTAAGGACCAAACTTCTGGAATAAAAGGGAATCATGACATGTTATGCAAAATAAATTGTTTAAAAAAAACACATATTTTCTTTTCTTTTTCTGGTCAAAGTACAAATTATGTGTTAAAGAAAATCCATACTGATAAACACAACCTTTTTTATGCAGTATAGGACTTTCAGCATGCTTCAGGCCATGCTGGGTAAGCAAAATTAGAATTAAAAAATTAAATAATTCAATTCTTTTTTTTTTTTTTCAGGCAAAGAGTAATTATTAAAGAGGTAGTTTAGCAAACAGCAACACTCCCATGAGAGAGACAGCTAATCCAAAATGAATATATTATTTAGTTCCATTTCCAAGGTTAAACATATTCCAGCCTTTTAATATATCAAACGTTTAATTATAATAATTCTTAGAAGTAGGTTTATCTTTACCATATTTTTTATTTCTAAAATGTAAGATATTGTGCACTGTAAGAAACGTACAGTAATTTAATTTGGAGTATGGTACACAGTATAATTTGTATGATAAGCTTTTTAGTTATGCCACAGTATTTTGGATATAATATTTAGAACTGTGTGATTTAATTTGTTTAAGCCAGCAAAGGTATGCCAGTGCAGTTTTTTATGTTTGTTGAAGTTGCTTTACAATGTTTGTCATTAACAATTTATTCATGAACCTACCATACATTTTGCCTTTATTTTACAAACAGTATAATTGTTTTGGAGCCGTTAAATTAACACTCCAAGCACCATAACCATTACAGGCAGCGGTAGTGGTTATGGTGGCAGGAGTGATCTAGTGCTATCCTACAATAAGATGACTAATTGTCTTAGCATGGCTTTACACCTGGGTCCTGCCAGATGTCCAGTCACACCACTCTATCTGGTCTTCTCCGGCAGGACAATTGAGTGCCTTATAGAGCAAAACAGTCCCTTACAAGAGTACTCCTTGAATTATGGCATCAGCTGAGTGTCTATGTGTTATTTAACACATGCATTATCTAGATAAAGAATTAAATAAAATATTGCTAAAAAATTAAATTGTAAAAAAATACAAAACATTTGCATACCTTTTAATGCATACCTCAGATCACTCCCACACCAGGATGAGACAAATCTTTTAAGATGGTCGGGCGCCAGACTCCTTACCCAGGATTTTACTCCTCCCTATACAGTTCGGAGCTACACACAACAAAGAGAGCAGAGTATTACACAAAAATGTCCATGCAATAAAACAAGCAAAAAGATCTGTCAAATTCATTACAGAAATACCCATACAACAGGTAGAGCTGAGTACAAGACAGAGTAATCACTTACAGAACTGGGCACAATAAGGAGATACTCCTAATATCCCACACAGCTAGGATCACTGTGATTGTTTACATTACACAGAGCTGCAATACAGAGATACCCACACAGTAGATGTCTATGTAAAATGTTATCTCTCTATCTTCCTAGCTCTCTCTTAGCTCTCTCTCTCTTGATCTCATCTTAAGTAGTGCTCCTGTTATAACTTAAATCTCAGGACACAGTGTGCACATGGTTAAAGCATCAATATGCTGATAGACTGCAACCATTTCAGCTACTCCTGACTCACTATTATCTTTCAGCACACAGTCTGCACATGGTTAAAGCAGCATGATACTGTTAGACTCTTTATCACATTTGCAGCAGGCTATATATTGAATCTGCACTGGTACTATTGAGTCAAGTAGTACATAACACGGTTAACAGAATAAACCATTATTACAGATAAAGACAGATTGAAATCAGAATCAGATCAGTCCTCAGAGTCACAGCCCCAGTGCAGTTTGAAGCTTCACAACTTTTCTGCTAGCCACAGCATGGGTGTCTCTCCTCTCAGCTGTAGAGGGACTAAGCATTTTAAAGAACAGGCAGCACAGTGCTCTGTGTCAAAAAATGTCCCCCCTCCGCTTGTCATCACTGGGCTTCTTGTGCATTTTATATATTAATTATATGTTTGCGTAAATCCCCTTGCTTAATCAACCCTCAGGCAGTCACTAGGGCTATTGGGGGAGAGAAAGAGATAATATTATACGCCTACATTTGCAGGAGCCAGGAGCTGCTGCTGCTTTGCTCTCTCTGTGTTACTTCCAAGATAACATCTTGCTTCTCTCTCATGTGGGCATTATAACCCCACAATGTGCTTTCAGCTAATGGCATGCCTCCACTCATGGGCTGCTGGCTCTTCTGCCCAAATAGTAATTGAATGGAAATTCCTGAAATTACTTCTTAAAGGACACTAGGACAGATTTCGAAACAGCCCCATTTTTTACATGCCTAGATGCTGTCAAGTAAGCTTCTCCAAACATCTACCAATGAAAGTAGGGGCCCTCCAGAACTGAAGCCTGTTACAGAATTAAAAAGACATTAATGTTTTCCCATATTATATTTGTTCACACCACCCTCTCCTCCAGAAAGAAAATCTTAGTGTTTCTAGACTACTGCAAATAATTTCCCCCCACCTAAAAATGATGGGGCATGCCCCAAGTGCCCCTATGAACATGGATCCAGTGCAAATCATATCCCATGTTTTCCTCTCTAGAAATAAAATTGTTTATCCCCAATAAGCAGATTAAAACAGGATGATTTCAAGTGATTTCAGCCAGTGGCGTACATACCAGGGTCGCAGGGGTCGCTGCTGCGACCGGGCCCGGCCCACCAGGGGGCCCGGCCGCCCCTGCGACCCGGTATGTAGCCACTGGGCCAGCCTCTTCTCCTGGGGGGCCCTAGAGCCGGCCACCTCCGGGCCCCCCCGAGGCTGGCCCTGCTGCCACCCGGCTGGCCGGTCCTACGGGCGCGCGAGGGAGCACTCTCCCCTGAGTGCTTCCTCTTCAGCTCCCTCGCGCACCGCGTAGGGATGCCGGCGCCGGAAGATGACGTCATCTTCCGGCGCCGGTATCAGTACGCGGCGCGCGAGGGAGCTGAAGAGGAAGCACTCAGGGGAGAGTGCTCCCTCGCGCGCCCGCCAGCCTGACTGCCCGCCGGGTGACCGGACCCCCAGGAGCCCAGCAGCACCACTGGACCCCAGGGAATCCCCTCAGCACTCCAAAAGGTAAGGAGGCTGGGGGGATTAAATACAAAAAAACGTTAGTGTGTGTTAGTGTGTGAGTGTTAGTGTGTGTGTGTGTGTGTAAGTGTGAGTGTGAGTGTTAGTGTGTGTGTGTGTGTGTGTTAGTGTTAGTGTTTGTGTCTGCTAGTGAGTGTGTTACTGTGTGTGTCTGTTACTGTGTGTGTTTGTGTGTGTGTTTGTGTGTGTGTTAGAGTGTGTGTGTCTGCTAGTGTCAGTGAGTGAGTGTGTGTCTGCTAGTGAGTGTCAGTGATTGTGTTACTGTGTGTGTCTGTTACTGAGTGTGTTTGTGTGTGTGTTTGTGAGTCTGTTTGATGTCTGTTAGTGAGTGTGTGTTTGTCAGTGAGAGTGTATGTTTTGTAAGTGAGTGTGTATGTATGTCTGTCGCTGAGTGTGTCTCTGTCAGTAAATGTGTGTGTCTGTTAGCTAGTGTAGAAAACAGAGAAAGGTTGCGCCAAAGTTAAAAAATAACCAGTAAAAACTATACAACAATAAAAATAATAATAATAATAAAAATAAGTTCCAATGTGTGTCAGAAGGTCAAATGGTTTTAGTCTCTAATTCCGCTGTGGGGGTGACTTCTCTTGTTGTAATGGTTCACACCGTCTCGTGATATGGAAGACACAAGAAGAGAGGACCAATCGTGCGGAGTGTATTACAGTAAACGTAGTAGTATTAAATCTTATGTATTACACTCACATTTGGATGAGCTATAGCCAGCTCTGGGTTTGTAGGCATATAGCGGAATAATCCCCGCTTACAGGATGTGTTGGTGCTTGTCCTCCAGGGGTTTGGTCCAACTTGCAGGAGAAGAAGATAAAAACAGCAGATAGTGCTCTCTGATGGTATTTTTGGGTGATGAATAAAATAAGATAAAATATACTCACAAAAGAAGTGCAGGTCTCACTGCACTTTTTGGATAGCGTTAGTGGTATAATCCCCACTTCAGGATATATAGTATAAAAATGCCAGGAAAGATAGTAAAAATTATAGTTGTGTATAAAAAATGATAATGGTGCATATATCTAACCAAAAAGTCATTTATTATTTAAAACACAATATAAAATAACCATAACACGTTTCACCGCTGGGGCTTTATCAAAATGGTACAACCAAATTATACCATTTTGATAAAGCCCCAGCGGTGAAACGCGTTATGGTTATTTTATATTGTGTTTTAAATAATAAATGACTTTTTGGTTAGATATATGCACCATTATCATTTTTTATACACAACTATAATTTTTACTATCTTTCCTGGCATTTTTATACTATATATCCTGAAGTGGGGATTATACCACTAACGCTATCCAAAAAGTGCAGTGAGACCTGCACTTCTTTTGTGAGTATATTTTATCTTATTTTATTCATCACCCAAAAATACCATCAGAGAGCACTATCTGCTGTTTTTATCTTCTTCTCCTGCAAGTTGGACCAAACCCCTGGAGGACAAGCACCAACACATCCTGTAAGCGGGGATTATTCCGCTATATGCCTACAAACCCAGAGCTGGCTATAGCTCATCCAAATGTGAGTGTAATACATAAGATTTAATACTACTACGTTTACTGTAATACACTCCGCACGATTGGTCCTCTCTTCTTGTGTCTTCCATATCACGAGACGGTGTGAACCATTACAACAAGAGAAGTCACTCCCACAGCGGAATTAGAGACTAAAACCATTTGACCTTCTGACACACATTGGAACTTATTTTTATTATTATTATTATTTTTATTGTTGTATAGTTTTTACTGGTTATTTTTTAACTTTGGCGCAACCTTTCTCTGTTTTCTACCTTGTATTCCTTGTATAGAGGGTTAGAGGGTTACCCTCTATAAGGTCGCTGCCTGTCCAATATATTATTAGCGCTAACCTACACCCCTTTTTCTTTTACTGTTAGCTAGTGTGTATGCGTCTGTTCGTGAGAGTGTGTGTGTGTCTTCAGCACTTACCTTTCTCCAGCGCCGGACTCCCTTGGCGCAGGGGAACCCTCCGCCTCTCAGCTCCGAATGCGCATGCGCGGCAAGAGCCGCGCACGCATTCAAACCGCCCATAGGAAAGCATTACTCAATGCTTTTCTATGGACGTTCAGTGTCTTAGAATCGCGGAAGCGCCTCTAGCGGCTGTCAGTGAGACAGCCACTAGAGGCTGGATTAACCCTCAGTGAAACATAGCAGTTTCTCTGAAACTGCTATGTTTTCAGCTGCAGGGTTAAAACCAGAGGGACCTGACACCCAGACCACTTCATTGAGCTGATGTGATCTGGGTGTCTGTAGTGGTCCTTTAAGTGTGTGCATCTGTATGCACTGGCGTACATACCGCGGTCGCAGGGTTCGCAGCCCTGCAACCCCTGCGACCAGGTACCCGCCGCAATGTGTTGCGGCCCCGGTCCGCCAGAGTAAGCGGGGGTTGGGGGGGGCCCACAGATCAATTTTCGCACCGGGGCCCCATGGGTCATGTGTACGCCACTGATTTCAGCCCTTCCCTATCTAGTATCAGTTTATATAGCTCATTTTACTCTTCAGAGAACCTGACTTTGTTTTGACCTCAAAGACTGTGCATTCGGCTTGACTTCTCTCTCCTGTTAGATACAACTAAGTGTTCTGAGTTGTTTGATTGACAGCCCTAGGTTTTTTTTTTTTTTTTTTTTAAGAATAATTGAACATTTCCAAAAATAGGGGGGAAAAAACCCACTAGCAATTGAATTTATAATATAATCATAAATATCATGAGGCAGATCCTGCAAGAAAGATAGAAAACAAAAAAATATATCCATAAAAATAAATAAGGAGAAGAGTACAAAACACTGCATCAGTATTGCCATAGTGGAGTTTTAACAATTTGCAGCTGCTCTAAGCCAGTGCCAGAAATAAGAATGGCTGCAGAGTGTTCTAAGCACCAAACACGTCCTAATGACATAAAGTACTTCTTAGTACTTTAATGTAAAGGCACAAGTAAGTCAATCTTGTAAAAAATGGATGCCTCCAATAGAATGCAAATTGTCAAAGGCAACATATTAATTTTAAAAAGTCCGAGTGTAACTAACAACTATTGTGATAATTTAGCTTATATAACTGTTTGCGTTTACTTACATACTAGTGCTCACACATTATACAGAGTTGCAATGAGATGTCAACAAACTAACAAAATCTAAGTCAAAGCACGCAGTTTGGAAAAAAACAAACTCCAATCTAGGTAATGTACAGAATGTTTTTATCACAGCTATTATTATTATTAATTTATATGCTTGATTCGACAGAGCCATGTTGGCCTAAAATTCCTTTTTTATTATTATGATAAAGTAATCTGAGAGGAGGTAGGCCTATATATTTGATGCATACATAATGTGTCTAATGTATGGAGGAATGAAAGTGCAGTAGAATATGCATATTAAAATGTCAACATTAAAGAAATGAGGGTGCCCCCACCCTCAGGGACCCATTCCCGCAGGGCTCTGGGGGGAGGAAGGGGTTAAACTTACCTCTTTCTCCAGCGCCGGGCGGGGAGCTTTCCTCCTCCTCTCCTTCTTCCTTGCGACATCATCGGCTGAATGCGCATTTACAATGCTTTCCTATGGACGCTTGCGTGCTCTCACTGTGATTTTCACAGTGAGAAGCATGCAAGCGCCTCTAGCGGCTGTCAATGAGACAGCCACTAGAGGTTTTGGAGGCTGGATTAACCCTCAGTATAAACATAGCAGTTTCTCTGAAACTGCTATGTGTATAAAAAAAAGGGTTAATCCTAGAGGGACCTGGCACCCAGACCACTTCATTAAGCTGAAGTGGTCTGGGTGCCTAGAGTGGTCTTTTAAATACTATAGTGAAAGGTTTAGTGAGTAACAGATGTATCTAAACTCAAATTTTATAGAGCCTTTTCTTGTTTATTAGGCTCTAAACTTCCAAACGTCTGTGTCTTTTTTTGGGTAGATCACACAACCCCTCTCTCCAAGGAAAAGTATGTATGTTCTTCTCCACAACGTATGTAAAAGACACAGATATTTCAAATTAGGCCTGAAGTGTTTTATTATTCTTTGGTGACTTACTTATACTACTATGGATAAAAAGACCAGTAAAAAAATGCTGCCTTTATCCGGTGCAATGTCAATGGCTAGCTGGAAGCGGGTACTACACTAAACCTCATACGGTATTATTTAAGAATACTTTTAAGCTCCCCAGGCCAGGTGCCTTGAAAACATGGTTTCCCGTGATATACTTCCATACTGTTAGTAAAAACTTTCCAAATTATTTATCTACAGAAGTCACCATTAAGGTCCATGGGAATTTTTTATATAAACTATTTGAAAAATTTGGTTTTCTAACAGATTGGAATTATTCAAAATTAGATTAAGATCTGTGTTGGTGAGACAGGTCAGAAACTGTGCAAAACAATGAACCTACAATTAATGAAAGAAAACTGACACTCACATGGGCAAACATTTCAACTGCCCTGGCCACAGTTTTCAAGATGTTAAAGTGGACATATTAATGGCAACTGCAAATGACAGACTGAAAGAAGCATGTGGAGATTCAAGTCAGGGGTGCATGGGTGCCTTAGTGACATAATTCATAATTCATAGACTTAAGTTATTCACCCATCTATAGCTGATACAGAGACCAAATGTGGCCCTTGTATGTCCATGAAGAACACTTGCTTATCTTTATAGCATAGCATTGCACTAGAGGTGCTTTGTCCAAATAGAAAAAAAGTAAAAGTAAAGCATTGCTATATCAGATATTTTCAAAGAGGCCATTTGATTTACACAGCTGTACATTTTGCACTAGCCTACCAATAACATCTTCACACTAGCCAAACCAATGCATTCCTATGGGAAAATGTTGGATTGACTGAGATCATCAGTTTTGATGATCTCAGCCATGAAGGAGGGACCAATCATGGGGAGAGCACTGCATAGAGGGGAGCAGTTACCTAATTGGTTAGTGGACACTATAGTGCTAGCAATACACAATTGTATTCGTAACAACATAGTGTTAGTTTTAAGATAATACACTAGTGCAGGTTTTGATTCTTCTATTCTGTATTCTTCCTCAAAACAGGACCCTTTCATTTGGCATAGTTGGGAAGTATTGTATCAAACAGAATGAAAAAACATCATCATTTCTATACTATTTTTCTGTAATTTGATTCAACAGCTTATCGTTTGCATTTCCAGACCCCTTCACTTATTTTCTTGATTGATTGGTCACTTTCTTTATTTTTAAATGTTTCAGTCATATTTTGTACCTCGTTTTATTGCCTTAATATTGACAATTAGGCTTTTTTTTTTTTTATCCATTAACCATTTTTTAAAAATCTCATTGGGGTTTTTTTTTGTGAGAAAATAAGAAAAAAGTATCTGTTATTATTATTTATTCTCCATGGAATTGAAAATGCTTGACAATTATGATGCTGGGCTATCCACAAACTACTTGCAGACACTGAATGCCTTCGGGACGAGCAAGATCTCAAAACTAGAGGCAGGAATCAAAATGAATTATTTAAAACATGTTTTTGTTAAGGCTTTTTGCAATTATGCAACTGCAGACTGTTAAAAAAGCACCTCAAGGAGCAAATTTATTTGAGTATAGATATATTCCAGGATACATATTTGCTTAGTACTGGATCAAGCAAGCAAATTAGATGACTATACAAGAACTCTATAGTCTTTGCCTTGAGTGCAAAACAACTAAGTTTAAAACTACACTTTTGACAACCCATTTGAAAGCTAGTTAGTTTTTTTTATTATTTTATTTTTTATGCCCTGCAGATTTTATGCATGAAGGCATCTATTCCATTTTCTATTACAAGGATATGCCAGACAAATAAATCATATTGCATTGTTAAAAGGAAATTAAGAAAGAATATTGTAAATGGGAAAACTCCTATATCAGGAGATATAATTCTGCAAAATTATTTATTATAGGAAATAGAAAATGCTGCAAAAAATCTGCTTGACCTATATGAATTTACTAGAACATAAAAAGGGTATTACGCATTTGCATCAAAATTATCTCATAAAAACGTAATTTTTTTATCATTGTGATCTTCATATCCGTTGTGAGTAAATTATTCATCACTATCATTTTTTTGTTGCTTAACCAGGAGTTCATCTATATTTACATGTAGAGAAATAGGCAAAGTTATAGATATTACTTTTAAATATATACCACAGCTTTAATATAGAAGTTTCTCTCTAGATAGAAGAAACGGTCTACTATGGTAAACTAAGAGGTTTATTCATTCAATAGTGAATGGTTGTTATCTGTTTGTGTTGGCCTTAATTCTGCAACTTGGTCTTTAGTTCATCACAACTCACTGTAATTAAATATCTGATGATTGTTTGCTTCAATTTCAAATTGAGATTATAATATTAACCGTTTATTTATGTTCTCTTTGCATTGGATGCAAAAGCGTGCAATATTGGTAGCATTATTTTGTGTATGGCTTGTTGATTAGGGTTACTTACAAAATAAAACGTGTGTAAATCTACAGATCGTTTTTTCTTTTCATACATTCATTCGATCATTCACTCACTCACTCACTCACTCATTCATTTATTTATTTATTCATTCATCCATTGCAGAAAAAGTTAGATGCTATAAAGTATTACAAACACTACAATAACCCTTGCTTTAAAATGATTCTGACACACCAGAAACAATTGACTCAGCAGGATAAATCTTCATTGCATAACATACAATAAGTGCATAACTAAATGTAATAGGAATGCTTTGAACCCTTTTCCTGGTATGTATTAGTGAGGGATCTGTTGTATTTTTTTTTTTTTAAAAGCAGCTTTTCACAATTCCATTACTTTGTGGTTACATAAAGTAAACATAAATACAGTTGCTTAATAAAACTTGAAATTTGCATTTCAGAGAGTTCTTGCAGACTGATGTTGCCCTGATATGTGCCCATAGCATTTCTTAATACTCCCCCGCACCCACCAGCTTCTATTTTGAAGCACTGTACATTATTGAGTCGTGCTGATTATAGTTTGGGAATCTGAGGTGATGTCATTATAAAAAGTCTCTATGTGTGGCAGGGGGGCTGATTAGTAGCCTGATGGGATAATACTTGGCTCCACTGGACTGCAGTGCAATTCAAATCTAACTCAAAGTGTGATTTATACATGAAAAGGGGTTAACAAATGAAGTCTAGATTTAGTTTTGCCTTCAAATATTGATTTGACAATGTACAGCACTTTTTTGTAAAATACATTAAAAAAAATGTTTGTATCTGATCTTTCTCTACAGTCTGTATATATTAAAGGAAAATTCTCTTGTGCCATTCTACTAACTAGACTGTAAGTTGCAGTAAGTTGACAGCCAACCAGTAAAATACTACGATTGGAAAAACATTTCCTTCATAGGTAAATTATATAACTCCTTCACTCAATTATTATTTTTTAAATAGATCCTTTAAAATATAATAATGATAATTATTGTAATTACACTATGGTCAGACAACGGTCAGACATAGGAATTGAAGTTATAAAAAATGTTTTTATTTACAAGCAATACTTAAATGTGCTTGCATAAAAGCCCTCCATACTTATATCAAAATAAAAAAAATATGCGTATCAATAAAGGCATCAATGTAATTTGATTGAATCAGTTTCAGAACTGTTAGAATTTTTTTTTTTTCCAAATGATTTACGTTCAAAAGATCGCATAAACTTTAATAATAACTTCTGAGGATAAATCATTTGCAAAGATTTTCTAAAAGATTGGAATAATTTTTTTATGCTGATTCAAACAAATTAAATCAAATTTAAAAAAAAAAACTAAAAAAAACTAAATAAAATTTGTTTTTGTTTTTTTGTTTTTTTTTCCCAAGCAATTATAAGAACAGAATAAATCTAGCATTGAATTATTGCTTACATCCACCTGGGAGCTAATTATCTGAAAGAACTTAAGGAACTAAGATTTTTTTTTGTTGTTTTTGATATATTAATCAATAATTCATCTGTTAACAGGAAAGGCAAGTTGAGCAAAAACATCATCTGACAATTAAAATAAAAAAAAATATGTTTTTTTGGATGCTCATTCAAATAATAAAGGACATTGCTCACTAAACAGTGAGGTGGGTTTAAGTCACAGTAAACAAAGTTGAAAAAGCCTTTCTGACACTTCCATTGAAATATGGGTGATAGGCCTTTTAAGGTCTTATTTATAACGATATTATACAATGCTTAATATGTTTAGTATATATTTATTTATTTAAAAGAGAGGGGGGTAGTACTTGGGGAATTACGAGTATGAGAACAGTGACTAGATGCATCTCCAAGCCTGCAGAGAGTCCCCCATAGCCAGTGAATCTCCTAGTAATGAAGGGGTAACATAGTTTAAAAAAAATAAAAATAATATGAACACTGGAGGATGGGGCATAATCTTGACTTACTTCTTACCCCTAAGCATCTCTGTCCCTTACACAGAACATACTTAAACACTACAGGATTGTGCAGGCTCACAAGCCAAATATGTAAAAAGAGACAGATAAACTAAAAGTGTAGTACTGAATTGCTTACAAATACAAGGCTAAAATATCAGTTATTTAAAGGAAATAATTACTGTATTAGCAAATCTACATTGATTTAATCATCAGTTTTAGGAATGTGTGGCAAGTATGTTCGTTAATTTGCAATCTAAATTGCAAAGATAACATCATTTCTCATCATATTATACTTTAGTAGCATGTTCTGCACTCTGGAATATGTATTATGATATATGTATGTATGTAAACAAATGCTCTTCTGGAAAATGAATTGGTTGAAATGGAAAAAGGTCTTGACTTCATATCTTTTCTGCAATGCTCCACCAGTAAGTCAACATATGTTCAGCATGTCAACTATCCCTCCAAGGCAGGCAACACAGCCATTTACTATAACAAAAAAACATCTGTTTAATTCCTTGACTGGCATCCTCTAACAACCACTGGTAAACACAACATTATTTATTTTGATTATAATCCGGAGTTCCTTGTATGCCCATTTTTCTTTCACCTTTTTAACATGGCCATCTAACACATTATATCCACCTCCACATATGTCTACCTTCTTGGCTCCTCAGCTTTCTGGGATGTCCTTTTTTTTTCCTTTTTCTCTTTCTTTGTGTGATGCTCCATGCCTTTGTAGATGTACAACTGAAGTCCATAGGTTTGACACCCAATTGTACAGCAATTGAGGTAGGCACGAGAGGGCATGAGAAGATGAAAGATTTAGAGTAGCACACTTTGCTGACTGCAGAGGCCTCAAGATCCTCTTTATAGAAAAGTATGATGCAATCCTCAAGTCCAGAATTCTCCTTCATTTCTACAAATTCATATATTCCAGAATAGTAGTGTGATTTTAAAGAAGAGACCTTGGTTGTGTGGGGGTTATAATAATAAATAATAATAGAAATTCCTAGATTTTTCTATTAACATGACGTAAAGTTATGATTTTATTAAAGTCACGGAGGCGAGTATTATGTTGCACTCTTTCTTTAATTCCCTCAGCAGCGAAGAAATAACAAATTAAAAATAATAGATAAAACAGGTTTAACATCACAATTACAATATCCATCTAATAACATGAACATCCAATCAACGACATCCTTATCCTATAGTAGGTGGAACATAGGTGACCACTTCCTCTTTCTGTGCTGCTCCTTCAGTTAAGTACAAACAGTCCCACGGTTTCCTAACTGTGGGATCTTTATTTCATTGTGATTATTGGGATTTGTCATGATATTACCTTAGTGACTGGTACATTGGACTTCAGAAGACCTTTTGGATTTTTTTCCTACCTCCATTGCACTACCGCGCTCTCCACTTGGTTTGCAACCTGCGTGCTCTCTGCTCCGTTTCTCAGATCTGTCTGTTTGGCCTCACATGCGCGTTCCATCAGGAACATGATTGGCGGCCATCATGGAATTCTTCAGTTTGCCACATTCGCATTCATAAGATCCCAGGTGTTTCTTACTGCCTTCCTTGTTCGTGCAGACACTGCGTTCGGCTCCCACTTGTTTTTTTCTCTGGACCGCCCCCCTTTTTCCCCTATTGGAGTTGATGTCCAGTAGTAGTTAGTGGTCGGACGGCTCCCTGTTTGCTCCTGCACCCCCCTTTACTATTTAAAAAAATATATATATATATTTCTTTTTTTTGTGCCGTGAGTTACAAACCGGTCTGCAATGCCACGACAGCAAAACAAACCAACATAGCCAACACAGTTATCCAATGTCATGGCATACAAGGGAAATGCACATTTTTGTATATAAATATCATGCTTATTCCATAGATTTATATAGTAGCCCTGCACACTGTTAGTGATAATGACTGATAACAAGAGTAGCGTAATGCAAGGAGTGAGTGTTTGCTCAGGCTGGCAGTAAGGTGTTAGGAGATTCAGGTGGGTTCAAAAGTATACAAACGATAACTGAGTATTTAAAACTTCAGACTGGGTTTTTTGCCTTCTTTTGGCAACAGCAAAAACATATGTGAGGAAGGCTGAACTTGATGGACGCAAGTCTCTTTTCAGCTATGTAACTATGTAGCTATGTAACTATGTAAAACACCATCACCCCTCCAACACCTTTGGTTTTTATTAGCAATACAGTAACAGACAGGGTAGTTGCTTGATGTGTATGCATTGTTTGTTCAGGTAGTATATCATAGTGTGCAGAAATATAGAGTGTGCATAATATATGAGGCTTTTAAGGTGAGCAGGTACAGTACTGCTCGGGATGTAAGCCCCTGGGTTGCCCCAATGTATCATGGAGTGTGTGTAGATAGGAACATGTAACTAAAACATTGATTATAGTGTAACATGCCGCCTAGTCAAGTAAGCATCAACATAAACACTGGTATGGGAGTGCAGCACAAGAGGATATGTCTTCATGATTGCAGGTGCTGCGCCCCGGGTGGTGGGGCGATATCAGCCGATGCCTTGGCTCAGTGCTCTGGGGTAGTCTCTGGGTGGCGGTATGCAGTTATGGCTCACCCGTTGGTCTCAGTTGTCCACTGGGCGGGGGAGGAGACTTATGTGTAGTGGGTGCCATCCGAGCTCCCCCGGCAACCCCCAGACCCTGCGTGGAGCGAGGTGCCAAGTCTGGATGGTCTCTGCCGCGTGCCTTGGTGGTAGGCCAGATTTTGAAACCTGAGTGAGTATCTTCTCCCAGAACTCTGCAAATAGATTGTCCAGTTTAGTGAGGAAGTCAGGTTTCTCTGCAGGTTGGGTGCGCGTGGCGGCGGCCATTTTGCATGGGTTCGATTCTTCCCACCGATGATGGCACTCCATCATTGGGGCCCCAGCAGGCTGGTATTCTTTCAAGATGTGACCGGGATGACCCCCGCCAGTCTGGGGGGGGGAACAGGGTGTTGGCACAGCTGCCCTTCTGATGCAAGGCCCAGGGGAACGGCTGCCTTCCCCAGTCCCCTCACCTCTAGGCCGCAACTAGCCAGCTCAGACTCCCAGTCTCTGAAGGGTGTTGTGAGGGTATCCGACTCGTTGCCAGGTCGCACTTAACTCAGGCAGTGCTCCCCGGGTTGGTTTCCTGCTCGGGATTTGTGAGTATCGGCAGTAAAATGTCTAAGACGGGAGCCCTGCTTGCATGCGACCGCTCGGCTCGCCGGCTTGGCCCCGCCCCCCCTTTACTATTTAAGTACATTTTGTGAATAACTTTCTTACCTTAATTAATTTCCTGTGGGTTACTTAAGCCTAGAACTTTCAGCTTTAATTTTCTGTGGGTATTATTATAGTTTTTTCTTCAATATTAATTGTATTCCTACCTTATATCAATATGCAATCTTTTAAAGATTTACCTGTACCCTACTGAAACTGGACCCCAGATTCCCTTGGGACTCCCCTCTATAATTTCTGGGGATGAAACCGATTTTCCCGACCTCTGAGGAAATTTAGGCGATCATGAACACTACTGTGTCTAAGCCCATGTCCAAAGCCCTGGACATTATGTCCTCATCCATATCTAAGTCCTTTACACATGCCTTGTTACAGGCCTAGCTGTCGGTCCCTCCGACCTCTCTGCCGGCCGCGATACCTCGTACCTCTCATCCCCCACACCCTGGCCACAAGGCCTCGGCTAAAACAAAGCACTTCTCCAAACCGGTTATGATGGACAGTTGAAAACCTGTCAAACATGACGCGTTTATAAAACCACCGCTCAAGAGAGCCTCTTTCTGGGCAAAAGCGGCTAGACATTGGAAATGGCTAAAGCCCAAATTGATTCCTCTGAGTCAGATCTCAGTGAAGAAGAGGAGACTGCTCTGGACTCTGATTCGGACCATTCTGATTATTTATCTGACCCTGATTCGGACTATTAATTTGAGGAGAATCATAAATCCTCTCATGATATTCTTGCCACTGGAACTTCTGGCTCTGACTTGCCTCACCCATTCGGCTGAGCAAGGATGACGTTTGTCATCAGGATCAAATTAAAGCTCACCCTGCGGGTCAAGTATTTTACCATCCTTAAACCACATGCACCAATATCTTCTGCCTCCTTGGCTCGTTGGGTCACGTGTCTTATCTCCTTGGCAGGTGTCGATACTTGGTTTGCGGTACTATGGCATCTAATTTCTTTAATAAAATTCCTAGATTTTACTATTAACATGACGAATGTCATGATTTTATTAAAGACACGGAGGCGAGTATTATATAACCCACCTGCCCTTAGACGGCTATGTTATATATCAAGGTAAGTTATCTTTGCTTAATCTTTCTTTGCTTCTCAAGTAACCTGTCTTCGACCGTAAGTCTGGGTTTTAGCGCTATTACTATCAATTATCAATTTAATCTAGAATGCAGTTAGATTGTCTTTAGTTTCCTAAGACAGTTATGATTCTCCTTACATCCAGAGTAATTGTCATTGATAAGTTAGACAAGAGTGTTCCTATTGTATTGCTGTTCTATGATTACACAGTATTACCATATTTCTCTGGTTTCTTTTAGTGTGACCTTAATTGCAAGACCCTTCTGGATTCTATTCTCTGTTCCGGCTCTGTTGGTTTCTGGCTTGTTTGGTTGTTTTCCGGCTTGTGTTAAGTTCGACTTCGGAATTCGCAAGAAAGAGGAAGAGGTCATCTATGTTCCGCCTACTATAGGATAAGGATGTCGCTGATTGGATGTTCATGTTACTAGGTGGATATTGTCATTGTGATGTTATACCTGTTTTTTCTATTGATTTACATTTGTTATTTCGCTGCTGAGGGAATTAAAGAAAGCGTGCAGCATAATAGGAGCATCCGTGTATTTAATAAAATCAGGAGTTATATACACTTGAACATTATATATTGTTTCTCTTTCTATCTCTCTCTATTTATCTCCCTCTTTTTAATTCCTTCCTTGTCCATCATGTATAGTTCAGTGGTTGAAACAGGTGTTTTTACTTGAGCAAGTAAGGTATAGTGCGACTATTTTGACAGCCAGTTTCATTCTAGTCTGTTGCATATTTTTGTTTATGTTGTGTGGGTGGTTTTGTTTACAGCACACAAAAAAAAATCATATTGCAAAATTTTAAATAAACACAGATATAACAAAGGTCAAAAAAACAATGACATATTTAGGTATATGTGTTGTTCTGTGTTATATTTTTGTAATATATACTGAAGTGGAAAAAACGCACCAAATATTGATGTCAATTGCTGCATGTAGGCAATTGTAGAGCAGTATATATTGGTTATCATTCTTCCACATGATACTGAAAATATTTTTCAATTGTGAAGACTCTAAAGGCAACAGTGAACAGTTTCATGTGCTGTACTGTATATACAAACCGGATAAAGTCACCTGACTACCTCACTGCAAACCATAGAAATATTTGTTTCTATGCGTTCACTGGTATATACCAGTGCAGACCATCTACCCTACTTTAAAATGCAATGTCAATTTGACTATTTTTTTTCCTGCTTACTAATAAGTGAGTTTTTACGTTGCTAAGATATAGCATTGAAAAGACAGAAGAAAATAGCATACCCAGCATACCCTCCTTTTTATACTCATAGACCTCACTCCTTGCTCTACTTTCTCTGGTCCATCCTACTACTTGATCTTCTGTTTTGGCTTCACTTTCTCCTTGCCCCAATTTTTTATTCTCCACTGCCATAGATAACTATCTTTTTGTCATTTTGTGTTTGCTAATATTTGATAGCGTTAGTTATTGTGCACAATTAAGAAAGGATATGGGTAAGATCTATAGAACTCATCATAATGAACAGTATATATATTTAAATGTTGGAACAACTTCTCGTGCCTGGGGATTGTGACAATTCTGTGTCTTCAGTAAATGTAGGCTTAATCTTTAATTACCATTACAAGGTTATATGAAATGACCCTGCAATTGGACAGAAAATGTTGAATCGTACTTAACTGAAGAGTTTATTTGAAGGGCTATGCCTAAATCTGAATTAACATCAAGATGGGTAACTCTCGTGGGAGCGGATAATCACTGCTCCCAATTAGGCATGAATATCTATTAAGCATAAATAGCTAGCATGCTGCAGAAGAGTGGAAACTCCTGGGATTAAATATGTACTCTTCATTGTTAAATGAATCTAATAAATTAAACTAGATTTATTCTATTGATGATGTCTGAAGGCAGAAGCCAAAGTATGATTACTTTTAATATAATGATTTATATGTTTATAAGTTTCCTACTCTCATCAATAATTATATCTGATTGATAGCGGAGGGCTCCAGATAGTTTCACACGAGGAGTGTAAGTAATGAATGTATAAAGAAAAAAAAAAAGATAAAATGATTAATGTAAATACGCTGAAGTATTTCCCCATGTCTCAACAACCTTGTTCAATATCTCATTATTTACTTGGAAACTTTATATAGTTTGAAAGATAGTAATTGTTTTTCTGTATACCGTATGATTTATTTGAATTAATTGTATTGTAATAAGATTGGAACTAACCAATGGAAATCAAATAGAAAATTAGAATTGTGGAACTTGTACTTTGGCTCCTTTACGAAGGTCAGTCTTATTTAACCAGGTTTCTTTGTTTCTTATTAACTTGTAAAAGTCTCAGCTCAAACAAGCTTACATTCTCTAGAATGTAAGGTAGTTTTAGCATGGCCATCTCCACCCTCTGTTCCTGTGTGTCCACTCGTCTTGTTGCAAAAACTTGTCTGTTTGTACACCTATTGTACAGCTTTGTGGAATTTGTAGGCACTTCATAAAACTATAATAATAAGGAGATATGCAAAAATGATTTGATTATTGCAGTGATGCATTTTTCCATGCATGCACTCTAGTCTTCCAATGCTTCCTTTAAGTCCCTTATAAATTAATTTGCATCTAGAAGAGTATTTGGGATTTGGGAGTAGCACACAAACACATGCACACATACTCTCTCTTCGTCTCTTTCTCTCTTTCTCTCTTTCTCTCCCTATTTGTCTATCTAAATAGACAAATCAATTGACATCAGCGGCAAAAGGCCAGAGGTAAAGAAGAAACTCAGGCAAAAAACAAGGATTCAAGACAAACTCTCAGGAACAACTCGTGCACCACTACCAGTACAATAAGCTTGAAATCTCTTCTGTAATAACATTAATGTATATGTATATTCTAAGAATGTTTTATACAGGGCAGGAATCACAGATTTTAGAGAACAATGCCACTGAAAATGCACCGTATAAATTCTTAATATTTTAAACATGTATTCCATCCACAATATAAAATAATAGATACAATATAGGTATAGAACCAAGTAGTTTAATTTTGTACATTGCACACTTGAATTTACAAGCCTAAAACCGTGTCACCCAGCAAATAAAACTCTTCATTAATAGGTGTATACTCCATAAACTGTGAGAAATCATGAGAACTAACTTTATTTTTTTTTAATTAAATACGTTAGTAATAAAGATAAAAATGTATGCTAATTGTAAATTTGTGATTCCCACTAGAATGTTTCTGACAACCAAGTTAAATTTGGCTAAAATGTTCCATTTGTTCTCTTGAAAGTTGAGAAATTTGGGGATTTTGTCTTTTAACTTTGTCTGCAATTGAAAAATTAAAAAAATAAAAAAAGAGTACTTTTTCATTATATTACTTTTTTATTTTTTTAAATTGACATTAACATTTTAGTAGTTACAAATGCTCGTATTTATACTTCATATTTTTTTCTATCAGTATATATATCTATATGCAATTGCATTTTGTGTTTTGTATATTTTATATCTACATTTTTACATGTGTTAACTTTCTTATTAATCTCTGCACACTTGTTATTTGTAGTGCCAGTTACTGCACTAAACGTTTGCAATACATCGGGATCATAATAGCGCTATAATTAATTGCTTTCATCTTGTAAAACCATGTAGGAAAATTACATATTTTTCGATTAACATGAAATATAAGTCTCGATAAAATCCCAATCAATAAAAAAATAACAATGTTGTTAAAAGAGGACATGGGAAGGTGTTCTCGGTAACTTATTTTCGAGGTTAGAACCCCTTTTAAAATAAACGGATTTCATCTTTACACTGTGTCATCTAAATCATTAGAATGTTTGTGTATACAATTATAATCAGACAATAAATTTTGGCTATTCAAAGGATTATGTCTGCACTTCTTGACCTCATATATCTCTAGCTGTCATACCTTTAGAAAATGCTTGTGTAACAATCAGTTGATTACTAGGCAGGAGCAGCTGCATGTATGTTAACTACGAAACATGAAATGGCCAGGGTAATACAGAGTTCAGTAATATAACTTTATAAAATATTTGTCTGAACCTCTGTACCTCTCATTGTATTGGTTTCAAATTCTTATTCAAGCCTTTTTACTGTCTGTTTTAAAATGAATACATTTAAAATGTAGGGTTATCGTCTCCCCAACCAGAAAAAAACCCAAAAACTTTTATATTTCACATAAGTTTTAAGACAGAAAGTAAAGCTTTATATTAAAATTAAAATATTGTTAAAAAGGAAAAAAAGAAGGAGCACAAGTACATTAAACAGTTTCCGTTTTAGTGGAAAAACAGGAAAAACAAATAAGATGTACTTCCATTTCTAAACTCACTATGGCATGATTATCTTGATCCATTACAGAATATTTGAGGTATATTAACTTAACCCCTTAAGGACACATGACATGTGTGACATGTCATGATTCCCTTTTATTCCAGAAGTTTGGTCCTTAAGGGGTTAATCTGAATATAGTTCCCTGTTATCAGCGTGTGCATTGGGAGAACATATGCAATCTGTTTCTCCACCAGCACAGATCTCTAGGAGCTGGGTTGATTGTGCTGTATAGGGTATTCATTTACAAAACTGTAAGGGTAGACTTAGTGGCATAGCTAGGGCTTTTGCCGCCCGAAGCGACCCCTGTGTGTGCAGTAGTAGCATTGGAATGCTGGGGTGTATATGTATGCAGTGTTGGAGTTTGTATGCTGGAGAGTATTTGTGTGCCGTGTTGGCGTTGGAATGCAGAGATGTATTTGTAAGCAGTGTCGGCATTGGCATGCTCTGATGTATTTGTGTGTAGTGTTGGCATAGGAATGCACAGGTCTATTTGTACATTGGACACAGTGTTGTATTTGTACACAGTGTTGACATTGGAATGTTGTGATGTATACATTGCCACACACAGATACACACATATGCACACATATGTGTGTGTCAGTGAGTGTGTGTTCAAATCAGTGACATTGTGTGGCTGTCATTGAGAGTGTGTGTCAGTGTGTGTCAGTGAGTGAATGAGTCTGTGTTTGTCAGTGTGTGTCTGTCAGTGTGTGTGTTTCAACTCAGTGAGATTGTGTGTCTGCCATTGAGAGTGAGAGTGTGTCTGTCATTGAGAATGTGTATTAGTGTACATGTCAGTGATTCAATGAAATCAGTTCATTAAAATGACGTGGTTTTCATGGTTAAAGTGTCATTGTAAGTATCTTATAGGTATTTGTGTGGTTTTTG
Source organism: Pelobates fuscus (assembly GCF_036172605.1). Lineage (NCBI taxonomy): Eukaryota > Metazoa > Chordata > Amphibia > Anura > Pelobatidae > Pelobates > Pelobates fuscus. The sequence continues at coordinate 147,576,618 of NC_086323.1, read as the reverse complement.
ACTTTTGACTGAACCTATATTTAGTTTGCATATTACCGTTCCTGCAAATTGTAGCTTTAAAAGAAAAACAGTAAAATATGAAGCTAAATTAAAACATAACACAGTGTTTTAACATTTATATATTGTTATTAACTTATATGATAATGTATTACAAATTGCTGGTATGTAAGGAATGCATGTTTGTGTTAATTGCTCTTATTCATGCATCAGAACAACTATAATATCTGATAATGAAAGTATATTTCTATTAGAGAACATATTCAAAATGAAGAAAAGATTACATTCAGGCATGTAGACTTGGTGTAAATGGTTTAAAGGACTTTTAAGTATAGCAGGACAAAAGGTAAAATTGAAAGCGGAATCGAAGGAGGAGGAAGAAGTGGGGCAGGGGTGAGAAGTATAACTTAAGCCAAGCAGAAACTTAAAAACTAATGAGGTTACAATAAAATAACCTCAGTGGTTATGATAAAGTTATTTTCTGAAAACATTTTGTCAAACAGACAGGAATATGTCAGAGAGAAAGAGCCACTACAGATTCTCATTTTTCTTTCAAAGTAACATCAAGGTTACATAACGCACAAAAAAATCAACCAGGACGTGGTTCTTTACTTCACTCGTAGTAGATATACCATCAATGAAAACATACATGCATTTAAAATTGTGCATTTTTTCAGTGGGGTACATCTTAATCCGATTGAAAAGCCACGGATCTCTTGTTTAAAAGCCCTCCTATTCTAACCCAGGCCAGATTCTCATTTAGAAATGCAGGGCAGGTGATTTGGGAAATTGCCTGTCTCTTGAGTTTATTTCCATTGATCTAAACTACTAGGAAGTAACAGGACCGCCAGTGTTTTTAACATCCCAGGGAGAGGCGAGGTAACAAAGTTTATCTATAAAAGTGACAATTTGTTAAGAAATCTGAACTTTTTGTAAACTGAAAAAAGAGGACACATCTTCACATATAGAGCACTTCAGCAAGCTAAAGTGCATTAGATGTTTGGAGTGTTCCGTTAATATATAGATATTAATAATATCCAGCATTCGAAGAAGCTTAAAGGGAAACTCCAGTGCCAGGAAAACGATCCTCTCCCTCCCACCCCCCAATCCCCGGTTACTGAAGGGGTGAAAACCCCTTCAGTCACTTACCTCAGGCAGCGACATGTCCCACGTCGCTGCCTGCTCCTCCCCTGCCTCTCCTCCTTCTTCCTCCGTCGGCCGGTGGGCGAGACTGATCCCACCCACTGGCCGAGTCCCAATGCGCATGCGGCAATGCAGCGCATGCGCATTGGCACACCCCATAGGAAAGCATTGAAAATGAATTTCAATGCTTCCCTATGGGGAATAGAGCGACGCTGGAGGTCCTCACAAAGTGTGAGGACGTCCAGCGACGCTATAGCACAGATAATCTGTGCTAGGGACCAGGAAGTTCCCTCTAGTGGCTGTCTAGTAGACAGCCACTAGGGGAGGACTTAACCCTGCAAGGTAATTATTGCAGTTATAAAAAACTGCAATGATTACAGTTGCAGGGTTAAGGGTAGTGGGAGTTGGCACCCAGACCCCTCCAATGAGCAGAAGTGGTCTGGAAGCCTGGAGTGTCCCTTTAAGTGTACCATTTAATGGCACTTCCCAAGTGAGAAAATGTAATGGGACAATATATAAAAAAATATATATAAAAAAACACTGGAGAGAATCAAATACATCTTATAGACATCCTACATGTCTGCATATGAATTACAATTCCTATTATTTGTTGCCAAACCTTTTTTTAGAAATAAGAGTTGTACAAGAGCAATGGATACATTCACCTTGTGTCACTATTTCCTCAACCCACAGCTTGAGAGAATTGCAATGGTCCTTTAGTTTTGTTAATAAACATCATCACCTGGAGAGTTAGGCTATTGTGTTGTCTCTCTCTGTTCCTGGGCCAGATGCCAGTGACACCCCAACACACACCATTAACATCAGAGTGAACAGATAAGTCATGGGGGGAGAGCAAAATACTTACCAGTTGCAGAAAATGCCACATGAGTATCAAAGCAGTTCTACAGATCACAAGGTGCCACCTCAAAGAATGTGATTTAATAGCCCCCGTAATTGTTTGATTGTTAATTTTAGAAAAGAACAATAAACAACTATTACAATCCCCTCATATTCAAATGGACTCTGACTGTTTCTTCCTAACTTCAAAACACAATTCATTAAATGTTGGTACTTCAAAAATAAAATTACAGTTATTTTTCTTATTTTTACTAGACTTGAAGATTAATTTCAAACTGAACTGTAGTTCGTCCACATTTGGGCAGATTGGGTGATTCACAAAGAAGATGCGTCTGACTTGTGAACCGGTCGAAACGCACAATGGCAGAGCATGTATATTTCGGGTCGTAATTCTAAATTCCACCCACGGCACCAAATAAGAGACAATTGATATGTTTGATAGCTGGGGAATAATGTTGATTATGTTCTTAGATCAAGTGAGAAGTCAGGAATAGGGGGGAAAAGGAGAAGTAATTTAAAAAACAAAAACTTCTATTTGTATATATTATAAATTGAATAAATATGCATAGATTTTATTTATTTTTGTCTTACTCTTCTTCATGGTTTCCATCAATTGCTCAATTCTCATTCAATTCCTAAACTAGGTTTTACCGAGCTGAACTGACATTTGGCCAAAAATTTGGCTGTACTGTAAAAGTATCAGTTTTCCAGGAAAATGGTTCTGCCGGGATAAATTTTTTCTCCATGCACAAATAATTTTTTTTTTTTTTTTATATAACTCTGTTAAACTCTAGCAATGCTAGAGTACTTTCACGTATTTATTCTGGGGGCTTCTTAAAATGTGTGATAAATGGACAAACTATAGATTTTTTTTATATAAAGCAGTTATAAAACAGTTAACATAGTTACAAACCTAAACAAGGAAATTCAGCTATCAGACAAAACACAATTTAAGTAAATGGTCATTTTCTTTTTTTTTTTTATTACGTTGAGTCTGAGAGCTAATTGCAAGTAATATTTAGTTTGAGTAGAATTCAAGCCGTATTAATAGAAATAAAATTTCTTAAATTGTCAGAGGTAAAAGGGTCGCACATATTAGCCAAGGTTTTGTCCTTTTTAAAATACTATGTTGTAATAATACTGTGTCTAAACTTGTTTAATTTGATTTGATAGGTGTAATGCATGCCAGGACATGTGTAAAACTCAAGTCAAGCTCCATCTGTGCTTTTGCTACTAATGGATTTATTTTGGTGCAGTCTCTGTCAAAACCGGTATATATTTAAACTATTTATGAAGATTTTATTAATTTATATATATATATATATATATATATATATATATATATATATATATATATATATAAATATATATATAATATTCTTTTGGTGCTTTTTATCCTTTTTTTTTTACATTTATTTTTTCCATTAACTTTTTATTCAGGAATAAACTGAAATGACCTTCTCTAATGGTATAAAGATATTCAGAGTATGTTTATATATTTTACATCAAAATTCATATTTTATGAAAGAATTTATTTAATGATCCTGAAATCCTCCAAAGGACTAAGGTACTTAATGGCAGTGCAAAGTCATAAAAGGATTGATGCACTAGGTAGTTGAATTTCACTTACTGTGTATTTTGATTTTACTCAAATTTCTCAAAGCTTATTTTAGTTTGAGACCACCTGAAAAGGAACTATACTAACCAAAGAGGAACTAAACTATTGAAGTGCTTCAGGAAAATGGACAGATTCAATATTACTTGGTCCAGGGTGTGTGAAGCGAGGCCTAAGGAACAGAGACGGAGATAAAACAGTTATATGAAGGTATTTGTGACTTGCAGTGGCAAAGGATGGAGAGAGAGAGGGTGTGAGGCACTAACATTTGTTGCATACTATTGAAAAAGTTTACCAACCAAATTTTATCACCCAAAATATTAATAACCATGTGTCATGAAATATTGGTGGAATACATTTGAAAAATTAAGATATTCAGTATTGCTTGGTTCTGATGTGTGAAAATAAATCAAATAAACACAGCTGAATATGTTGTCTTGAACAACTGTAAAGGCTCTAGGCCTACAGTCTATTAGTATGGTGAGGGATCGGCTAATCAGCATTGAGGGGCAGAGTCTGTGGACAGTCAAAGTCAGATTACTTTTCGGGATTGTAAGGGGAACATACTCAATGTATTACTTTAATAGAGATTGGAAAGCTGGGCATGGTTGAAGGTAGTAGTTTCTAATGGTGTCGATGGATAGATTCCCCCTGGAATAATAAGGAAGGGGGAACATGACTGCTGCCCAAGATTGTGGGATGGATCAGGGAAGATACAATGTTGCTAAGATTGGGGGGTTCTTAAAGAAAGGGAGAAGGAGGGGACTTACCAGTCGACAGGATCGTTGAGGGCTCCTGACTGTTTTCCCACCCCCCCTCCCTGTTTCTGATGTTGTGGCTTGTGTCTCGTGCTGTTGTTTTGTGTTCTCACAGCTTGGCGGTTTCCCTGGACAGCGCAGAGGAAGAAGGGGGAACATGACTGCTGCCCAAGATAGTGGGATGGATCAGGGAAGATACAATGTTGCTAAGATTGGGGGGTTCTTAAAGATTGGTAGAGGGAGGGGACTTACCAGTCGGCAGGATCGTTGAGGGCTCCTGACTGTTTTCCCACCCCCTCCCTGTTTCTGGTGTTGTGGCTTGTGTCTCGTGCTGTTGTTTTGTGTTGTCACAGCTTGGCGGTTTCCCTGGACAGCGCAGAGGAAGAAAGGACATTGGGGAGACGACAGCCGGTACGGAGCTGATGGCGAGGAGCTGGCTGTCGAGGCTCATGGTACCAAATGTGTGTGAGAACTGCCTGTTGGGCAAACACCCAACAAATGGCAGATTTGGACTGAGCAAAATTGTTAAGTTAAATAAAGCTGTGGCCGTTGCCCTTATCCACAAGAATGAAGTGTCACGTGTATTATTGGGTGGCAACGGGTTGATGGTTGGGACTGGTTGGGTCAGCAGTCATGCAGCTGTCAGCTAAGCACTGCATAGCAACAATACACAAGCCTTTTGGAAAATCAACATGAAATAGATGCAAATTACATTTTAACAAGATACTTAGGGACACCATTTAAACTAATCGTATCTGTACTGATAACTAGTTAATTCTCTGGTACTGGGAATTGTGAATGCCTCCTACACATGTTATTAGACATGAACCGAGCTTTCTTCTCAAAGGAGTCCTACACAGAGGTACAATTAAAGGGACACTCTAGGCACGCAGACCGCTTCAGCTAATTGAAGTGGTCTGGGTGCTGTGACCCGTTTGCACTTAGTGCTGCAATGTAAAACATTGCAGTTCCATAGAAATATTACATTGCAGCTCTAAGCCTGCCCTCAGTGGCTGTCTACCAGACAGCCACTGGGAGCGCTTCCAGAATCCAAACTGACTTTTGGTCCATTATCTGATGCTGGACGGCCTCTCTAATGCTTGTACGGCCATTGGCTGACATCAACGGGGGAGGAGCGTAGGTAGAGCCTGACTTACCTGAATCAGGTAAGTGGCTGAAAGGGTCTTAACCCCTTCAGCCCTGCGGGAGGGGGGGGGGCACAAGGGAGGGAGGACTTATTAAACCTATAGTGCCAGGAAACCGGCTTTGTTTTCCTGGAGCTCTAGGATCCCTTTAAGGACAACCAAATAGTGTCCACACAAGGATTATAGTTTCAAGCTTGAGCTGTCTACAGAACATGAATTTTAAAATCAAATCTAACATAAAATACTGGAAGACCTGACTCTTTATAATAATAATGGTTCCTTCTATAAAGACTAATGAAGACATTTAGCAAGACTCTAATATGCCCTGTTTATTTTATTATTGGTACAGTGAAAATAGCCAGCTTATGGCTTTACGTCTTGAGTAGTAAGAGGTTTTTATACAAATCTTAATTCTTTATTCTTTTGTTCAGAATAATCTGCAGATCATACGTTAATCAGGTAGGCAGCACATGTCAGACTTTCAATATATTCCCACTATTTGAAATGTCTGATCCACAGGCCATGAAGTCTTTCCACTGCAACACTTCATGACACAGTGTCAGGCAATATCTTGTTACTGTGTTATATGCTTGACACACCACATCATCTGACAAATATGTGCTGAGATACAGGATTTGCTGGTATCCTACGGGCTAATCACATACCTGTTGTTATAAGAACCATTCTACAATGAAATGTAACCCACTGCTACTGAGAAGTAAATTCACCAAATTAACAACATACAATGTGTTTCTTCCATACTGTGTTATATTTGTGACTCTTAATTAGTATTTTTATAACAATTAGATAATATTAAATGAGTGGCATTTCATGTAATTGGTGAGTCTATTAATATACTTTTAATTAGAGAAATATCGGCCTGGCAAAGATAATGATTTAATGAGTATTGGTGTGAACAGGTTATCATTCATTAAACCTGTGAATCCAATTGCTTCTGCAGAACCTCTTCACATGGCCATTGTCGCTTGCCATTAGCATTGGCCATTGTCATTATGACCAGGAAATTATTTGGCAGATGATGTGAGACAAACAAAAAAGAAATAAACCCATAGCACATCATATAATGAAAAAAAAACAGACTTTATTAATATATCCTATAGCCCATAAAAGCACAAATAAAGTGCACAATACTGGTGTAAGTACCCAAATACATAAATAAGCCATAAAAACATATAAAACAGATAAAGTGCATGCAAGTAAACCCACAAGTGTAACCTAAGGTACACTGACAAGAGGCTGGAGACAAAATCAACCCCTAGATGATAAAAGAGAATTAGACTTCAGATCTGAAAGTTTCTTAAGCTTGTATCTCAGTTACTATTTTGTGTGATTTATAAGTGGCTTAATTGACCTTTCTGACTTTCTAATTCTGCCATCCATTGATGTAACATTAATGGAATACTAAAGGCACTCAGACTACTTTATCTCAATGAAATAATCTGGGTGCAGTACCCCTACTGTTTTAACTGTCCAATGTAATGTAATTGATCTTTTGTAGGAACAGTAACATTTTCATTCCAGTGTTAAACCCTCCCCTCCACCCCCCAGTAGTTGTCTACCTGACAGCCAGTAGAATCACTTCCCCTATGTGTACTGAGTCAGACTCAGTTCTTAATCAAATGCTGCTCATAGAGAGCATTTGATTGGCACAGTTCAGGACATGCACACTAGCCTTCCAAAGCTTCCCTACTAGGAATTATTGGATTGGCTGAGATCATCAGCACTGATGATCTCAGCCCAGAAGACATGCCCAGTGAGACCAGTGTGCCTTAATAATAAATTATATAATTAAATTAAATATGTTATCACTAGTGTGACTTTGACAAAATATAGATCAATGTGTATTGTGTATAAATATAGGGTTTGCAAAAATGTTGAAGACTCTGCCCTGATATATTTAATGTACTTGGTACTACTTCTAAATCTTAATTGTTCCTGTGCTATTTATAAAATAACTGCTCATACCTTAATTTATCATTTAATGTAAGAATGTAAGATATATGCTGTATACTCCGTACAACCCCGTACAACCCCTCCCCCTCCTCACACACACACACACACACACACTCTCATTAATGCACCAAACTGAATGTGGACACAAAATATTCAACTTAACCAGTAAATACCATTATTCTCACCTTTGCAGTCTCCACCTCCTGTTTGTCACCCGTCCTATCCATTTAGATTAAACATACCCATGGGAATAGGGCCTTTTACTCCTGTATTTGATTGTCGAATTTTGTATTGTCTCTTAGATGTATTGTACCTTTGCTTTTCTAATTGTATCAATTGTACCCACCCATGGAATGTGCTGCACAATGTGTTGGCACGTTATAAATAAAGTATAATGATAATAAAATAATAATAACAGTGACTTTTATTTATGTTAGTGAGGACATTAAAGACCGATCTCTCTTATGTCAGATACCTGTGGTGTCAGTGCACCTATGGTTTCTGACAAAATGTAAGCTTTTTTTACTAAAGTGAATCAAAATAAAATTCAAATTCAAGGCCAAAGTAGCCAAGCTGGAAGCTAGCTGGCTTAAAAAATGTGTCCAAATGTAAACTTAAATTTGAAATTCACTTTGCATTCCCTTTGAATTCTCACTATTGTGAATAGCCCTGTACGCCTTCTAAGTCCAAGCCAGAATGGTTTTATGAGACCAAATGGAGATGATGGTAAATCATTATTTTGACATGGGGCTTGTCATGTCTTTATTCTATTTCTGATTTTCTATTATATCCTATAAAGAAAGCTAGATTTTGACTATATACATGTAATCACAGCCTTCATTATATACAATTTCTCTGATTATAGCCACTACTGCTGTGTAGAATTTTATATATGCAAAGGCACCTCATTGTCATGTGTTCTCAAACACAGAGCATTCTACAGATCAATTATTTTAGAATTGATATATTCTATATCAATGGATACATTCTATCACAAATAGAATAAAAAAAAAAAAAAAGAACAAATATCATTTTCTCAGTATTTCCAAATGGTACTATGTAGACCTCAGCATATGTGCAGTGTAATGATACTATTTAAGCTAAATATTTGATTGCTATATTTACTCACTCAATAAGCGTTATCATAAAATGAAGGATAAACTGTTTTGAATATTGTAATGTTTTTAAGAATGGAAAGAATTATCACACAGAACATCAAATCGATTTGACCCAAATTTTAATAAACAATGTAGGATGGGTTGCAAACCCTTATGAATCAAAAAATACATCAAGCCTCTGCTTTTGTAATTTAATTCCAATTTCAATATCAAATCTTCCAGAAAAAAAAAATCTTGACAAAAAAAAAAAAAAAGAAACTTTAAATTACTCTTGAAAAAAAATACAGAAAATCAGCTACCAGATAGCTTTCCAACAGGGAAAATACATTTTAAAGAGGTTTCTTTTTCATTATAATGGGTCTAATTTAGAGGACATTTACTGTGAAATAATCACACGCTTGCTGGTAATTGTACATTATTATCTGATGTTTTCACTGCATGGTATAAATTCTAAGCAGATATTGCCTCTTCAATACCTGTCTTCTTGACGTCGTCATTCCTCTACCTGTTTAGTGAAGATCTGGGTTATTCAAAGAGAGTTAGCCCCCTGCCTTTTTAGTACATCATTTCAATTAGTTCTTTGTATAAATAACTTTGGATTTGCTTGGCAAATTAAACAGTAATGCCACCGATTATAATTGTTTCATGTTTCATATTAGTTGCATCTTATCCTAACTTAGATTGTATGAGTTCTTTTCAGAAGCCATTTCCTCTTGTTATTACACTATTAATAAACTACCCCTGCTGCTATCAAAAATACAAAATGGCCGCCTCGACTTTCTTTCTCAGCTGCCTCACTTAAATTCAATGTTCTCCTCTTATTTCTGATATGTTATTGCTTTTGGACTAGGCAAAAAGATTATTTGGTTTCAACAATGATAATTCATCCTTTGGAACATGTGTTTTTTATAATTTTATTATAATTATTTAGCAGCATTATAGACAATACATATTAAATTTGATGTGTCTGTGTTCTGTCCACTTAAAGTTCAACGCTTAGTAGCATCTTATGTTAATTTAGCTTATGTGAGTACTTTTCAGAAACCATTTCCTCATGATTAACACATATTAATAAACTAGTACGTCTGCTAACAAGAATACAAAATGACCGCCTTCTGTTACTTTCTTGGCTGCCTTATTTATATACATTTATATGTTTTTCTTTTGCTGTCAGTTACATGATTGTTTTTGGAGAAGGCAAAAACATATTTTCTATCAGTAACAATAAATCAAGTTTAAGAACACTGTGTTTCTGATGACATTAATATAATATTTTTTATGGCATTATAGGCATCGCGTTTTCGCAACATGATTACCCTAAATTCAACATGTCCTTTTTATACCTGTTTTATGTCCAAAGTTTATCTAAAAACATTGCACAGAGGTTCATAATGGTTAGGCTGCTTTGCTTCACCTCCTGTAATTTCCATAATCCCCCTAATCTATTTTCTTAATTTTCTCTCCAGAACTGTAGAAATTGTTAATTAATTGGTTTACCATTACTCTCCTCGTCATCAACAGTCTGCTTTATGCCAATGATGTGAATTTCTGCGGCTTTCTTGTAACATGTTGTGCATTAGGACTTGGCCAGTGCTAGCCCTTGAAAACTTAATGTAATGATAATTTAATATTATTGCTACATTTTTCAGATAATGTGTTTCAGCCAACACAATACAGAGCTGTTTAAACATTTTGAAACAAGTGTATTTAAATTATGTTAGCGATGACGATAATCGGATCATTTGTGTGTCTTAATGTATCAGCTCTACTATAAAATAAGTAATTTTCCTTCTTAACTATGTATTTTGATACTTAGATTATATATAAATAATCATATTTCATTTGTGACAAACAGCCCTGCGTTTTATATGGTTAAATAGTCAGATTGATGACATAATGATATTTAGTCGATTATGAAAGGAAATATATTGTTTCCTTATAAAAGTATAGAATATATAATGAACTCTACTCCAGACTGCATACTATCTTAATTTTTGATTTTTTTTTTATACAAAATACATTAGAAAATATGCGAAAAATGTATAAAAGTTTTTTATACAAAATTGTACTTATCTTTGTAGTTTCATATGATTGCATTTTCTTACAATGAGTTCTGGTCAAGAAAGGAAATAGCTTTATTTTCTGATCTCAATATTTCAATGAAAGCAGGGTTTTAGGGCAATGTGGTTCTGGAGTAGCAATTCCAGAAAAAAAACATAGAAACATACAAACATATGTGATGACAGATAAGAACTGTCCATCTAGTCTGCCCAATTTTCTAAATACTTTCATTAGTCCCCGGCCTTATCTTAAGTCTAGGATTGTCCAAATTATCCAAGTCCAATATCAAAATATATGAAAAACACTTTTGCCCAAGCTGCACATCAGCTTACTCCAATCATATATTACATATTAAACTAGGCTGAGCAAATACTTCAGTCCTCGGTTCAATCTTTCACATATCTGTTTATGTAGAAAATACATGACATGCGCACAGTCGTTATTCGGCTTGTGGCATTTTCTTCCCCATAACCCACCAATAAACACAGACACCAATTTCTGTTGGAAAATAAAAGTCCACAGCTTTATTTAAATTTTTCAATAAACAAGATAACAAATTGGGGTCATTGCCAAATAAATTAATTTACCCCCACCCCCATCCGTACAGCATTAACCCAGACAATGACCCCATACCATAAACAATATATAACAATATAAATAACACATAAATATAACACACGGCCTACCAAAGAGGCCCCATAATTATATTTTTATTAACTGTAGGGGTGTACCGAGACACCCCTACACCACCAGGTTCGGAGCCACCGATGAGCTCGAACCAACAGACCACTTCCAACTCTGGCCTAATTCAACCTAAGCTTAGCCTAGCCACTTGCTAATCCACTTCCATCCCAATTACCCTAGCCCTATCCCGCCGCTGTGACCAAACGGGACCTGCTAAAACCTAGGGAGGGTGGGAGGGACAATTAACAGGTAAGTGCAGATTCTGAATTAAAATGGCCACTTGCTAAAATGGCCGCTTAATATACTTGCACTTTCCACACCCTTTAACATGCTCCACCCTAAAACCCCACCCCTGAATCTATAGCTCCACCTGCCTACTCCTTGGCTCTGTCAAGGCCCATTCCCCTGACTGCGCTGATCCATGGGCTTCATGACATGCGCACAGTCGTTATTCGGCTTGTGGCATTTTCTTCCCCATAACCCACCAATAAACACAGACACCAATTTCTGTTGGAAAATAAAAGTCCACAGCTTTATTTAAATTTTTCAATAAACAAGATAACAAATTGGGGTCATTGCCAAATAAATTAATTTACCCCCACCCCCATCCGTACAGCATTAACCCAGACAATGACCCCATACCATAAACAATATATAACAATATAAATAACACATAAATATAACACACGGCCTACCAAAGAGGCCCCATAATTATAACTTTATTAACTGTAGGGGTGTACCGAGACACCCCTACACCACCAGGTTCGGAGCCACCGATGAGCTCGAACCAACAGACCACTTCCAACTCTGGCCTAATTCAACCTAAGCTTAGCCTAGCCACTTGCTAATCCACTTCCATCCCAATTACCCTAGCCCTATCCCGCCACAGCCCGAGACTTGATCCCTTAATGTCTCGAGCGCCCCCCACCACACAGAAATAGGGCCCGGGATATCCCCTCCTGAAAACCGAGGTTAAGCAAGTCACAACCAACCTCCGAAAGGTGGACCCCATCCTTACGATAATACCCAGGTAACATACCCTCTAGTTCCCAGTGCCTGACCGGGACCCCACCTGACCGCCTAACGAAAACAGACATGGCCTTGTTAACTTTCCCCCGACATCTCGCCACCGCAGCTGTGTCCCTGGCGTGTCTCCAATTAAATCTAGGAACCATCTCAGACCATACTATAACCACTCCCGGCACCCGCTCCCGAAGGCGATCCAAATCCCGCTTCATTCTCCGAATTAGCTCCCTCTGAGGGATAAGCCCCAAATCGTTACCCCCACCATGTATCAATATTACGTCCGGGGGATTTCCTTCCAACAATTTACCAAAAATCACTCCACTAATGCTCTGCCAGCTGAAACCACGAAAACCAAACCATTGTAACTGTACAGTGTCCTGAAGAAAGCCCAGTTGTGCTCCATTCCTCCGAACTGCGGCCCTCTTCTGCGCCCAATAAACGTAGGAGTGACCCACCAACCATACAACCCGACCTAGAAAGAAACACAAGTTATTAACTAGCAGAGCATCGACACCACACACTCCACCCAACCAGACCCCCCCTTCAAACCAACTTATCTGTTCGTACATAAGTCCTAAAACGCGCGGACTCCCACCGACCTATCTGTTTAATCCGATTATCCCCGAGTCCGAGCCGCGCTGCTTCCGTTGCAGCCCCGATGCGAAATGAATGAGTCCCAAATTGCATGTGATGCAAACCCAACTGCCGCAGCCCCATGCGAAAGACCCTGACAAATTGGAAGCGCGACAGCGCAAGACCATCCTCGTGAACGAGGAAGCACCCCGAGCCTTGAGGGTGAACGCCTAAGTATTTGTGCCCACATGCTACTGGGCAGACTGCCGACCCTGGCAACGCAAACAAAATTATTGTCTTACCTCTCCCAAAGACATCCGTCTTGGAGCACCTCAGGCGTATCTCGACTTTGTCCTGCCCCAGCACCACATCCTCGAACCGGATCCCGTTCGCCCCGGACTTATTAGAGCTGACCAGTTCGCCGATGCGGAACGCCCCAAAAAACGCCCAAACAAAAGCTACGGTAAACAAGAGCACTTCAAACGTAGATGTACAAACGTCATGCAGCCTTTCTGTCAAGCCATGTAGAATGTTAAACGACACAGGCCGTCTCGAGTCTACAGTCCTACGTCCTTTACGAAAGCCTCTCAACACCTGCTTCACCAAAAAAGTTTTTGTAATATCCTCTTTACCCGTGAATTTAAACCAAAATGCTAATGCTGACATGTAACGGTCCACCTTCGCGGGAGAAGCCCCTCCCGCGAATAACCGACACAACAACCATAATAGCGTGTCCAACCTACCTGCCGGCGAATTCGCCCCTCCAGACTGCCCCATCATCTCCTCCCATTCATACCATACCTTGGTGTACGCTGTCCACGTTCCGGCCGCCAGGGAACTTCTTATAAAGCCCCCAAGCACGACGTCCCGAGCCGCCACATCTCCGCCGGGCATGCCTGACCTGTCTCCTGAGCTCCCGGCGCCGCTGCCCGAAAACGCTCCCACTGCGAACGAGATAAGGCGTCAGCGATAACATTCAACAATCCCGGGACATGTTTCGCCCTAAACACAATATTCCAAAACATGCACAGCAGCACCAAGCGCCTCAACAACCGTACCACAGGCAGAGAAGAGGCCGAGATATTATTAACTGCCTGTACCACCGCCATGTTATCAGAATGAAAGATCACCTTCCTGTTCGCGAGCTCTTCGCCCCATAAAGATACCGCTACTACCACAGGAAAGAGCTCTAGAAAGGCCAAGTTCCTGATCAAGGCGCTTTCCTTCCACGCCTCCGGCCACTCTTCCGCGCACCACCTCCCTGCCAGGTAAGCACCGAAACCTACGCTCCCGGAAGCGTCCGTATATAAGCCGATTGCTTCCGATGATGTTGCCTCATCCCTAAAATACACCCGACCATTGAACTCCTGCAGGAAACACAACCAAACATCCAGATCCGCCTTCATCGCAGCGGAGACTCTGATATAATGACCTGGCAATCGCGCACCGCAGGTTGCTCGAGCCAACTGCCTGCAAAAAACCCTCCCCATTGGGATCACTTTACAAGCAAAGTTCAAGCTCCCCAGCAGGGACTGTAACTGCCTCAAGGTCACCTTCTTCGAACCCCTGACTACCCCCACCCGCTGGCGGAGCGCTGTCAGTTTATCCGCTGGTAACCTACATTCACCCTTCACCGAATCTATTTCCAGCCCTAGGAAGCTCAAGCATACCGTCGGGCCCACCGTCTTCTCAGCCGCCAACGGGATCCCAAAGACCTGCGCCACCCATTGCAACACCCCCAGTACTTGCCCACAACGATCGGACCCTGCCGGTCCTACGCACAAAAAGTCGTCCAGATAGTGCACTACTGCACCCCCAGCCGACTCCTGACGCACCACCCATTCAAAGAAAGAGCTGAACTTTTCAAAGTATGAGCAAGAAATAGAGCAGCCCATGGGCAAACACAAATCCACCAAAAAACCCTCATCAAAGAAACATCCCAATAAGTGGTGACATGTCGGGTGAATAGGAAGCAACCTGAAAGCCGCCTCCACGTCCACCTTCGCCATCAACGCTCCCGGCCCCGCTCTCCGTACCAACTCGACCGCTTGATCGAATGATGCGTATGACACGGAGCTTAGGGCCGCGTCAATGTCGTCGTTAACAGAAGCCCCTTTTGGGTAAGACAAATGGTGTATCAACCGAAATTTGCCTGG
Source organism: Pelobates fuscus (assembly GCF_036172605.1). Lineage (NCBI taxonomy): Eukaryota > Metazoa > Chordata > Amphibia > Anura > Pelobatidae > Pelobates > Pelobates fuscus. Next base: position 147,561,510 of record NC_086323.1, on the reverse strand, counting down.
TTCCTTCTTGGGGACCAACCCCAACGGAGATACCCTCAAGTTCGGCAAAGGTGGGACCGCATAGGGTCCCGCCATCCTGCCAAGCCGTACCTCCGACATCAATTTTTCCCGCACCACCCCTGGGTGATCCCTAACGGATCGTAAATTCAAACATAAAGTCCCTGGCCCCTTCCCTTTGAACGGTATCATAAACCCCTCCGTGAATCCTTTCCTCAAAAATTCCGCGTCAGCCCGGTTAGCGTAGCGCTTTAGCCACGGCAGCATCTCGCCTACCTTCACCGGAGTTGCCCCCAGTGGCAGCGGCAGGAGCCGTGGCGCCACTGGGACCTCCCCCGCTAGTCGATTTGCCTCTCTTGAAGCACCTATTGACTCCATGCGTACCGCCGCAACCGGAACACTCATGTTTGAATCTGCACGACGAGCCCCATTTACATTGGCCCTCGTTGAAAAGCCAGCAGAAACCCTTCTTTTGTCCGGCCGGCGCCGCTCCTCCAGGTGCTGCACCGGCCGCCCTGTGAAAGGGCGCAGCCTTCTGCGCCATCATGAGCCGCATCCACAGGGGCAGATCCATCTGATCCCATCTCATGCTCGGGTTCGCTGCTAAACGTTGGCGGAATTGCTCATCGTATTTCCACCAAGCAATCCCACCGTACGTCCGGTAAGCGTCCCCTATCCCGTCCAAGTAGCAAAAAAGCTGCGAACATCGATCGGGAAACTTTTCCCCGATGACGCTGGCCAGTATGCAAAAAGCCCGCAACCAGTTCGCAAACGTCTTGGGTATCTTCCGATACCTACGCTTCTTCTCTTCTTCCTCCTTCTTCGCATCCTTTTTATCCTCATCCTTTAGATCGAGGAACTCCTCCAGAGGAAGGAGAGAAAAAACCTCTACGAACTCACCTTTCCAAATCCTGTCCTTCACCTCAGACTTCAGGTGACATCCCAAGGGGCCCGCGAAAGAGACATGTACATTCTGCTGCGCCGCGTCGGAAACCTCCCCTCCTCCTACCGAACCTAAGCCTGTCCTCTCGCCTGTTTCGGGCGTACTCCGTCCAGAGACACCACTCACCGCCCCCTTAGCCTGACCCGTCGTCCCGGAACCTACTTCCGGAACCCATACCCTCGAAAATTGCGGTGAAGCCCCCTCCCCACCGCCCCATGAATCTAACAATGATTTTAGGCAAGTTAACATGGAATCAGAATGTGATGTAACCGGCAACTCACCGCCAGAGCCTCCGGCCGCGGAAGGCCGCGGGGTCGTTTTCCTTCCCTCCGCCGCGTGCGGCCCCGGGGTGTCCAGTTGACGCCGACTCCCTTCCGCCAGATCCCGCCGTGGGACCGTAGGTGTACCGCTCCGCGACCTGTAGGGAGAAGAACACCTGGGTAGTCTGTTCGAGTGCCCATCTACCCGCCCTTCCTCCTTACGTTCCCTGTCGTCAACCCTGCGCCTCTCCCGCCTAGTAGCCAGGCCCTCTGGGCCGTAAGAACTATCCGGCCGTCCTTGGGTGCTCCCGTTGGAGGACCCAGACTCGCTGCGCCGTTCCCTTCTCCTCCTGGCCCTGCAGACTGATCCCCGCCTACTGTACCCATCAGTAGACGGGCTCCTCTCCCTGACACACCCTGCCCGGTTTTGCCTGGCGCCTGCCCCGCGCCGCCTCTTGTAATCCGCAGGCCTAGGGTTGTCTCTGTATTCATGCCGTCCCCGGGAGCAACATTTATGGCCCTCCCGTACACTCCTAACCCCGCTGTCAGAGTGTGTGTCATACCCCTGGGACAATCCCTCACTGTCCGCTCCTCTGTCCACTGGGGAAGCGCTGCGCTGGCCCTGACAAACGGAAGCCCCTTCCGCTGTCGCCCTGACTTGGTCCTGCTGCCCTAGCTGGGTGACCTGTCCTGCTGTCCCCCCGCCGCCTTGCCTGGGCCTTGTCTCGCCCGCATGATCAAGTCCCCCTCCACTGGAATCCCTTGCTGCCCTCTGAGGTGGTGTCAGCCCGTCCTTCCCAATCCCCAGTGCCTTTCCTTGCCGCCGGGTATTTAAACCGGCGGCAGACTCACCGGGACGTGTCTGGGCTCCATCCACACCTCCGACATCCTCTGCGGTCCCGGTCTCCTCGGACCCTTGCCTTACCGGCGCCACGTCGCACAGACGGGGCCGGCGGCGTTTGCGTTGGCTCCGACCGGCCTGCCTCCCCCACCGATGATCCGCTCGCCTCTCTGGAAGGACTCCGTCTCCGACGTGCTGCGGGCATCACGCCCGGGCTCAGCCGCTGGGGCGGTCTCGCCCTCCGCACCGATCGCCGCTCCACAGCCGCTGGGGGGTTACACAATTAACAGGTAAGTGCAGATTCTGAATTAAAATGGCCACTTGCTAAAATGGCCGCTTAATATACTCTCACTTTCCACACCCTTTAACATGCTCCACCCTAAAACCCCACCCCTGAATCTATAGCTCCACCTGCCTACTCCTTGGCTCTGTCAAGGCCCATTCCCCTGACTGCGCTGATCCATGGGCTTCAGTTTGAAGCAAGTTCTAGTTGTGACACCAAAAGAGGAAATATGATAATATCCATCAAACGTTCCCTTCGATCAACAAGCTGTCACTATGAATAACAAATATTACATTCTTGAATATTGTGTTTTCTATAAGGGTATTCAGACCTATTTTAAGAACTTCTTCATTATCTGATAAACCACCTCTCCTGTAGGTGAAATTACCTTTAATCAACTTTTAATGTATTACCTATTGTGCTTTGTAAAGTTTTGAGAAGAAACAGATAAGAGAACTGTTTCTACTGATCCCATATATATATATAAATTTTCATATACCTTATGAGACATATGTTGAAGTGATCTAAAGCAACCTGTCTAGCCTTTCTTTATAACTAAAATCTTATATTTCCCTTATTAAATTTTCTATCTCATAATATTTTTTTTCAGGGTTTTTTCAGTTGTCATTTATTCCTAACTTAACCTCTTATATTATAAAACTATTCAACCCCATTGAAAATCAGGTTTATTGTCAAAATGTACAGATTTGCAGCTGTTTGCAATGAACATATCAAACAAAAGCAATTTTAAGTGAAATATGTCAGCATAATGAATGCTTTAAGTGTTTTTTTGTTTTTTTCGGTCAAATTGAACTGAAAATTCAACTTATAATGACTTCTCCAGTCTTAAAATGATTCAACCAGGGCCGGCGCTACCATTAAGGCGAATAAGGCATTCGCCTGGGGCGCCGGCCTCTAGGGGGCGCAAACCGAGAGGTTTCCCGGTGGGCTGCCCTGCTGTAGCTGTCTGGGAATGCTGTGCTGGGTGAGCGGCTCCTTAGCCACCCCCCAGCGCAGCCACTCACCTGCTGGGCTCCCTCTGCAGCCGATTACCTTCTCGGGCAGTGGGATTTGCTGTAACCCCATCCCCCGAGCAGAGCACTGTGCTTCCTGCAGGCAGGGGGAGCCTGTGAACACCGGAAGCACTGTGAAGGGAGCAGGAAGCAGGCTGTGCTCACAGTGCATGGCTCTCCTGCTCCCCCAGGAGAAAGAGCAACATCCTGGATCCTGCAGCCTGGACCTCTTCTCTTCACAGTACCCAGGTATGGCATGGTTAAGGGGGATTGCTTATTGTGTGCATGTTTGTAAATGGGGGAGTGTGTAAATTGGTTTGTTTGTGTGTGTAAATAAAGTGTGACTTTATGTAAAGTTTGAGTGACAGTATGTGTGTTAAAGAGTGTGTAAGTTACATTGTGTGTTAAGGAGAGTGTGCAAGTGACTGTGTGTGTGTTAGGGAGAGTGTGCAAGTGACTCTGTGTGTGTGTTAAGGAGAGTGTGCAAGTTACTCTCTCTGTGTGTGTGTGTGTGTTAAGGAGAGTGTGCAAGTGACTCTGTGTGTGTTAAGGAGAGTGTGCAAGTGACTCTGTGTGTGTGTTAAGGAGAGTGTGCAAGTGACTCTGTGTGTGTGTGTTAAGGAGAGTGTGCAAGTGACTGTGTGTGTTAAGGAGAGTGTGCAAGTGATTCTGTGTGTGTGTGTTAAGGAGAGTGTGCAAGTGATTCTGTGTGTGTGTGTTAAGGAGAGTGTGCAAGTGATTCTGTGTGTGTGTGTTAAGGAGAGTGTGCAAGTGATTCTGTGTGTGTGTGTTAAGGAGAGTGTGCAAGTGATTCTGTGTGTGTGTTAAGGAGAGTGTGCAAGTGATTGTGTGTGTGTGTGTTAAGGAGAGTGTGCAAGTGATTCTGTGTGTGTGTGTGTGTGTGTGTGTTAAGGAGAGTGTGCAAGTGACTCTGTGTGTGTGTGTGTTAGGGAGAGTGTGCAAGTGACTCTGGGTGTGTGTGTTAGTGAGAACGTGCAAGTGACACTGTTAGTGAGTATGTGTTAGGGAGAGTGTACAAGTGACACTGAGTGGTGTTAGAGTGTGTAACTGACAATGTGTATGCCAGTGAGAGTGTGTACAGGTGAGAGTATGTAGGTGACACTGTGTGTGTTAGTGAGAGTGTGCAAGTGGCACTGTGTAGGTAAGTGAGAATGTGTATGTGTTAGAGTGTGTAAGTTAGTTAGAATGTGTAAGTGTGTATGCCAGTGAGAGAGTGTGTATTAGTGAAATTGTGTAAGTGACACTGCAAAGGTAATTATTGCAATTTTAAAGAAACTTCAATAATTACCGTTCAGGGTTAACTCCTCTAGTGGCTATGCACGGGGACGTCCAGTCACGGAAATACCACTGCAAGCGTGGCCAATGAGGAGCGGAACCAAGCCAGCACAAAAGACTGCTGGACCCAGGTAAGTGACAGGAGGTGTTTTAACCCCTGCTGCACCACAAGGGGAGATGCGCTTGATGGAGGGGGAAGCTATAGTGCCAGGATAACAAGTTTATTTTCCTGGCACTATAGTTTCCCTTTCATATCTACTCAGTGTGCCTCTTTCCCTAAATGTCTCTTTAGTGTAATTCAGAGTTTAGTGAATAAGCCTTTGAGGGAATGTAGCTGCGTTCATAAGGGGGGCGGCCAAATGTATTCTTGCCTAGGGCGGCAAGAATCCTTGCACCGGCCCTGGATTCAACCCCTTCATGGCAAGCATCCTTAGTGCATAGTAGAGCACCCTTTTGCTGATATGGCTGACTGCAACCAAAAGGCACTGCCAGACACCAGCTTCTAGTAGTGTGTCTTAGGAATCTTAGCCCATTGCTCATGAGAAAAGTCCTTCACTTCAGTAATATTCTTGGGTTTGCATGATGCAACCGTCTTCTTCAATCCCACCAGAGATTTTCTATGGGGTTCAAGCCAGGTGACTGTGATCGTCACTGTAGAATAGTCCAGGACTTCTTCTGCAACCAAGCCTTGGTGGAATATGAGGTATGATTGTGATCATTAGATTATTATCAAAGCCAATTATTCAATACATTAATTGCTATATATATAGTAATCTATGGATTCTGAGGAAAACGTTTTACCAGTGAATAATTTATTGTTACATACTTACATTATACTATACCTGTAGACTGGAAAATAGACTCACATTCATAACATTCAGCCTTTCAACCATCTCTATTATGACTGTTGATCCATAAGAAGAGGAAAAAACATCAGATTTCTGCTTGGATCAACAAGCTGATAGTGACTGAGGGGAGCTAGAGACCAACAGCGAGATAGATAATACCGGTCCAAAACCAATGTACTCATTGTCAGCTCTTTCATTTTACAGCTCTCTGTATATGCCACAACACATTTACACATGTAAAGTATTCTTCTTTCTTGCAATTCTTATTGAATTCATGGAAACCAGGGTTTCACGCTGATACGATTTGTTCACACTTCTCTTTTCTATACAGACCTAATTTAACTAAACACAATTCTCCCATTCACAGACACAGCGATACCAAGTCTTGTGATGTAAGTGGAGGTTACACGCATTCATATTAAAGAAACACACAAGAAATCTATGTCCAAATAGAAAGCAGAGGAGTTAAATCATTTATTTTATAGAATAAGCTACTACATCATTCTTGTGACACTGATACATTTCATACAAGGTTATTCTTTAAAACAGTGGTTCCCAACCTCTTTTCACTTGTGTATCCTTTGGCAGACTATCCATAATTTGTACCCCTCATATTAGCAAAATGTTTGTAATTAATATAGTTGCTGTTATATCAAATGTTAGCCATTTTTCTCTGCCCCAGGCTCTCCATGTTTCTCCTCTGCTCCAAGCTCTATCTGTTTCTCCTCTGCCTCAAGCTCCCCTGCTTTTCCACAGCTCCAGGCTCTCCCTGCTTCTTCAGGCGCCACTACAGTTGTAATCAAACTTATTCAACCTCTACTGAAACTCAGGTTTATTGTCAAAATGTTCAATTTTGTCAATTGGTGTATCTGCATGTCTGTGTATATGCGTGTGTCATTGTGTTTATCTGTATGTCTGTGTATTTGTATGTGTGTCATTGTTTGTATCTGGGTATATGTATGTGTTTCAGTGTGTGTATCTGCATGTCTACATCAGCATGTGTGTCAGTGTCTGTGTCTCTGCACATGTGTTCGTGTGTGTAACTGCACTGTGTATGTATATATATTCAACACAATGAATGCTTCAAGTTGTTTTCCCAAATTCAAATAAAAAATGCACCTTTTATGGCTTATCCAGTCTTAAAATTATTCAACCTGTTTCATGGCAAGGATCTTTAGTAATTAGTAGTTCTGGCATGGAAATCTTCTGTAGTTACTATGAGCCTTGCTGTGCTCATTGAAAAATCAGTGCCTGTTGCCAAGTCTTGCTACAGGTCTTTTGCATTCACTCAAGGGTTGTTCACAACCTGACTTATCAGAAATCTGGTTACAGCCATTAATAACCTCCTTTTTCTGCAGCGTCCAGTTACTGTAAACAATGTTCCCCAAATATTTTAACTTGTGAACTATGCTTTCAACAGTGTCTGTAGGAAAAAAAAGTGTCTACATCTTTTTGTATCCTGTTCCTTTTTTGTAAAGGGCGATGACGTCTTCTCTTAACTTTGTGGACTATTCTTTTGAGTTAGCCATATTTCTAACATGCAGTCAATCGTGACATTCAACAAAACCCCTAGCCAGTTCAGGTATATCAAGTGTTCCGGCTCAAGCACACCTGATGCAACTAAGGAAGCCCTTGATTAATTCCATCAGGTGTGCTTGAGACTATACGTGTTTTTCATATGTGTGCTGTTTTGAGGGATTCTATTCAGTGGCTTGGAGAAGTTATTAGAAGTTGCATTTTCAGTTGAATTTGGGGAAATCACTTTGTATTCATTCATTGTATTGAGCTTTTTCAATTGCTTTTGTTTTCAGTATTCACAGTAGAATTTTGAGAGACGGATTTAATGAGCCTATGCTTCCATTTGGGGTATTATAACAGTTTGACTGTTCAAAAAAAACCCACAAAGGCCTACCATTTGTAAAAGTAGACACTTCAGGGTATCTCATAAGGTGCATATTGTGCCTTAACATGCCCCCATTGTTTTACCATTACATGCCAAAGAATGTGGTAAAAAATAATTTTTTGCATGTTTTACATACGGATTGCATTTTTGCTGGGCATTTTGTATATTTCATATGTGCCACTAAGTTCAAACCCCCCAAATTATGCTCAGCTAAGTCTTCTGAGTAAAAGGACACCCCCATTGTATGTCTATGGCACTATTTCGTGAAGCTACAGTGCCATACAGGAGACCTGTCATTTTCAGTATTCACAGTAGAATTTTGAGAGACGGATTTAATGAGCCTATGCTTCCATTTGGGGTATTATAACAGTTTGACTGTTCAAAAAAAAACCACAAAGGCCTACCATTTGTAAAAGTAGACACTCCAGGGTATCTCATAAGGGGCATATTGTGCCTTAACATGCCCCCATTTATTTTACCATTACATGCCAAAGTATGTGGTAAAAATAATTTTGTGCATTTTTTACATACGGATTGCATTTTTGCTGGGCATTTTGTATATTTCATATGTGCCACTAAGTTCAAACCCCCCAAATTATGCTCAGCTAAGTCTTCTGAGTAAAAGGACACCCCCATTGTATGTCTATGGCACTATTTCGTGAAGCTACAGTGCCATACAGGAGACCTGTCCTTTTCAGTATTCACAGTAGAATTTTGAGAGACGGATTTAATGAGCCTATGCTTCCATTTGGGGTATTATAACAGTTTGACTGTTCAAAAAACCCCCACAAAGGCCTACCATTTGTAAAAGTAGACACTGCAGGGTATCTCATAAGGTGCATATTGTGCCTTAACATGCCCCCATTTTTTTACCATTACATGCCAAAGTATGTGGTAAAAAAATATTTTGTGCATTTTTTACATACTGATTGTATTTTTGCTGGGCATTTTGTATATTTCATATGTGCCACTAAGTTCAAAACCTCCAAATTATGCTCAGCTAAGTCTTCTGAGTGAAAAGACATCCCCAATAAATGTCTTTGGCACTATTTTGTGGAGCTACAGTGCCATATTGGAGACCAAGCCATATCAGTTTTTACAGAACTTTGGATTTTGACGCTGGGCCTATGTGCAATTTCCAAGCATCTTCGCAGGTTTTAAATTCAAACTACCCCACAAAGGCCTACCATTTATTAAAGTAGACACCCCAGGGTATTTCAAAAGGCATATTTTGAACCTTAGCGTGGGATAATTTTTCCGCTAGCTTGTACCAGGTGTAGTGGTAATAAGCGTTTTTTCTGACTTTTTGACACACAAAGTGAGTTTGCACTGTAGTCAGTGATCAATTGGCAGGGAAGGGGTTAATTTTTTATTAAAATGGGTAAAGGGGGGTGGGATTTTAAATTTACTTTATTTTTTTTTACACTAGGGGGCAGGATCAGCACTGATCCGTCTCCCTGCACTTCACAGTGAACCCGGAATTGCAGGGAGGCGGAAGGTAAGTATACAGAGCACATGTGCTCGCTCTGACATGCTGTCAGAGCGGGTACATGTGCTGGGGCAGCCGGATTCGGTGCTCCCGGTCTGCCTCTAATACAGAGGCAGACCGGGAGCACCAATAACCCCACGATCGCCGCGATTGCGGCGATCTGGGGTTAATTTTACCGCGTGACGGACGAGGTCCGACTCCCGACGTTAAGGGTATCCCCTGGATGACGGACCTCGTCCGTCACCCGTCCTGAAGGGGTTAATAAGTTAAAATACACAATATTAAATGTCCATAACACGTTTCACCTTTACCGGCTTTATCAAATTATTATTTTTTATTCCATTTGATAAAGTCTGTAAAGGTGCAACAGATGAAATGATGATATGTAATAGCTGTGTGGAGAGATCACCAGCTTCTTTCAAATATGTGTTTCTTGCTTAAAAGGACACTGTAAGCACCAAAACAGATTTAATTTAAAGGACTGGATTTGGTATATCATGCCCCTGCAGTCTAACTGCTCAATTCTCTGCTATTTCAGCTTTAAATCACTTTGTTTATGCAGCACACATCTCTTCTGCATGTGTCTTACATTTTCTCCCCACACATCCCCTGTAAAGAGAGACTTAATGTTTAACCCCTTAAGGACCAAACTTCTGGAATAAAAGGGAATCATGACGTGTCAGACACGTCATGTGTCCTTAAGGGGTTAAACTACCTTTATGGCTCATTTCAAATGTCTTATTTCCTCCTCTGTTAGTAGGCTGCTCAAGCCTGCATGAGACTCCTAGGTGTGATTCAATTCAATAAAGGTCAAAAAAGTTTAGAGCAGGAGATGAAAACTTCTAAAGTAAACACACTGTGCTGCAAGATCTGATTGAAGATTAAACAATTTTTATGTTGTATGTGTGAGTTACAGCCAGGGGAGGTGCGGTTAGAGATGCATAAACAGAAACAAAAGTGATGTGATGATGAGTAAAACGGTTCTGTACAGTAAAACGGGTTAATTACCTATTTTGGTGCTTAGAGTATCCCTTTAACAAATGAAGCATACGGTCTTAATCAGTCTTATGTTATACCCACCACAAAATATTCTAGGTTGCCCAAACCCCATTTTCCAGGGGCAGGGTGGTTGGGGGAAGGGAAGCAATTGCCCCCAGGCCGCCCACAATTCTAAAATATTGCAATATTTTATTTTCCCCATGGACTGTCCACAGTCCGGAGGGAACTAGGGAGGGAGGTGTTGGGGGCTTGTACAGCTGACCGCATTGACTGGTGCAAAGTTAGCAGCGGAAAGGTTCTTAACATGTATAATGTATAGAAACATTTAAATACATAAAGGAGGAGACTATTTTTAAAAGAAGAAAAGCTACCACAACAAGAAGACATAGTATTGTGTGTTTGTGTCAGTGAGATTGCTTGTCTGTGCGTATTCTTACTGTAAAATGTAATATTTCGCCTGTAAGGACCAATATTTTGAATTAAAAATCAATCAGGCCTAGGCAGTACAGAACTTACATACATCTCTAATCAAGGCTATTCATTATAGTTTGTATTTATGCAAATTACATTCAAAATTACAAAATAAAGTCTATGATTGACAAAATGATTGTATTTAGTGAATAAATTACAGGGCGGTCATATGTTTTTTTTCCAGAGCTGTTTTGTTATTGATACCGGAGAAACTGACGGAAGCCAAGCACAGAGAGATGGACACAGGTTTCTTCAGGAAGGAAGAGATTCTTTATTGGATCACCGATCGGGACTCAGAGGGACTAGCGTCACCAAAATACAGCAAAGTCTGAGTACTGAATACATAGAGTACATTCCTTATATAGCACTGTAGCTCCTCCCACAATTAACTACACCCACACATACCCTTAACCTATTTAATAAATAGAGTCTAAACTCATCCATCCGGTCTAACCACGTGGCTCATCTGATACAAAGGAGAGGGACGCGTAATTCCAGTTCTTACATTCCTGCACCTGGTCAGTACAGTGATAACAGTATCTTAGCTACGTGTAATTAACTAACTGATACTACAAACACATATACATACATATGCCTTGTGGCAATCTTAGCCTGCTAAACTTGTATTTTACTGGAATTACATCACATTCCCCCCTTTGATGCCTCTGATATTTCACAATTACTTGAGGCATCACTTAACCTTGGTTTGCATATACCTCAGGTTACCATGAACCAGACCAGACTTATCTTATGATGTGAATCTTTTAACACTCATCTTCCTGCATTGGTTCTCCTTGATCTAGAGCCTTATACTTATATATCGCCATTATCTGTGCAGCAGCCTTCCTCTCTGCTATACTTCCTATCAGGCTTTGCACAGACCTAACTACTAAGGGTATAAGACACGGTAGGAGTAGACACAACAGTAAAATCAGTAGGACTCCACCTACCACTGCCTTAAGCCCTCCAAACCACTCATACCAGCTACCAAACCAACCACTTGGATCGTACCCTTTCCATACCTGAGTAGGCACATGCACTAGTTTAACCATATGGCTAGTAAGCTCAGCTATTGCTTGCCCTTCGTCATCTATTTGAAGACAGCAATTGCTCAGGTTAAACTTCCCACATACACCTCCCTCTACTGCCAAAAGGTAATCCAAGGCTAATCTATTTTGGTACACTGCTGTCCTCATCCTGGTATTATGCCTCGCTAGAAGATTGAGTGCTTGTGAGGTCTCATTAGTAATAATCTCAACCACCGCCTGTAATCTTATAATACGGTTGAGCATATAAATTGGGGTTCTATAACCAAAGGTACCATCTTCCGCCCACGTGGCTGGCCCATAATAATCCATGACACGCTGGGGAGGCCATTCATTATCTTCCCAGGTGCCTATCTCTAAGGGTCCCCTTTTCTTCCTATGATTCACATCATACACTTTAACACCTAAAGTCTCACCTGTTTCAATCGGTAACAAGAAGAAGGATGGTTTGAGCATACCCAACACACATGCCCCTTCCCAGTCCTGTGGCAACTCCGAATAGGCTTTCTTACCACAGATCCAGTACAAATTTGCTGGGGCTCTCCAGGTAGATGTGATGGATAAATCAAACCACACATCCTTTAAACTGGCATATCTAGCAAACGGGTTAGATGGTTCTGAGACATTTGAAGCCGACCACCAAGTTGTATTTTTAGTATCATCATCATAAGCTTTTTGCCCTAGACAAGTTAATTCTCCTACAGAAGTATTATACATTATTCCTTTCCTTGCTATGCAAACATAACCTATGATGGAGGTCTTTAATCTCCACTCAGATCTACCTCTAACACTCAAATGATAATCGGCTTGTGTAGATATTAGTTGGTCAACTGCCTCAGAACCGGACATTACCTCCTTTGCTTCCCAAGGCCATTGGTCTCCCATGTTAGTACCTCCACACACATAGCAGTTGGTAACATTAAGACTACCGGCAATACTTTCAGCTAGGTCAATGAACAGGTTTTTAGCGTTATGGGGGATCTTATTATCTATACTCATCTCTTCATAAAAGGAATGGTATACTTGATGAGTCTGGGAGGATACCGTATCAGTCTCTATTCCTATAAACAATAATGTCCCAGGATCTAAACCCGTCCCGTATATCTGAAACCCAAATAAATTTCCATACTTATCTAGGAACTTGTCGGGGTTATTAATAAGTATATGGACTGGGTTGCATTCCATAGACTTACAATAAGGGCTAGTCGGCAACTTAGTCACTATCATGTCTTTATCTACTGTCTGTCCCCAAGTCGCCCACCCCACACAAGACCAATATGGACAAAAGTTATAGTCTTTATTTGGGCATCTAGGACTCACATATTTATTTTTACCACTGGGACAAATATATTTATCATTAGACCCATACGTCCTCTCCCATCTAAGATCCCCACATACATTCCACGGTTTTCTACCACTTGATATCGCCTTACATGCATCAAATAGCAGAACACCCGAAGAATGTACGGATTCTAACACCGTCTTATTAATTAGGGTCCCCTGAGGATCTCCATTCCTGAGAGTCAACCAAATTGTACGAGGTTGATACTCTGGACTGAAGCACTTAGGTTCTCCTACTCCTAAATGGCACACACTATAGTCTATATTTAGGTATCTACATCTTGATACCTCTCCTTTACATTCGTATTGTGAATGCCAAATTAGGGTTTGGGAAATATGGTTACCTGTTCTCGTAGTCTTAATGCATACCTCACAGCTAGGAGTGTCGGTACCTCTACCTTCCTGAATATAAAAACACATATAAATAAACACAATCAAAAGCACATCTTTCGCCGTCATCCTCAGTCTTCGTCCGTGCGATGGAACCTCAGCTTCCAGGATGTGAGGGCTGCAGGGAATGGAGTTCTGCTCGTCTTCACAGGTGTCCCTTCGAGACTTTCCTGGCTTATACACTATGTGTTGGTAAGCGGACAGGCTTTATTATGGCCTTCTCACTCACACCTGTAACAATAAAATTTGTAATCCACAATAATTCCTCGTTACTCCGACTGAGTAGTGCGTTTCAACCGGATCTTGCAGGGATTCTCTGGATCTGCTGTAATTTGCCAAGAATCGACTGCTGCTGGTTTAACCCTGGAGTGATGTATCCACGGAGTTACTTCGGCTACTTTTATCGCTGTAGGGGTAGACAAAAGAACAACATAAGGACCTCTCCACTTGGGCCCTAACGGTACATTATTCCACTCTTTAATCCACACTTGGTCTCCTGGATGATAACTATGAACAGGGGGATAAATATTCACAGGTAATCTATCTTGTACCCATTTCTGTACCTCCTCCATAGTCTTACCCAACTCTACAACCTGCTGCCGGGTAATTCCTTCTCCCAACTGACTCAAGTCCCCCCTTAAGTTACCAAGTACGGGAGGTGGTCGCCCATACATGATTTCAAAAGGAGAGAGGCCCATCCTTCTGGTAGGGGTACTGCGGATTCGCAATAAAGCCATGGGTAAGAGAACGTTCCACTTAAGTTGGGTTTCCTGACACATTTTAGCCAACTGGTTCTTTATAGTTCTATTCATTCTCTCTACCTTACCAGAACTCTGGGGTCTATATGCAGTATGAAGCCTCCACTTTATACCAAGCATATGAGTCAGTTGTTGTAGGCACTGATGAACAAAAGCTGGACCATTGTCCGATCCTATAGAACAGGGTAGTCCATATCGGGGTATTATTTCTCGTAGCAGGAATCTTACAACTTCTCCTGCTTTCTCTGTACGAGTAGGACATGCTTCTACCCAGCCTGAATAGGTGCACACAATTACCAACAGGTAACGATGTCCGCCCGATTTAGGCATTACTGTAAAGTCTATTTGTAGATCGGACATGGGGAGTCCCCCCATAAACTGGACTCCTGGTGGCTTTACTGGTCCTTGTCTTGCATTATTCTTAGCACACGTTACACATCTGCGTACAATGGCCTGAGTCAAGTTGGACAATCTTGGTATGTAGAAATGTTTCCTGAGAGATTCTTCAGTACTGTCTCTCCCAGAATGTGTCCCGTTGTGATAATTTTGGACAATTTCTACCGCTAGTGATGCTGGTATGACTATTCTTCCATCTTCTAGCTGATACCACTTGTTCTCCAAATACTTTCCCGGTTCAGTCTTTAACCACTCCTCTTCTTGAGCTGTATAAACTGGAGTCCATTGGGACAGTGGAGTTGGTATAAGAGCAGCTATATGCCCCACATACTCCTGTCTTCCTGATTCAGCAGCACGCTTAGCTGCACTATCTGCCATCCGATTTCCCTTGGTTACATCACCATCTCCTCTCAGATGCGCTCGACAATGTATGATACCGACTTCTTTCGGCTCCCACACTGCTTCCAATAGTTGTAGGATTTCAGCTGCGTACTTGATTTCTTTGCCTTCTGAATTCAGTAGTCCTCTTTCTTTATACAAAGCTCCGTGGGCATGAGTGGTTAAAAACGCATACTTAGAGTCCGTATAGATATTTACTCTTAAACCTTCAGCCAATTGTAACGCTCGTGTTAGTGCTATTAATTCTGCCTTTTGTGCTGATGTTCCTTTCGCCAGTGGCCGAGCTTCTATCACCTTGTCTATTGTTGTCACTGCATATCCTGCATAGCGGATCCCTTCTTTCACATAACTACTGCCGTCGGTGTAATATTGAACATCGGGGTTCTGGATGGGAAAATCACGAAGATCTGGTCTACTTGAAAATACTTCATCCATTACTTCCAAACAATCATGTTGACTTTCAGTAGGTTGCGGCAAAAGGGTAGCTGGATTTAAGGTGTTTACAGTCTCTAAATGCACTCTTGGGTTTTCACACAACATTGCTTGATACTTGGTCATACGGCTGTTACTAAACCAATGATTTCCTTTGTAATCCAACAACGTCTGTACTGCATGTGGGACTCGTACATAAAGTTCTTGACCCAGAGTGAGTTTATCGGCTTCAGCTACTAGCAGGGCGGCTGCAGCTACGGCTCTTAGACAAGGTGGAAGTCCGCTGGCCACTGCATCCAGTTGCTTAGACATGTAGGCAACAGGTCTTTGCCATGATCCCAAGTACTGTGTCAATACTCCCACAGCCATTCTTCTTTGCTCGTGTACATATAAGTAGAATGGTCGTGTGTGATCAGGTAGACCTAATGCTGGGGCACTCATCAAAGCCTTCTTCACATCTTCAAATGCCGTTTGCTGTTCTTGGGTCCATAAGAAGGGGTCGTGCTCTGTACCTTTGATGGCTGCGTACAGAGGTTTTGCCAGTATCGCATAGCTGGGAATCCATATCCTACAGAAGCCTGCTGCCCCCAAGAATTCTCGCACTTGTCTTCTATTCTTGGGTATTGGTATTTGGCAGACAGCTTCTTTTCTCTCTGGCCCCATAATCCTTTGACCTTCAGAGATATGGAATCCCAGATACTTGACAGTTGGCAAACACAACTGAGCCTTCTTCCTGGACACCTTGTATCCTGCCTTCCAGAGAATATGTAGTAGATCGTGCGTTGCTTGCTGACATTTTTCTTTTGTAACTGCTGCTATCAACAAGTCATCTACATATTGTAACAATACACATTCTCCTGGGATAGACTCGAAATCCAGTAGATCTTGACTTAGAGCTGAACCAAATAGGGTAGGTGAATTTTTAAACCCTTGGGGCAGTCTTGTCCAAGTCATTTGGCGTTTTGAGCCCGTTACAGCGTTCTCCCATTGGAAAGCGAAAATACATTGGCTTTCTGCGGCAATTCGGAGGCAAAAGAAGGCATCTTTGAGATCTAAGACTGTGAAGTAAGTAGCCCCGCCCGGAATTAAAGCAAGCAGGTTATATGGATTGGGTACAACTGGATGTATGCTAACAACCGCATCATTGACTGCTCTTAAGTCCTGTACAGGTCGATACTCATCTGTACCGGGCTTTTGAACAGGCAGCAATGGGGTGTTCCAGGGGGAAGTACAGAATTTTAGGATACCATACCGTATGAACTTATCCAGATAGGATTGGATGTTCTTCTTAGCCTTCTGCGGAATGTGATATTGTCTTAGGCTCACTGGATAAACCCCATGTTTCAGTTCAATTTTTATTGGTGGAATATTGCGGGCCAGTCCTGGTGGGTTGTTCTCTGCCCAAACTCCTGGTATGTTAAACAATGTCTCATCACTCCTAGGGTTTTGGCTAGTCAACACTGTATAAAGTCGCCACTCTTCTTCCTTTGGTACGGATAAAGTCATAATACCTGAAGGTCCATTAAACTTTAAGGATGTTGTTCCATTTGGTAGGAACGTAATCTGCGCTTGTAATTTTGATAGCATATCACGTCCCAGCAATTGGACTGGACATTCAGGCATATAAAGGAATTGGTGTTTTACTACGTGGCCTCCCAATGTACAGAGTCGACTTTTAAGAACCGGTTTTTCAGCACTTCTTCCAGTTGCTCCTATCACAGTAATAGTCCTTCCAGATGGAGGAGCAACTAGATTAGTCACCACTGAATGTTCAGCACCAGTGTCGATCATGAACGCACTCCTTTTCCCCCCTATTGATACATCGACCATAGGCTCCGCTCGACCAAGGGGGATGGAGCCCGGTCGGTATCAATAGTCCTCCATGACAGTGTCAGCCAATCCTACAAAGTCCCTACCTTCTCTATCGCGGGACCTTTGCGCTGCTGGAATATACCTGTCTTCCCTAACACTTCCTCTGTTCCCATTACTCCCTCTATAACCATTACTCCCTCCGGGGCCTCCTCTACCTCTCGCTCTACCTCTAAAGTTTCCGTAGCCTGCCCTGGGTTGGTCTCTCTCGTACTGCTCTCTTTGCGGACATTCGTTCCTCCAATGCCCTTCTTCCTTGCAATACGCGCATTGATCCCTACTCAAAGGCTCCCTACTCCATCTATTATTGCCTCTATCTGGGCCCCGTTTATCTACGCCTGCGATCGCTACCGCTAGCATATCAGCCTTTTTACGCATCTTGCGCTCTTCCTCTTTCTTACTTTCTGTATCCCTGTTCATATAGACCTTATTTGCTACCTCCATTAGTTGGGTGATGGACATACCTGCAAACCCTTCTAACTTTTGTAGCTTGCGCTTAATATCTCCGTATGCTTGGCTGACAAAGGCGGAGTTAACCATTCGGGAATTGTCTGCGTCTTCCGGATTAAAGGGGGTATACAAGCGGTATGCCTCCAATAATCGGTCATAAAAGACACTGGGCGCTTCATCGCTTTTCTGGATCACCTCAACTGTCTTCGACATGTTAATGGCTTTCTTTCCTCCGGCTTTCATGCCAGCAATTATAGCGTCTCTATAGGCTCTGAGTTGAACCATATCAGCACCATTTACGTTCCAATCGGGATCGGTGTTGGGATAGTGTGTCGCGGCCCATGCTGCTGGATTGGCTTGGTTCAAAGCACGGGCTCTATCCTCTAATGCTTTAATGGCTGCTTGATTTATTCTTGTCCTTTCCTCATTGTTAAATAAAGTCATTAGTAACTGCTGGCAATCAGCCCATGTCGGATTATGCGTCTGTACTATTGAGGTGAACAGATCAGTCATAGCTTGTGGTTTCTCAGTATACGAGGAATTATGGGTCTTCCAGTTTAAAAGATCGGTTGTGGTAAATGGGACATATACGAAGACTGGGTCAGCGTGTGCCATTTGACCTGCGGCATCGATATAAGCTGACCCGGGATTCAGACGAAGAGGCATCTGATAGTGCTTTAATTGTTGGGCACCAGTCAACTGTCGGGTTTGGATGGGGCTACGTAGAGAGGCGTCAGTCATGGGTTCCGGTCGGGGAGAGATAGGGTATGGGGATGTGGGAGGTCGGTTTTGGGAAAAGGTCGTAAATAAAACACTTCGAGCCGAGCTAGATGAAGCTTGACCGGAAGTCTGAAGTGGCGCCAAATCAGGATATTCGTTTCTAATGGGGGTGGATTCTGGTTCCGGAAGGGGAGATTTAGTACGAGGGGGGGTGGATCCTGTACTGGAGGAGGAAGCGGAAGTGGATGAGGGTAATGAGGGGAGGGGTGCAGGACTTCCTGCGTTTGCGTCACTTCTTCTTAACGGAAAGTAAGGGGGCGGCAAAGGGATCTCGGACTCAGGGGGCGTGTCCAAAATGGGCCTAACACCAGTCCTAGTGGACGAGCAAGTCCTAGCTACCATGAGGCGACACTGCTCCTCGTGGCATGTCTGGAGCCATTTTGGCGAGTCATTTACGGCCTGTCTCCAACAGTCAATATAAGGAAACTGGCCGTAAAGTTCAGGCCTACCCGATACAGCCACGTGTAAGCGCTGTACCAGAGTTGGATCCAAACTGCCACGTGGCGGCCATGCCGCAACCAAAGTAGGCCACTCCCTAGTACACAAAGTGACCAAACGTACAGGAGACATCTTTACCCCAAAATCACAAACTTTGAATCCCTTTTTAAAATTCTTAACCATACATCCTAAGGGATCCGGAATCGTTGACTGCGACGCACCCATACTTAACAATGGAACGTCGTCGACAACGAATACTATACACGCGTACTATTCAACAGTCACACCCGTTTCCTCTGGCAACAGCACCACGTGGTACGGTTACCAAGTGAAACGTACACAATAACAATAAACACTCAGGGAATTCCCGTACACACACAGCTGTTACACCAGTCACTATATAATCAATATTATGCCCTTTGGCGTAACTATACAGTCACCCACGCTATAATTCTCTATATACGAATTACCCGTCTATAACACACCCCAGTAACATCGTCTTTTACAAATAGCGGTTACAGTACGGTTAGCATAGGTCAAAGCACAAGTTAAGGTCACAATACAATTATTAGTGGTTATGGTGTTAAACATGCAATGGACGACAATGATTAGTACTTATTATATAATGTCAGTAAATATACAGGGTTATGGTACCGTGCACTATAATACAGCAACACACTATTAACACTCTCGCTAGACGGCTGAGCTCGCGCTATCTAACAAGATATACACTTTACTAAAACAATCGTTAACACATTTACAATTCCCAACTAAACTATTGGCCAGTACCTTGAATGGACTACCTAAAACTATATACACCCGTTTTGGTTAGCCACACTGCCCAATCACCACATATATAGCGAGCTAGAGAACCGAATTTACACAGGCGCCTCTTAGTCGCACTATCAAAAGTCTAGTGGGTTCCAAATTTACACGCCTTCCCACTTAGCCCAGATAGGATGAGAACTAGCGAACCGAATTTACACAGGCGCCGCTTAGTCTCCCGGTCCCTCCGACCTAGCGAACGTAATATACACCCTAGAACGCTAGTCTAGACAAGACACCGGTGTCCGGCTAGGGCTATTTACACCAGGACCCCGCCTGACTAACCAAATCAAACGGTCTGACTAAAGAGCGTTCGATCGAGCGGTGCGCCTTCGCTCCTTCCCTCCGACAGAGGGGGCAGATACACAGATTCAAAACCCCTTTGGGCCTACCGCACAATCGGTATACCCCTAGTGGGTCCTGCCGTCTAAAACAGCAGTTGTCTTACCTCCTCGTTCCTGAACCTGAGTTCACACTCATCGACGGGGACACCCCAGCACTTCTCACGTAGAGGCCGATGATCTCCTGGACAACAGACCAGTGGCGCCGAGACGAAGGGAGGTCCACGCAGAAGTTCAGGGGTGCAGCCGTAGAGAACGTGGGCAAAGATAGACCGTCTCACGCCTCTGCCTCTCAGCTACCGTTGAACGATGAGCTTCCCGGCCAATGCACCAAATGATACCGGAGAAACTGACGGAAGCCAAGCACAGAGAGATGGACACAGGTTTCTTCAGGAAGGAAGAGATTCTTTATTGGATCACCGATCGGGACTCAGAGGGACTAGCGTCACCAAAATACAGCAAAGTCTGAGTACTGAATACATAGAGTACATTCCTTATATAGCACTGTAGCTCCTCCCACAATTAACTACACCCACACATACCCTTAACCTATTTAATAAATAGAGTCTAAACTCATCCATCCGGTCTAACCACGTGGCTCATCTGATACAAAGGAGAGGGACGCGTAATTCCAGTTCTTACATTCCTGCACCTGGTCAGTACAGTGATAACAGTATCTTAGCTACGTGTAATTAACTAACTGATACTACAAACACATATACATACATATGCCTTGTGGCAATCTTAGCCTGCTAAACTTGTATTTTACTGGAATTACATCACATTATCCCAGTCCACCCTACAACGGCCAGTAATCTAGCTGCCATTAGGAATATACTGGCAGCATTGCCGGTATATTTTGCAGCTGGCAGCTAGACAGACAGCTATGTGGGATGGGGAGGCAGTGTGGTGCCTGTGCACTATGTATGGGCCATCTCTCTGCATGCCATCAATCTGCCATGGCACTGGCAGGCTTTATGGTGGAACAAATTGCGTGATATACACCTCTTAGAGATTTACTGCTCTTTGGCATGGTATACCAAAATTATGCATTTAATGTTCACTGGCATGATATACCACATTTATGCATTTAATTTACATTAGCATGATATACCTAGTTTGTGTATTTACTGCTCATTGGAATGTTACATCAAGTTTTTATACTTACTGCTAGTTTGCATGATATACCAAGTTTACATTTTATTATTTTTATTATTTATAAAGCGCCAACAAATTCCACAGCGTTGTACAATAGGTGGACTCCCAGACATGTATTTACAACAAGACGAGTTGGACGCACAGTGTGACAAACACCCCTTCCCACGTGAGTTTGCCACAAGCTGCTGGAGGAGCCTGCTTGCCAGCCTCCTGCACACAAACTATGGGCCCTGCATGGAAACCTGTAAAAGACTTCTTAAATGGCTTTGTTTGTGTGATTTCCCTATACTGTTCGGGAACCGAACAACCGCACAAACCAGGGACCACCAGCTTGTACTCCCAGAACTATGTGTCGTCTGGTTACTGGGAGGGAAAAGGGCTAATCACTCCTCCAGCTTGTTCCAGTGTGGAGGAATCAACGGGGAACTTCCTTGTAAGGACTAGAGCTCCCAGGACTGAGTGCCATCCAGTGCCTGGGAGTGGAAAGAGCGAGTTCCCCATTCAGCTCCAGGATGGAGTGGTTCCTGGACCCCAGTCAAGTCACGGCGAATGGGGGCAGGAGCGATGAGGTTTGTCTTCTGTTCCAGCTAAGAAGCGGTGGAGGTACCCAGCTGGGGTTTAGGGAGCTCCGTTACACACAGCATCAGAGTTTTGAGTGCCATGCTTAATGAGCTTACATTCTAGAGGTAGTGGGGTAAAATGACACAAGAGGTAAGAGTAGGATGTATTTCATGAATGGGAAAAAGTAGGTTAGTAGAATAGTTGACAGTAGAGGGTTAGTTTATTGGATGACACAGTTGCAGGAGAGGAAGCATGATGGGTTATCAAGGGGAGGGGAGAGAATTATTAAGCTATTAACAATTTAAATGATATACTTCCTAAAGTAGTGAGTTTGTTATGATATTTTAAAGGAACTGAGACTGGGTGAGAGTCTAACTGTAGCGGAGCGCTAGTGCTGACAAGGACTTTTCCTCCACTAGATCCTTGAAGACTGGAACTCTGGAACAAGGCACTGAATGTGAATAGCTCTATTCCCCCCAGTAACTGGACGACACACAGTTCTGTGAGTACAACAGATTTATTCCGCTCAAACACAGCCTTTTTATGCCCAGACCCCCAGCATGGGATCTCCATACAAAACATAAACAAGCCTCTCCCAGGCGACCCATTGTCTGAGAGATAATTGAGTCAAAACTGAGTAACTCAATTATCTCTCAGGTTCATAAAAATATATAACATATACAAAAAACACCCCAAAAACATATTCATAATTCACAGGAACCCCACAATTCATATATCACCGAATAGCTCTGATTTGAGCGCCCACCGTAACCAAATAGCGCTCAGATCTGTTCGGTAGAATGGAATCGCCATTCAGGTCAAATCCTGACCAACCGGCCACGAAGCGATAGCTCAAAACAGTTCAATGAGAATGAGGGTGACAGCTGGTCGGCTTTTGAGGGTCCTGTGCGAACACTGATGAACGCTCCCCCTGGCTTTTAGGGAGCAAATGCTTCTCCCAGTCAGTAGTTCATATCTCCCGACCCGAACATCATTCATCTAGGTAAACAATTGTAACAGATCCTTCCAACTTAGTCTCTTCTTTTGTTCGGTTCATGCCTCTGTTCGCCTGGTTTCGTGCGAAGTCCGTATGTGAAATATAGGTGGCCGCCATTTCAGGACTTTACACGTGTTCGCGGCCATCTTGTGTGCGAACAGCGGTGTTTGCCTGTAAACCGCATGGAACTAAAAACGGATACGCAAACAGGCGAACACCGCTGAGTCCTCCAGACCTCCATAAGTTCGCACAGAAACTACCGAACACCCCACCATTCGGTAGTTACACTCAGTCACCTATGGGGATTTCAGCGAACCCCGCGATTCGGATGGATGACAAGATTTTCATACCGTTTTACCGTGCGAACAGAGACCGACCGCAAGGCCAAAACTCATGGAACTATTTTCGGCTAGTTGGTCTGTGCGGTCGGTCAAAACTTTGAAACTCTGTAACTCCCGAACCGTTCATCCAATCGGGCTGATTTTTGGACAGAGTGTTCCCCTAACGAAGATCTCTCAAGCGGTGCCGGATTTAAAGGTGTACCCCCTGTTTTTGGGGTACATCCAGAACTGGGACAAAATATTGTATGTTCTAATTGTATTATGTGGTTATCTGAGGGGAGGAGACGTGGGGGTGTTACCCTGTGCATAATTGGTTGTTTTCATCCTCCCCCTGGGAGTGTCCTGTGTGTACCCTTTTCTAATAAAAAGCAGGCTGGGTGTCCCAGTCCTCAGTTCATCTTGACCCTTCATAACGTAGCCTCGTCTCGTTCTTGAAAGGGGATTGTTTGGGAAGGTTATTCTGTTCCTGTTGCAGCTGAACCTGATTTTCGCTCTGGATATCGCGGATGGGATTACATCAGCCTACTTCTCCACAGCAGCTTGCAGGGAAAAAGGACGTCCCCAACGGCAGAAACCCTCTCTCTATCTGGGTAGCCGTTACATTGGTGGCAAGCGGTGGGATGGTCCTTTTATCCAAGGAGCAAGTGCTGAATGGAGTCTCAGTATGCCAAGCTGAAAAGACCCACACTAAAGGATTTATTGGAGAATCGTGGTAGGAGTGCCAGCAACAGACCACGGAGGGAGCTGATAGCTGACCTGCTGGAGCTGGACGAGATGGATAGGTCCATGGAGGTAACGGAACCCAGGGCACCCATCAGTGAGGACGATGTGATTACGGCAATTGTGCAGCGGAGATTAGCGTTGTATCCAGTCACGTCTACAGAGCTAATAACCCAACTACTCCGGGAAACAAGGGAAGAGATCCAAACCAAGAGGGATCAAGAAATGGAACTGGTAAGAGCCAGACAGCTCGCTACACAGACAGTTCCTACCCCGCTACCCACTACTACAGTAAAGAAAATTCCCTTCAATGCATTTAAAACCTTTGCAGAAAATGAAGAGGAAATTGATGGGTATTTGGCGGACTTTGAAAGACAGTGCTCGCTACATCAAATACCGCCAGGGCAATGGGTCACTATCCTGGCGGGAAAACTATCAGGAAAAGCTAGTGAGGCTTTTCGGGCGCTCACTACAGAGGAGATCACGCAGTACCAAACAGTAAAAGAGGCACTGCTCACCAGGTATGCGGTAACCCCAGAAGCCTACCGTCGCCGCTTCCGGGAGTCCAAAAAGAAAGCTGTGGACTCCCACATGGAATGGGCCAACCGACTGCAAAGAGTGGCATCACATTGGGTCCAAGGGTGTAAGGCCAACACCGGAGAGGAGATATTACAATTGTTTTTAATGGAACATTTCTTTCAAAATTTGGCTGCGGACCTACAAGACTGGGTACGAGACCGGCGCCCCGCTAATTTAAATGAGGCGGCTCGGCTGGCCGATGAATACGCCGAGACAAGGAGAGTAAGCCAGGGTACTCCACGACCAGCTCATAAGATAGAGCCACGTACCCCAGCCGCTGTCTCACGCCCAGAGTTTCGAGCTCCAGTCCCACCAGGACCACCCCGTCCTCAGGGACCTACCAACTACCCCCGAGATTTGTCGAAAGTGACGTGCCATCACTGCGGCAACCTCGGACATATTGCTCGATATTGTCCCCTAAGATCCACTAGTAACAATTGGAGACGCACAACTCCCAACGCAGAGGCCCCTGCATCACGACCCTCTGCAGCTCACTGTGTGGAAGCTGAAATGGGCCCTGAGGAATGCCTGGGGATTTTGTATGAAGCAGATCCCATACAAGCTGCTTCGCCAGATAACCGACAGCATCATCGGCAGGAAGTTCGGGTGAATGGACAAACAGCACAAGGCCTAAGAGACACCGGGGCTACCATCACGTTGATCCAAAAACACCTAGTAAAGCCAGAGAATGTGTCTACCCGCACTGTTGCTGTTCGGGTCGCAGGGGGCGCTGTTTTTCGCTTGCCCACTGCCCGAGTACACTTAGACTGGGGAGTCGGATCGGGGAAAACCACAGTTGGCATCATGGACAACTTGCCTGCCGAGGTCGTCTTGGGAAATGACATTGGCCCCTTGACCTCAGCATATTTGCCCACACCTGCTGCCGCTTGTCCCGTAACCACCCGCTCACAGGCCCGTGTCACAGATGACCCTAATACAGGCCGGGAGACCCAGGTAAGCCAAGCACCCACATGTAACCCCACTACAACAAGCAGGCCCATAGCTTGGGACACCCCAGAGGAGTTTGGGAGGGAAACTAGAGAGGACCCCACCCTCCAAAAGTATCGAGAATTAGCAGACAGTAGGGAGGGCAAACAGGAACGTTTCCTATGGGATGGGGACAGGTTGTACAGACTGACGGAAGGGAAAAAGAGAGGCTGTCCCCCTTCGCAGAAGCGCCAACTAGTGGTACCCAGAAAGTACCGGTTGGAGCTTCTCCGAATCGGCCACGACATTCCGTTGGCAGGGCATCTAGGGGGTAACCGTACCACCTTCCGGATCACCCAGACCTTCTTTTGGCCGGGGATCTCAAAGGATGTACGACGTTACTGCAGCACTTGTGACGTATGCCAACGGGTAGGGAAGAGAGGAGATCACCCTAAAGCTCGACTGTTACCTATGCCTGTGATCGAGGAACCATTTAGCAGGGTGGCAGTCGACCTAGTGGGACCCCTACCTAACCCCAGTCCCTCTGGTAAGAAATACATCCTTACCGTAGTGGACTATGCTACTCGCTACCCGGAAGCTGTCGCTCTGACGAATATCCAGGCTGACACTGTCGCCAGTGCTCTAGTCGGGATATTCACCCGAGTGGGATTTCCTCAGGAAATCTTGTCCGATAGAGGGACCCAGTTTACCGCAGACCTAACCCAGCAGCTATGGAAGGTTTGTAGTATTAAACCCCTACTTAGTTCCCCGTACCACCCTCAGACTAACGGTCTCTGTGAACGTTTTAACGGTACCCTAAAGCAATTGCTACGGACCTTTACAGCGGAATACAAAGATTGGGAACGATTCTTGCCGCACCTCCTGTTCGCTTATCGGGAGGTGCCACAGGAATCCACAGGGTTCTCTCCCTTTGAACTGCTCTATGGCCGGAGAGTACGAGGTCCTCTCGACCTCATCCGAGAGCACTGGGAGGGAGAGACAGAACATGAGGGTGTCCCCATCGTGCCATATGTACTAGAAATGCGGGACCGCATGGAACAGTTAGCCCGGATGGCACGGGACCATCTCCAGGCGGCCCAGGGCCGGCAGAAACGTTGGTACGATCAGGGCGCCCGCCAGCGAACGTTCCAAGTAGGCCAGAAGGTGTTGGTGCTTAGACCTGTCAAAGGGAATAAGCTCCAGACCTCCTGGCAGGGCCCTTACAAAGTGGTAGCACAGGTATGTGACACCACCTATGTAATTGCCAGCAGCAAAGATGAAAGGATCCAGAAGTCCTTTCACGTAAATTTATTAAAAGAATATCAAGAAAGGCCCGAGGATATAGCAGCCATATGTATACCAGCCACTGAAGACCCTGACAGCTTACCCATACCCGACCTTTTAGCTAACTCGGAACCTAAGACCCTGCTCAATACCATACAGCTAGGGGAGCGACTAACCCCCGCTGAAAAGGGACAGATCCGACAACTGCTGACTGAAAAGAGGTTGACATTTTCCCAAGAGCCCGGTTACACCCCCTTAGCAACTCACTATGTAGAGACCCCAGGTCAACCCCCTCTCCGGCAAACTCCCTATAGGATCCCGGAGGCAGTAAAAGATGAGATGAGGAAGGAAATCCAGGAGATGCTAAGACTAGGAGTGATAGAGCCATCTGACAGCCCGTGGGCCTCACCGGTGGTCCTAGTCCCCAAAAAGGATGGGACTACCCGGTTCTGTGTCGATTATCGACGTCTCAATGACAAAACCCTGACAGACGCATATCCCATGCCCCGAGTAGACGAGCTATTAGATCGTATTGCCAGGGGACGTTATCTGACCACCATCGATTTGTGTAAAGGGTATTGGCAGATTCCCCTGGCCAAGGAGGCTATCCCTAAGTCGGCCTTTGTCACCCCATTTGGCTTGTACCAATTTAAGGTCATGCCATTTGGGATGAAAACGCCCCGGCTACATTTCAGCGCTTAGTGGATCGCCTCCTTGATGGCTTCCAGGATTTCGCCTGCGCGTACCTGGATGACATTGCGATTTATAGCGAAACCTGGGGAGAGCACTTAAGGCATGTAGAGGCCGTACTGGATCAGATTCGGGCCGCAGGGTTGACTCTGAAACCAGAAAAGTGTAACTTCGGCATGGCAGAAGTCCAGTACCTGGGACATCGAGTGGGATGTGGGAAGCAACGCCCAGAACCCGCTAAAATTGAAGCTGTAGCTAACTGGCCCACACCCCACACCAAAACTCAAGTATTAGCATTTTTGGGGACCGCAGGATATTATAGGAGGTTTGTCCCTGACTATAGTACCATCGCAAAACCATTAACAGACCTAACCAAAAAGAACTTGCCTAGGATAGTCCTGTGGTCTCCCGCCTGTGAAACAGCCTTTCAGGCCCTAAAGAATGCTCTGATTCATGCACCTGTCCTGTCTGCCCCCGTCCCTAACAAAAGATTTGTCGTTCATACAGATGCATCCATGTATGGACTGGGGGCAGTTCTAAGCCAGGTCGGAGAAGATGGAGGCGAGCACCCTGTCGCGTATCTCAGTAGGAAACTATTACCTAGAGAAGTGAGCTACGCGGCAGTGGAAAAGGAATGCTTAGCCCTGGTCTGGGCATTAAAGAAACTCACCCCATATTTGTACGGACAGGAATTTACACTAATCACCGACCATAACCCCCTGGTGTGGTTAAACAGAGTAGCTGGAGATAATGGACGCTTGTTGAGATGGAGCCTAGCACTGCAACCCTACAACTTTTCCATTCAATACCGCCCGGGCAGGTTTAACGGGAATGCCGATGGTCTGTCCAGACAAACAGAACTATTACCCTAACAAGGGACCGGACAGCCCCAAGTTGACCCGAAAAGGATCAATCCGGGTCTGCCGGAGTGTTCCACAAAAGGGGAGCAGTGTAACAGATCCTTCCAACTTAGTCTCTTCTTTTGTTCGGTTCATGCCTCTGTTCGCCTGGTTTCGTGCGAAGTCCGTATGTGAAATATAGGTGGCCGCCATTTCAGGACTTTACACGTGTTCGCGGCCATCTTGTGTGCGAACAGCGGTGTTTGCCTGTAAACCGCATGGAACTAAAAACGGATACGCAAACAGGCGAACACCGCTGAGTCCTCCAGACCTCCATAAGTTCGCACAGAAACTACCGAACACCCCACCATTCGGTAGTTACACTCAGTCACCTATGGGGATTTCAGCGAACCCCGCGATTCGGATGGATGACAAGATTTTCATACCGTTTTACCGTGCGAACAGAGACCGACCGCAAGGCCAAAACTCATGGAACTATTTTCGGCTAGTTGGTCTGTGCGGTCGGTCAAAACTTTGAAACTCTGTAACTCCCGAACCGTTCATCCAATCGGGCTGATTTTTGGACAGAGTGTTCCCCTAACGAAGATCTCTCAAGCGGTGCCGGATTTAAAGGTGTACCCCCTGTTTTTGGGGTACATCCAGAACTGGGACAAAATATTGTATGTTCTAATTGTATTATGTGGTTATCTGAGGGGAGGAGACGTGGGGGTGTTACCCTGTGCATAATTGGTTGTTTTCATCCTCCCCCTGGGAGTGTCCTGTGTGTACCCTTTTCTAATAAAAAGCAGGCTGGGTGTCCCAGTCCTCAGTTCATCTTGACCCTTCATAACGTAGCCTCGTCTCGTTCTTGAAAGGGGATTGTTTGGGAAGGTTATTCTGTTCCTGTTGCAGCTGAACCTGATTTTCGCTCTGGATATCGCGGATGGGATTACATCAGCCTACTTCTCCACAGCAGCTTGCAGGGAAAAAGGACGTCCCCAACGGCAGAAACCCTCTCTCTATCTGGGTAGCCGTTACAACAATTATAACATTCTGGATGCAATGAAATAAGTAAACCCAGGAGCTAATTCCACTTAAAAAAGGCTTGAATCACCGATATGGATATGCAGTGCGAATACCAGGCAACTGTTATATATATGGTGTGTATACCTTTAAATCAGCATATCTGTGTTAGTTTTTCGGATTTTATCCTAAGGACCGATGAGGATGGCTGTGGATACAATGTTGCTGTAAAATTTATCACTTGCTGCCGGCTGCTCGTGAGGTTGGCGTGCGTCCCAGACCTCACTCTGGGTGATGCACGCTGTTGGGCGGTCGGTCGGTCCCCAGATCTCGGAGTGCTCTGTGCTTGATGGAAGAGAGCACAATAGCTGGCTGTGTGTATTCTGCGTCCGTACCCCGCTTGATTTCGGTCTTACGCGTTTCGTGGGTGTCAGCCCCACTTCCTCAGAGACATAGCTGGCTGTGTGTATTCTGCGTCCGTACCCCGCTTGATTTCGGTCTTACGCGTTTCGTGGGTGTCAGCCCCACTTCCTCAGAGACATCTTGTCTCTGAGGAAGTGGGGCTGACACCCACGAAACGCGTAAGACCGAAATCAAGCGGGGTACGGACGCAGAATACACACAGCCAGCTATTGTGCTCTCTTCCATCAAGCACAGAGCACTCCGAGATCTGGGGACCGACCGACCGGCCAACAGCGTGCATCACCCAGAGTGAGGTCTGGGACGCACGCCAACCTCACGAGCAGCCGGCAGCAAGTGATACATTTTACAGCAACATTGTATCCACAGCCATCCTCATCGGTCCTTAGGATAAAATCCGAAATACTAACACAGATATGCTGATTTAAAGGTATACACACCATATATATAACAGTTGCCTGGTATTCGCACTGCATATCCATATCGGTGATTCAAGCCTTTTTTAAGTGGAATTAGCTCCTGGGTTTACTTATTTCATTGCATCCACAATGTTATAATTGTTTTTCTATATTTTGGGACAGATTTTTGGTGAAATTTCTGCCTACATCCAGTTTTGAGCACTCCATTTTAAGTCAGACTCCCTCATCCCTGAGTGTTGCTTTAGGCATACCAGACTAACCTACTATCATTCATCTAGGTGGTCGGAAAGTAGAGCGGGCAGCCGTACGAATTCTGCCCGGGTTAGAGGACTCGCATGGTCGAAAATAGTTCCAGCCGTTCGACGACCATGTACCTGGACGGGACATACTTGTGTATTAGTGAGGATACCTACAGTAGGAACAGCGCAATGTAGAGATTTGTAAGCAAGCACCAGCAATTTTAATTGAGCCCTGTATCTTACGAGAAGCCAGTATAAGGACTGACAGAGAAGGGAAGCATGGGAGGAGCTGGCAAACAGATTATCCATTTACTGCTTATTGGCATGATATACAAGGTTTATGCTTTTAATGCATAAATAACATTCCCTTGCTGTAAAATTCTTCGTTACTCTTTTTACTAAATGTTTGCCTGGTTGGGGAGATCTCCCATATTGATTAGTGATGTCCAAGTGTCAAGTGGGCGGGGCAATTGCTCCCCCGGGTTGCTCTTTAACCACTTTTTACATCTAAATGACCAAGTGCATAGCACTTTAATACTTTCTTTTTCAATTACCTTGCATTTCTATAAACACATCTATTTAGTTTGTGTACTTGTGTCTATTGCTGATGCTAACGGGTGGGTTCGTAAATTTGCACTATGGAGCAGTAAAATGGTACCAGTCCACACCTGCCCATACCCCAACTATCTATCTATCTATCTATCTATCTATCTTCCTGGATTGAATATTGTCTCTGGGGCACGGTTGAAATCCATTCTAGAAATATCCGGATGGACCTCTTACCTTATTACTTGTGACTGCGTGGAACATACTACAGAATTAGAAAAAGTGTACCTGCATTTATCCATAAAATGTTTCCCAGCAAGAGCTTTTAACTAGATGTAGT
This sequence comes from Pelobates fuscus, assembly GCF_036172605.1. Taxonomy (NCBI): domain Eukaryota; kingdom Metazoa; phylum Chordata; class Amphibia; order Anura; family Pelobatidae; genus Pelobates; species Pelobates fuscus. The sequence goes on along the minus strand of NC_086323.1, from coordinate 147,530,619 downwards.
GACTTTGTTTTCCTGCTGAGATGTAGTCACCTTGATTCATATCAATCCCCAAATATTTACAGTCACAGCCTAGAATCTCAAGTGTGTTTTCAATATTGCTCGAAGCTAAAATGCAGAAGGAATCAAGCCAGCTACAATGGAGACATTCAGTTACTCCACATGAAAATACTATTGTAATATACTGTACAGCTGGAAAGAAAAGGTTAGTAGAAATAAGTAAATATACCAGAGCTATCTGTTTAATGCTTGGGTAACCTACCAGGTGTTGCAGAAGTGTGACTCCATGATGCTTTGGCAGCTGCTCTCCGCATGCTAGAGAGCTATCTGTTCAGTGTCCACTATTTATGTTTTAAAACATATATATTGACCGAATGGGACAAAATGACCCTCTGCCGACATCATCAGTGCCTTTTATGCAAGTGAACTGTGTAATGATCATATTATAAGAATTCAGGTAAAGCATGTAATGTTGGGATTAAATCATTAAATGTTCAAAATAACTGCTGGGATTTTGAGAAAAGGTGCGTGAGACTTGTCTGTGTGTATAAGTCATGGTACACAGAAATGTGTGTGGAATTTTAATATACACTATATCATTTTAATAATTTCAAACAAAGCTACATTGCTATTATTCCAACAACTAAGCACTTTCCTGCTACAGGACCAGGGCTGTCTGCCTGTGTGTGTGTGTGTGTGTGTGTGTGTCTGTCTGTCTGTCTGCCTGTGTGTGTGTGTGTGTGTGTGTGTGTGTGTGACTGTCTGCCTGTGTGTGTGTGTGTGACTGTCTGCCTGTGTGTGTGACTGACGGTGTGTGACTGACGGTGTGTGTGTGACTGTGTGTGTGTGACTGTCTGTGTGTGTGTGACTGTGTGTGTGTGACTGTCTGCCTGTGTGTGTCTTTGTGTGTGTGATTGTCTGCCTGTGTGTGTGACTGTCTGCCTGTGTGTGACTGTGTGTGTGTGGCTGTCTGCCTGTGTGTGTGTGTGTGTGTGTGTGTGTGGCTGTCTGCTTGTGTATGTGGCTGTCTGCCTGTGTGTTTGACTGTCTGCTTGTGTGTGTGTGTGTGTGTGTGTGTGTGTGTGTGACTGTCTGCCTATGTGTGTGTGTGTGTGGCTGTCTGCCTGTCTCTGTATGTGTGGATGTTTGCCTCGGTGTCAGTGACTGTCTGCCTCTGTGTGTGTGGATGTATTTGTGTGTGTGAGCATATGCTAGTGAGTGAGTGAGTGAGCTTTTGTGTGTGTGCATGCGCGCATCTGCTAGTCAGGGAGCCTATGTGTGTGTGCCTGCTAGTGAGTTTGTGTGTGTGTGTGTGTGTGTGTGCCTGCTAGTGAGTGAGCTTGTATGTGTATCAGTGAGCTTGTCTGTAGGGATCATATGTGTGTGTGTGTGTGTTATTGAGCTTGTCTGTAAGGAGCATGGGTGTGTCAGAGCCTGTCTGTGGTGATCATGTGTGTACAGTGATCTTGTCTATAGTAAGCATGAGTGTGATTGTGAGCTTGTCTTTTGTGACCATATGTGTGTCAGTGAGCTTGTCTGTAGAGCGCATGAGTGTGATCGTGAGCTTGTCTGTAGTGACCATATGTGTGTCAGTGAGCTCTTCTGTAGGGAGCATGCGTGTGTCAATGGGCTTATCTGTAGGGAGAGTGTGTGTGACAGTGAGCTTGTCTGTAGTAAGCTTGTGTGTGTATCAGAGTTTGTCTGTATGAAATTTGTGTGTGTGCCGGTAACCTTGTCTGTGTGTGTCATTGAGATTGTCTGTCAATGAGCCTATTTGTGTGCATCAGTAAGATTGTCTGTGTCTCTGTGTGAGTATGCTTTACTGTATAATTTAATTACCCTGAAAGAACTAATATTTTTAATTAGAAGAAGAAATGTATCAATAAAAGATATATATATATATATATACCTTGCACTCAGGCTTCAAAGTTGTGTGACCGGGTGCATCACCAGGGCTCCAGTATCCATGCAATTGAAATAGTTGGCTGCACTCTCAGATTTCCTTAAAACTTAACTTTTATTGAAATATTTAAGAGATGATCAACGTTTCAGTCCCTCTTGTGGACTTTCGTCATGATCCCGATGCAAGTCCTCAAGTGGGACTGAAACGTTGATCTTCTCTTAAATATTTCAATAAAAGTTAAATTTTAAGGAAATCCGAGAGTGCAGCCAACTATTTAAATTGCATATATATATATATATAGAGAGAAAAAAGCAATGAAGGGAGCACACTAGGTCTTCGTAATAGTGCAAAGTTATTTACTGCATTCCAAGGAATACATCTCTGTGTTATACAAAACAATCAACGTTTCGACCCTGCTGGGTCTTTATCAAGATCGTGATCTTGATAAAGACCCAGCAGGGTCGAAACGTTGATTGTTTTGTATAACACAGAGATGTATTCCTTGGAATGCAGTAAATAACTTTGCACTATTACGAAGACCTAGTGTGCTCCCTTCATTGCTTTTTTCTCTATATATAACGCGGGATTGCACCTAGGCCCATATATACACTTGAAAGTTTTTTGTAAAGGAGGAGTGCCTGGCTCTTGGATTTTTTCTATATATATATATATATATATATATATATATATATATATATATATATATAAACACCTTACATAGCACAATGACTTGTGGGGCTGGTATATATTTTTTTCCAGGGCTGCTTCGTATCCCCAGTCCGGCCCTGTACAGGACTATCTAACCTTGGATAGATGTTCTTTTATAGATGGGATTTTATTTCCCAGAGTTCTGTTTGAGTCATCCTCTGTAATTGCTATTACATACATAGGTGTGTGCAAGAGGTGTGCTAGTTTGTGTACTGCCCTCTGTGTACTACACCATGTTCTCTGCCCACTTTTCTGCTTGACTTTTTTACAATGCCTGCCATTTTCTGTAATTTAAAAAAAAAAATCAAAACAGTTACTGTCATTCAGGATAGAGTTCTCTCCACAAAGTGCATTAATCATCTTCATGGAGGCAGAGATTATAAATAGCCAGGAAGGAATATCGTAAGTGGAGAATTTAAAAGAACACAGAGAATCACATAAAAAATACCACAAGTTGTAGGTGGTTGCTACTGTTTAATTAAATTGTGTCATTTCTAGAAAATCTGAAAAAAAAAAGTTTTTATGTTTTTTAAAAAAGTTTTTTTTATTTAGGTATGAAAAAATATTCCATGCTATGTTAAAAGTCTTCATACATATAAGGAGACCTTTAACAATGTGTAATAATCAGCAAAGTGTGAAAATTCTCAAATTATAGCATCAAGGACCCCAATGGAATCAGCAGGTGCATTCCGCCTCATTCACGACAATTTTAAAAATCTCATCAATAACGTTAGACAAATATTAAGGCTTTTTTGGCAGTTTTTACTTTTTTTTTTTTTTTTACACCTCAGGAAAGCAGAGGGTAAAACTGACCAGTATGAACAGAGTGTTTAGCAGCATTAGGCTGAATGTGATTAACACAATAGCAGATAGCTTCCTAGCTTTAAGAAGGCACAAATCCCGTGATGCCTTGCAAGCCTGTCGCTAGTGCAGCATGGACTATGTATCTCACCTGAGAACTATTGGTAGTTACTCCCGCCTTCTTCATCTTTTAATAAGACAAGGGTTTCAGCTAATTATAGCTTTAAAGAAAGTATTTCTAAAAGTGCATTCTAGATCCTTCAACGTGATAAAGTATCTAAAGATCTTTTATGATTTACACAAGATACAGTCTTACAGTAATACTTTAATTCCTCTGATATGGTATCTTGGAAGTTGCAACTTCCATAGAATCCCATTGTCACCATTTTACTGTACACATTGGCTTGTAACTGCTGTGCATTTTAAAAATTGTTGCAGTTATAAGGCAGGCCCCTTTCCAGATAATAATACATGAGGAGGTTTACTTCTTCTATTTCATCCATTCTCTTATTCATGCATGAGTAAAAATCCCTCTTTTCTTCCTCTGGAGATAGCCCCAATCAGCAACAGAGTGCACGTGTAGTTGGTGGCTTGGGAGATCGCTATTCATAAACCTGTATGACTACCAACTTATTAAGCAGTTAAAACCATATTCAGTAATCAGTGGAACTGCAACTTGGGTTAAAGTAGACTTAGAGATTTGTTTCGGGCCAAACTTCAACCTGAAATGTAGTAGAATGTATATTTCTACAGTAACTTGCAAAAAGAATAAGAAATCTTTTCAAGCATCAGAAAACAAAGCACAAACAAATGTATTAAACATAGGCAGAAAACCATTGGCAGATAAATACAATAGATTACACATCAAGCTGCAAACCTCTTAAAAATGTGTGACTAACTCAATTGTAAATAAACTCATAAACCAATAAAGAGGTAGCATTCATAAAACAAATAATAATGTATATATACAATTATATCTCAATTTATTATCAGGGCACTAAATATCATTCATGCGTAAATGTGACTTAGAATTAAAAATCAATAACAGATACTGAACACACTGAAATAAATTAGTGCCTTATAAATAAAGCCTAAACCAGAAATGAGAGCCCCATTCTGACACAGTGCCAGATCCTATTAACAGAGCTAATGCAATGAAAAGTCCTCGGTGGACTGGCTGGTCATTTATAGTCCCTCCAGTTATCTGAAGTTGCCTCTAGTTAAAAAGCAAGAACCTCCAAAAGCTTCAGAGTGAGGTATGTTGTTCCATAAAACAAATGCCTCAAGTACAACAGGGATACAGTATTCCCACAAATCAAGATTTCCAGGTAGCTTAAAACTGTTCCAATAGCTCTAGTCTCTGTCTTGCAAAGTCTACGCGTTTCATCCCTTGGGAATTTCCTGAAATTGATATGACTAACTGCAATTAACGGCAATGTTTCTTATGTAAAGACTCCTATATATGAATTGTAACAAATTAACATAAAATAACTTTTGATACAGTTCCACACAATAGTTCAAACTCAAGGAAATCGGTCTAGATGAAAATGCTTGTTCTTGGGTAGAACATTGGCTTAAAAATAGAGTACAAAGAGTTGTCATTACTGGTACATTTTCAAGCTGGACAGAGGTGGCAAGTGGTGTCCCTCAGGGTTCTGTTCTATTTAACATGTTTTTAAATTATCTTGAAAAAAACATTCAAAGTCATGTTTCAGTGTTTGCAGATGACACAAAACTCTGTAAAATAATACAATGTCAGCAAGATATTACTTTGCTGCAGAGGGATTTAGATAGACTAGGGGACTGGGCACTCAAATGGCAGATGAAATTTAATGTTGAAAAATGCAAAGTTATGCACTTCGGCGTAAAGAATGCACAAGTAACGTATACCCTTTATGGAAGCGAATTAGGGATAACAACACATAAAAAGGAATTGGGAATTGTTATAGACAACAAACTATGCAACAATGTGAATGTCAGTCAGCAGTGGCTAAGGTCAGTAAGGTATTGTCATGCATGCATGAAAAAGGGCATTCATTCTCGGGTTGAGAATATAATTTTGCCTCTTTATAAATCACTGGTAAGACCACATATTGAATATGCTGTGCAATTTTGGGCACCTGCTCTAAAGAAGGATATTATGGCACTAGAAAGTGCAGAGGCGGGCTACAAAATTAATAAAAGGAATGGAACATATCAGCTATGAAGAAACGTCACCTGAGAGGGGATATGATAACATTATAAAAATATATTCTGGGCCAATACAATCCATTGTGTGGAAATCTATTCACAAACCGGACTTTACATAGGACTTTACATAGGAGAAAATGCGTTTAGACTGGAAGAAAGAAGATTTCATCTAAGGCAAAGGAAAGGTTTTTTCACTGTACGAACAATAAGGATGTGGAATTCTCTGCCTGAAGAATTGGTTTTATCAGAGTCCATACAGATGTTCAAACATCTACTAGATGCATACTTGCAAAAACAGAATATTTAATATAATATATATAATTATATATTAAAAAATGTTTTAATGTAGGGTAATAACTGCTTGATCCATGGATAAATCTGACTGCCATTCTGGTGTCAAGAATGATTTCTTTTCCTAGCTTGTTGCAAAATTGGAAGTGCTTCAACCTGGGTGTTTTTGCCTTCTTTTGGATCAACAGCAAAAAACAAATGTGAGGAAGGCTGAACTTGATGGACGCATGTCTCTTTTCAGCTATGTAACTATGTAACTATGTAACTATGTAACTATGTAACTTAAAAGACCTGCGATCTATTACTCCATACACAGAATATACATTGACAAAGATTTTCTGTTTAAGAATCAAATAACTGTAGCTGGAGAATCAAAAAGTGCTGGACCGGATCCCCACCATGGACTGACTTGGCAATCAGAAGGCTTCAACTTACCAACCCCTTCACAAAGGCAACACTGGAGAACTGGTGTTAATTGCGACATTCTGCCAACTTGATGAACACACCAAGACCGTTGACTCAAATTACCTACAACTCGGACATAGCTGACGGACTTTCACCTGCTGCCCTTGTAAACTTCTGAGTCACCAAATGGGTTATTATTATTAGTATTGGTATTTATATAGCGCCAGCTTATTCCACAGCGCTTTTCAATAAAAGGGGGATTTACCAAATGAAACAATAACAAAATGTAACAGGAACAATAGGTAGTTGAGGACCCTGCTCAAACAAGCTTACAATCTAGAGGAGGTAGGGCATAAAAATACAATAGGAAGGTTATTGAGAGAGACAGCAAATAGACATGATGGGAAAGTAGCAGACCTGTATGTCAGAGTGGAGTGTGGCCCTATAGGAGAGAGTGAGAGGAAGTTTTGAGAGATAGATTTTACTCTTGGAGGCCATAAGCATTCCTGAAAAGATGGGTTTGAGGGACTTCTTAAAGGGTTGAAGACTAAGGGACAGTCTGACAGGGGTAGGCAGGCTGTTCCAAAGGAAAGGAGCCATCCGTGAGAAGTCTTTCAGGTGTGAATTTGCAATAAGGGTGCGAGCAGACAAGAGAAGGTCACCAGTAGAGTGGAGAGACTGAGAAGGGGCATACCTATGAATCAGTGAAGAAATATGAAAGGGGCTAGAGTTGGTTAGAGCTTTATAGGTAAGGGTTAGTGTTACAAATCGCTATTTGTAACTGGCCCTTTAAATGAGAAATTGCCCTGCTTCCCTGGATTGTGGAGAAGCATGTTTGCCAGCCTCCTGCCTCATGACTATGGCCCCTGGAAGATTGTGCCCCTGAAAACTTATTAACATTTATTGGGTGTGTATGGCCCTTTAAGAACCGTCTGGGGACATATTGTGACTTTGCTGAACAATGTCCCTTTAAGACTATGTCCCCAGACCTGTAAAATAACTTGTTCCTGGCTTTCTCCCACTTGGTTCAGTAAATAGGGCTTACTGAACCAAGTACCACACAGGCGGACCACCCAGAAGCTAAAGTGTGCAGGCAATTTACCTCCCAGGCTGTGAGGTTACTGCAGGTTAATTGCCGAGCGCTGGGTGGCCGCCATTCGGCAGCCGAACACGTGGCGGCGGCCATTTTAGTCATTCGAATGCGGTCAGCGGTGTATGCTAAAGATTCTGTGGAACTAAAATCGGCTACACATTTTGCCGAACACCGCTGACCCTTACCTTCTCCCATACTGAACTTGCAGCTCCAGAGACTAAGTCCCGTTCGAAATGGGACTTAGTCGTTTTTCGGCATGAAACTGACCGGCCGCACAGCCCAAATCTATGGAACTGTTTTGGGCAGGAAATTGTGCTTGCGGTCGGTCATAAAGGGACTTCCAGCTAACTTTTGATCCACTGGAGGGATTTGGCTGATTTTTGGAAGTGTTTATGTTTGATGTATGCTGAGTCTGAATATGTAACTTTTATTGAAATTGAATGTATGGTTTTAAAGTTACAGTGTGTATGTGAAAACTGTATTTTTATTGTATGTAATAATTGGTTTAACTGTTTATCTGAGGGGAGGGAACCTGTGGGCTGTACTATGCTGTTATTGGTTAATTTCATCCTCCCCCTGGGAGTGTCCTGTGTGTACCTTATCCTAATAAAAAGCAGGCTGGGTGTTCCAGTCCTCAGACCTCTTCTGACCCTCAATACGTAGCCTTGTCTCGTTATTGGAGGGAACTGCTATATCACACTGGGGATTGCTATGCGCTGCATATTCCCCTGAGCTCTTAATCACTTAGCTCTTGTAAGAGCTTGTTCCGGATACGCTCTCCTGGAGGAGAGGTCTTCCCCACACGGTCCTGGAGGACAGAAGCCGATCCAGGGTGGAAGGAAGACGGCGCGGCTCCAGTTAAGCTACGGCGGTTGTGGAGCCTGCGGTGGTTGTGGTGTCGTCTGCAGTGCTTGGAGTCCTCTGAGAGCGCTAGGAGCATCCATCAACGGAGGGTACTCGGTCGGAGTACACGGAGCTCCGTTACAGTTAGTATTTTAAATTAACACAGGAAGCCAGTGTAAGGATCGACAAAGGGGTTAGGTGTGAGAGGAGCGACGAGAGAGAAAAATCAGCACATATTGTAGCGGTGCAGTACAGCTTCTGGGGAGACCAATTAAGAGAGAATTACAGTAATCGATGCAAGAGATTACTAAAGCATGAACAAGCTCCTTGGCAGCATCTTGCGTAAGAAAGGGGCGTATGCGGGCAATGTTTTTAAGTTGGAATCGACAGGTTTTAGTAACAGACTGGACATGAGGCGCAAAGGTGAGGCCAGGATCAAAAGTGATACCAGGACAGCGAGCTTGAAAGGATGGGGTGAGGCAGGTATCGTCAACCTGCCGGGAGAGTGAAGGAGGAGGATCAGTGTTATGAGGAGGAATAACAGGAAACTCAGTGTTAGAGAGATTGAGTTTCAAAAAGCAGGAGGACATCTAATCAGATATAGAAGAAATGCAATTGGCGACACGTTGTAGGGCAGCAGGGGAGAGGTCACGGGAGGAGAGATATATATGGGTGTCGTCAGCGTATAGGTGGTAGTGGAATCCAAATGAATGAATGAGTTTGCCAAGAGAGGCAGTATAGAGAGAGAACAAAAGGGGACCAAGAATTGAACCTTGAGGGACTCCGACTGAGACAGGATGAGGAAAGGAGGTGCTGTTGGAAAAAGAGACACTAAAGCAGCGTTGGGAGAGATAGGAGGAGAACCATGAGAGGGCTGTGTCACAGAGACCAAGAGATTGAAGAGTTAGAAGAAGGAGGCCATGATCAACAGTCAAAGGCAGCAGACAGGTCAAGAAAGTATTAGTATGGAGTAGTGGCCTTTGGATTTGGCTGTGATTAGGTCATTTGTAACTTTAATAAGAGCAGTCTCAGTAGAGTGCAGGGTGTGGAAGCCAGATTGAAGAGGATCGAGGAGGGAGTTGGAATTTAGGAAGTAAGTCATACGAGTAAAGACAAGTCTTTCTAGAAGCTTTGAGGAAAAAGAAAGCAGGGATATGGGGCAATAGTTGGAAGTGGAAGACGGGTCTAGGGATGGCTTTTTTAGGATGGGTATGACAGTAGCATGCTTAAGGGGAGCAGGGACAACACCAGATGAAAGAGAGCAGTTAAGGATGTGTGTTAAGGATGGTACAAAATAAGGGGTGATAGCTCTGATGAGGTGGGAAGGTATGGGATCAAGTGTACAGGTGGTGGAACGAGAGGAGAGGAGAAGCGCAGCCACCTCCTGTTCAGTAGCTGAAGGAAAGTCTTGGAAGATAGGGATGGTATGGTCCAAGTGAGGTTGAGATAGAGAGGGGAAAAGGGGGGAGAACTCATTCCTTAACTGTTTAATCTTGTCAGTAAAGAAACATGCAAAGCCATCAGCTGAAAGATTAGTTTGTGGGGTGGCCACAGCAGGGCGAAGAAGAAAGTTAAAGAAGAAAGAGATGCCTAGCATTGCTGGAGTATGAACTAAGAGAAAATAAAAGTGTAATGGCTCACCTGGCACCCCGACTGGGTACCTCTGTTGATGGATGCTCCTAGTGCTTCCCGAGGGCTCCAAGCACTCCACTTGACACCATAAGCACTGCAGAAATGAAACGCCTTAGCTTGGTTGGGGTCTCGCCGTCTCCTACCCACCCTGGACCTACGACAATGCTCCAGGCTCCAGGCTTCAGAGAGCAAAGCAGGAACAAGCTCTTAAAAGAGCTTAGTGATTATAGCCAGGGGAGTATACAGCGTATAGCAATCCCCAGTGTAGATGCAGCCTTTTCCTCCACACATGAGACGAGGCTCTATGTTGAGGGTAAAATAGGAACTCATCAGTCTGAGGGTTTATTGGCGCTTATATACAAGTTTTCCCACAAGGTTACCACCCACGTGGACCTTGTGGTACACAGGGCATGAAGTTGTAAAATCAATGAGGACATATTTGTACATTTAATAATTTAATACACCCAAATACTGCACACAAAACCTCCCCTCACAGGGCATAAAGTTTTATACCATATTCATAACTTCCGAACCATACATGCAATTTCCACAAGAGTTACATTTTCTGAACTGGCATAATCTGTGAACAAACATATTTAAAAATCATCCGAATTGGTCCAGTGTTGGACCGAATTGGTCCAGTGGTTTTAAAGATAGATTGAAGTCCTATTTGACCAACCGCAAGCATGGCTTTCCTGCCCAAAAGAGTTCCATAGATTTGGGCTGTGCAGTCGATCTATTTCACATAGAAAAAAGGACTAAGTCCCATTCAAATGCACGAATGGGCACCATTATAACGTGGCGTTCGAGTAGATTTCAGTCGAAGTGTCGAAGTGGCAAAGAAGGTAAGGTTCAGCAGTGTTAGTGCTGTCGTGTATCCGATTTCAGTTCCATGAGCTCGACGGCAAAACACCGCCGACCGCGTTCGACTAAACAAGATGGCTGCCGCCACGTGTTCGACTATACGAACGGCAGCCACCCAGCATTCAACAATTAACTTGCGGTTAACCACCAGCCTAGGAGGTTAATGGGCTGCACACTCCACTTGTGTGTGGTCCGCCTGTTCGGTAATTTGTTCAGTAAGCCACAATCACCGAACCATATAGGAAAAGGACACGGACAAAGTATTTTCACAGTCTGGGGACACATTTTTAAAAGGGGCATTGTCTTAAAAGTCTCAATATGCCCAAATAATGTTTTTAAAGGGCCATACACCCCAGGGCCATAGTCATAAGGCAGGTGGCTGGCAATTAGGCTCCTCCAAAAGCAAGTGGCAAAGGGCACTTCGTCACAAAAAGTAGGACTGTTTAGCAAGGGTGAGGGCTGCACTGTATGAGTGCAAGACAAATTTATAGTGTAGAAAGTCTGATAAGGTGCAATACTTCCTCCAGCAGCATTCAGCTGAACTGGAGCATCTCTGCCGTTAGAGGGTTGACTTAGTGTGCTACGGTTGGAAGCACACCCTCCTTCAGGATCGTGTTTGGAGTGGGACTGCAGCGTCAAGGGCAGAAGTGAGAGTATCAACATATGAGGAGGTAGCCAGAGATGGACAGGAGAAGGTAGGGATGGATGAGAGTTTGGAATGGAGATCACCTTAATGTTGCTGGAGGTCAAGAGAATTCAGATTTCTCTTGAGTTGCGGGGGGTTAGGTTGAGGGTATTGGGTGTGGGTGCACTCGAGAACAAATGATAGGAGGTGGCCTGATTCTGGAAATAGAGTATTACAGAGATTGGAGATTGTGCATGCATTTGAAAAAAAAAGATCTAGGGTATTGCCAGCTACATGTGTGGGAGAACTAGCCCATTGCAATAGCCCAAAGGAGGAGGTGATTTAAATAAGTTTTGAAGCTACTGAATTAGGAATGGGATATTGCTTGAGAAGAAGTAAGGAAGCCAGGCAGCAAAATGGTCAAGGAAGAGACGAGAAGAACCTGGGAGCCGATAAATAACTGCAATGTTTACAGATATGGAATTGAATAAGCGAATTTTGTGAATTTTAAAGGAGGAAAAAAAGAGGGAAGGGGGCGTGGGTAAATGTTTGAAGGAGCAGTGGGGAGAAAGGAGAAACCCTACACCATCACCTTTACTGTCAGACTGTCTTGGGTTGTGCGTAAACTGTAGACCCCCATAGGATAATGAGGGTGGGGTAGCTGTGTCAGAAGTCGAGTTTCAGTATATGCAAGTATGTTTAGGGAACGTGAGATGAATAAGTCATGGATATAAGTAGTTTTAGTTATGTTGCATAAAGAGAGTGCAATCCAGAGGGCAGAATGGAAGGAGGGCTTAAAGGGAGCGTTACATGGGACGCGTGTAAGATTGGAGAGGTTTCTGGGTTGGAAACAAGGTAGGTATGTAGAGGTGGGACCAGGGTTTGGAGAGACATCACCAGTTGCCAGGAGCAGAAGCATAGAAAGTAAGAGAAGATGGGAATAAGATTTAAATATTTTGGTTGAATGTTTGTATTTTGAGGTTTCATAAGGAGTTGGAGGAGAAAGGGTGGATAGGTAGGAGTATAGTGTATGGGACGAACAGAGAGAGGAGGGAAGTAAACCAGGAGCAATGAAGATGGTGTCAGTAGGGACAGGTAAGCAGAAAGATAGAGAGTGGAGGTGTTACAGGTGAGGAGAAGATGTTAGACATGATTAGTGTGTTTAGAAAACCAGGTGATTTGAGCAATCTATAAATGTAGTGAGTACAATGGAGAGGGTGAGGTGTGGGGCAGGGTGGCTGGAAAAAATCTTCCAGAGATGCTACCTCAGCATAAGGCTTTTGAGCTGCATGTCACGGTGCAGGGGGTTTGTATCGGGGGGGGGGGGGGGGGCACACATGAGCAGGGTGGTCACGCCGCAAAGGGAAAGCTTAACTTACCTGGATCGTGGTAAGTGCCGCCCGATCCTCCCAGAAGACGGATCCCAGCTGGTACAGCGTTTTAAGTGATGCCGACCACAGCGGTCCAGTTGTTTCTGTTAAAGGACGCATTACCAACATTACAGATGGCACCGGTGTGCGTGTGATGTCACGATATTGACGCACACGCATGTTTTTGGGGTCACAGGCCATGTACTAACCAATCACAGCATTGAGAGACATATTGAAACCCTGTAATGCCTTTTCTCAGTGCCCTGTCGTGGTTTCCACTTGTTGGTTGTCAGAGAGTACGTTCTTGGGATATTTTCTGACTTTGGCTATTGTTTTTGACTTTACCTACTTATTGTATCCTGACCCTTGGTTAGTTTATTCGTATTGTCTCATTCTGTATCCCCGGCTTGTTATTTGATCATTCTCTTTTACCTTAAGTCTGGCCATTCTAAGGTCCTGTATACGTTGTTTGTGTTAATATAGATTTGCGTGATGGGTCACACAGTAATCGTGACACTGCAAGACTTGCTAACTGTGAGTTCTGGGAGCAATCCTTAGATTTGTTTACTGGGGCTCAGACTCAGCATAATGCTTTTCAGCTGCAAAACTTGCTCATGTCAAGCAATTGTGCTTCACAGATGGACTAAAACCTACCTCAACACGAATACCTGATGCATGACCCACTGGGCTGGTCAGGTGTTCAGACATCATCAAATCAGGCACTATTATGCCACTAACCTAAACAAGTGAATATTCCACAGAGATCTGACTCCATTTGAACAACATTGATAGGGAACACCAAACCCGAGGAATCTCGATACTTTACTTGTTGCTATTGACGAACACCCCAGGTTTGCGTCTGAAGTTCATGAAGCGATGGGAAGCAGACACCGGAAAAACATTAAACAAGGAATGGGGAATTTTTTTTTATTTTAACACACCAAGATGCGGTATGCTCTAAATTGCAGAAAAAGGGGTAGAAACCCGGAATTCATTGGTATTGATCTCCTGAGATATTACATCTTTAGAATTCAGGTCTTCTGAAGGCTATACAAAAAGATTGCTGCTCAAACATCTGCTAATTGTGCACAAACTATTGCACTAGCAGAGTCCGGTGCTACCGACACTCATGCAGTGAATCACTAAGGTCGAGGAGGTCAACAGCATGTAATATATGAAAGCACAACTCATCTGGATTCTACACGAATATCTGGACTTCATGGTTCGACTATATACAACACAGGGTGGCTGGTGAGTAGTAGCAGACATACATGCGATTTAGTAGCCATATCCTTCCCTGTCCCGGCAGTAGTGATGGGAGACAAGAGAGAGTAAAAGCAGGCCAGCTTAAAGAGGCCAGGAAAAGTTATTGTCATAGCATGGGATATCTGTAAATGGTTAGGAGTCCTCTGTTGAAGTCTTTGACCACTGCACAAAGTCAGAAACTGTACATTTCAATAGGGGCATTATATGATGGGGCAGCAGGAGCAGCAAAAAACAAACTGTGAAGAAGTCTACATTCAGGCTTTGGACTCTTCCCCCCTACTTTTTTCTTTTTTTTTCTCTCCCCTCTCCTTACCTTAAGCCTTACCCCAGGTTCACCTTTCCCCCCAACTAACCTTCCACGCATTTCTACAACCTCTGGGTGAAGTCCTGCCCGTGGCACCTATCTCATGACAAAAAGGAAGTCCCACTGACATTATGGTGAGCTGCGTAGCGCACACCAAAAGGGATGAGCCAACACAATAAAGAATCTGTTTAATAATCTGTAATGCTGTTGACAAAATTAGAAAATAAAAGAAACACCCCTGTGTAGACCCATGAATATAAATATGTCAAACATATATGCCTACCCATAAATACATATTTTCACTTAAATATTCAAAAGGTCTATGATTTCATTGTTTTTTCTAAGCTTTATCTATGAAGAATGATTTTAAGTACACTGATAATACATTGAGATATAAATTTAGGATGCACTAATATGATTTGTTTTATTAGCACTTTTACTTTTCTGGTTTATATATTCCACTGTGATTGACTCATTTTCGAGTCCTTTTGGCTCGTCTAATTCTTTCTCTGAATCAATTATTTGGTACCGAAATTCTGCAGAGCTGAACCAACATATCTGTGAAATTGGGCCATCCCGTAATGTTCTTTTCTAATCGGAAACAATAGTTCGGCTGAACCGAATTTGCATGCTGTTCCCAATTCTAAGCTAAACTAATTATCTCGAAAACTCTTGCTGAACAGGGGTTTATGGAAAAATAACTCTCCTGTTTTCTAGAGCTACTTCCTTGTCTCTCTTCTGCAGCAACTTGCCTACGAAAGCTCTCCCATTATAGGAACTTTAAAGGTCATTTAAAAAAATATATATTTTGCATAGATGGTTTTAGCACATTGCTAGTAGGTATATATACATCCCTATAGTGCCCCTTTAACTCTAAATAGGGAGTTTAATTTGACAAAAGGGACATACTTTGCTGCATGTGTAAATTATGCATATTCAATTAATCTAAAAAACACTTAATGGGCCCACACAATGTTTACAGCACCCAAGGGTGACAGTTTTCTAAACGCCATTGACTTATATTAACATTACACTTGTATGTATTCAGAGACATTTTTAATGAAAATGAATAGTCCTTGCAGGCTAATTTCTGTGCCACAACTGTATCATATAAACAGATGACTTATCTTTAATAGCAATCGCTACGTATTTATCATTCTGGACTAGCATTCGTTTTTCTTGTATTTATGTCTATATAACTGCAAATCTGTAGAGATATCTTTGGGGTTTCACTGGAACTTTTAACCCTTTAATTACTGTAATTCCAAGTAACATTATTTAGATTATTGCTCAAATAATTAGCTGCATTAGGATCAATCATTGGTTAAAATGCTTAATTTTGTCTTTTTTTATATTTACATGCACACATATACATATATATTTACAAATTATAGCAATAAAGAAAATCCAAGTATTGCCCGCAAGCATTGCCCTGTTTGTGTACATTAACTCCTTAAGGACTAATAGTGAAATAATTTTATCTTAACAATTACACCTTTAAAGGGACACTATAGTCACCAGAACAACTAAAGCTTAATGTAGTTGTTCTGGTAAATATAATCATTATATACAGGAACTGCCCCTAGGGACACCTTCAAGTGGCCCCTCATCAGATGGTTACTGGAGGTGCTTTCTGGCTCAGTGCTGCACAGTAGGGAGCCCTGCTATTCAGCGTCCCCAAGCTCTGCATGGGGACGTGGAATTTTCCTCATAGAGATGCATTGATTCAATGCATCTCTATGTGGAGGTTCTGATTGGTCAAAACGTGTTTGGCACCGCCCCTTGTCGATTTTATCCAACCCAATGCATTCCCAATGGGAAAGCATTGGATTGGCTAAAAATATGCAATTCTGATGATGTCACCAAGGGGGCAAAACCAGCGCCGGCAGACCCACGAGTCCCTGAAAATAAGGTAAGTTGTATTTCCTTTTACGGGGACTAAGGGGGGGAAAGCCACCTAAATAGTAGGTTTTGCACTATAGGGTCAGGAATACATGGATGTGTTCCTTTAAAGATACTATATCAGAATGGAATGTCCCACGCATGTAAAAGTAGAAGCTATGTATTCAGTTGCTAAATCTACATGAGAAATACTCAATACCTCCATAGGTTCTTTACTGAATAAAGAGTAATGAGAGCAATTAATAAAACTGGTCTTTAAATAGTCTAAATGAGTATTAGTAAGGCTGGAAGCATTGTAACTTCAGGCAAGGCCAGTTTAATTTGCTAGAATTTTGACATTACTGAGTACTGTTGCCCCTTTTAGAAACACAGGTGTAGAATATTGTGAAATTGCCTTTGTGGGACCACACATTATAAGGTAAGCAACATATTATTCCAGCCATCTTACCTCTTACTTTTATCCATAAACCAGAGACCCCAAGCCCAACACTGCTTATCCAAAGTCTTAACTACAACCCTAAAATATCAACCTGTTGACTCTAACCCTTATCTCTAAACTCTAACCATAATTCTACATTCACTAGCCTTATTGTCTTTTACCTTTATGCATATTTTTTTCCCAAATACTTTTAACATCAATACCCAACCTCTGATCCGATCTCATGATTCCCTTGCATCTAATCCAATTATCCAACACTGACATTGAATTTAGTTAACTTATCTCACATCTCAGTAGTAGCCATGTCAAATTGATGGAAGCAAAGCATTATATTGCATAAAATTGCAGTAGCCTATGTAATACATACCTCCATATGAAGTTCCAAATCAACAGAGACAGATTACACTTCTTCACGCCCTTCACTACCAAAAACATCTAAACACATCCATGGTATCATTTGTAATTTGATAAATAAAAAAAATGAATGCATCAACACAAATTTGCTAAACCTCTAGTTTATTCTAGTCCAGTCCAAATCCCTTATTACCCAGTACAATTATCACTAACATTGAGGAATGGAGAGATTTCTAACTTTTGAGATAACCTATGATGTAACTACACCTCTATTACAACACATCTATATTTTGTTATTTGTAAAATAGTTTAACTAAATGTGTTTCTGGTTTTATTAATGTTCGGGTATGGTTAAGGAAATACCTGGCTGACAACATGCATTTCCATGACATTTAAACATTTCTACCTGGGGTAAGAATACCAGCATCTCTTTCTCAAAAACATATGGTAATTTAAAATTATCTAAAAAAAAAAAGATAATCTCTACACAAAGATTATTATACAAACTTTACACAAACCATAGTTGCATTCCATCACCATCTATAAATAATTGCCAGATCATGGTCTTCAAATGTTATGTTCAATATGATGTGTGTCTCTGTATTTTTGTGTGCAATGTATGTGTAATATATATTTTTTATGTTAATAAAACTAATAAAGAATATTAAAAAGATAAAATAAAAAAGTAAAAAAGGAGATACATTTTTTGAATAATAGTATGTGAACCCATGGCAAATAAAATAGTAGCAGAATAAACTATCTAACTTACAAAAGGGACCCAAACCAAAGTTTATTTGTGCCTGATCTTTAGATGCGTTAATATAGCAGGGGCGAATTAGAGAGTTAAACCTTTGAAAAATGTTGCCGCGTTCATCTCTGAAGGTAATTTTTTTTTTAATTCTCAGCTAACCCTTAATTCAGTAAAACTTGTCTTCATATCAGTAGTGAAAAAAAAAATAATAAACAGGCAAAAGGTGAATTTACTTGAATAACTGCACATTTGTCTTCTAGGTTACCTGCAGATACTGCCGGTCTTGTATTACAAAGAATTCAGCTGTATAAATACATTGTGCCATCTGTATATGCTGAGGGAATTGGGCTGGTACAGCCTTAAGACCTGTGTCAGTTCTCTCACAGAAGGACTGTTTATGAACAGATGTTAGGTGGTGTTTTTCATAGAAAATGGACTCTGGAGAGAGAAAATGTCTATCAACGACTGTGGTAGGATGTGTAGCTGAGATTTTTAACCTTGAAATTGATACTCAAACATTCTTTGTGAAATATGTGCTTCGATCTCTACTTCTGGAGCAAAATGAAAAGTTGGAGATTGGGATTGTCTTTCTGGGTTTTCCACATCTCATTTGAAATATCATCATGGTAGTGTTGTTTCTGTTCCTAATGCATTACGTAGCTCCAGCCAATTAAAGGAGAATTATAATTTATAGTAAAAAAAAAAAAAAATATTAATTTTCATTAATAGACCGTAATCAGTTCCATTGCAGAGAGATGCCTGAAAATAAGTTATTGCATATAATACTGGACTAATACATAGTTACCCATGTCCACAGATGTATAATATACATTTTGGCTAAAATGTGACTGACATGGCTGCATGCCAAGGCTCTGTTTATGATATCATGGGAATCGTTGTGAATACAGACAGTTCTTGCTTGAGATGCCCTGTAGTCAGGTGTTTCTAGGTACTCGGTCATTATATAGGCAAAGGGCCAGGTAATACATCACAATCACTGATGAGCTAAAGTCCACCGATACAAGTATACACATGAGTAAACAACTCACTAAAAATAGGAAACTAACTATTTGTGGTTGGGGGACATAGGTAAAAGGTGAATGCAGTGTGGATGAAAACATGGTATATGGTTAAAGTAGATGGTATTTTATTGCAAAAGGACAGAGCTTCCTCAAAATTCCATTTCACTCTAGAGGTGAAAAGTGCTAACTTAAAAAAAATAATTAAAACAAGGTTCAGATGGAAAGGTGAAACATTTAGGTAGGATATATTACTCACCTATATCTCTAACACACAGATTGCACGTAAGACATTACTCCAGCTTTCTGAATTGCTTTAAGTGTGAAAAGTGTGCCCTCATTTTTTTATAACTTTATTTTTGTTGTGCTTGATGATTACAAATAGGAGACAGTATACAGAAGAGAAATTGCAATGAATTGATATGATAGGCCAGCACAGGTGTATACATACTACAGCACATTTTTATGAACACAGTACATATTAAGAGAAGCGTTAGGGCTTTGAGTAGACAAGCTGTATGCATAAGATTAAACTCAAAAGGGTAACGAGGATTAAATAAAGAGAAGTTACAATTTTTAACTAGGTTGATTAAGACCCCTAGGAGGCCCCTATGACTGTGGAATAATGAGAAATTCAGTGTTAAAGCTTACAGAAATGAAATAATATTAACCCATGAGGATAGACAGTAATACAAACAAGTTCCCCATCATATTCCATGTAGAGGAAAGAGGTGAGTGGCCATAAGCCCAGTTTGTGTGTCTGATTCAGCCGATACCCACAATGGGCAAAGCACTTTCCCACAACAAGGGCCATGAGACCAGATGCGGACAGGCTGCCCTGATAGCTGGACTAGAATGGGATATTTCGCAGCTGCACAGGCTTATCATATAGTTAAGCCTTGGGCCGCAACAGACGCACCTCAGGCACGCGAAGAGTCCCAATGCTGGATTGGCTCAGTATCAGTCTGCTTGCTGCCTTCCGCAGGAGTGATGGGAGCTTCTTGCCTCGCTGCCTTCTTGGGATCCTCAACTTTGTCTGGGCTGCGGCTGTTTGCTGCATGTTCGGGATAGGTTGTGGAGGTGAGTGTCGTCTACTGAGGGGCAGGTTGATGCATCCTCTACTCTAGATTTTGCCAGAAAATATCAAAAGCTCTGTTCAGCTTCGCTGTAAAGTCTAGCTGTTCCTCAAAGTGTCGGGGGACCTCGTGGCTTAAACCATGTTTAATACGTCACTTGATGTCCCTGCGGACTCAGTAGTTTCTCCCCTTACTCCCAGTAGGTCAGGGTAGCCTCCCAAGGGTGGACTGGGATCAAACCCATCGGTCCAAAGGGGGTTAACGGGGCACCTGATGAGAACCAGTGGGCAGCTCCGTTCTGGGAGATCGGCCGTCTCTCCCGCCCGTTGTGCTTCAGACCTCATGGTCTAGAACAAGCTACAGGTGAGCCTCTGTCGAGGTTTCATTCTCTGTAGTGCACTGCAGTCAGTTCAAGAAGAGACAGGTATGTCTCTGATTTGGGGTTTGATCAAGCGTTTGAAAGCTGAAAATCGCTTGTTTTGCCAATATGAGTGAGGAGCTTAAGTCAGACACCTCTCTCCACCATGACAGTCAGGCCCCACCCCCGAATGTGTGCACTCTTTTTTAACTTTAAAGAATGTGCCCATTTCAATAAAATGTACACTTTAATAAATTAATCTACACTGAACAAAATTATAAATGCAACACTTTTGTTTTTGCCCCTATTTTTCATGTCCTGAACTCAAACATCTAAGACTTTTTCTAGGTACACAAAAGGCTTATTTCTCTCAAATATTGTTCATAAATCTGTCTAAATCTGTGTTAGTGAGCACTTCTCCTTTGCCGAGAACATCCATCCACCTCCCAGGTGTGGCATATCAAGATGCTGATTAAACAGCATGATTATTGCACAGGTGTGCCTTAGGCTGGCCACAATAAAAGGCCACTCTAAAATGTGCAGTTTTATCACACAGCACAATGCCACAGATGTTGAAAATTTTGAGGGAGAATGCAATTGGAATGCTGACTACAGGAATGTCCAACAGAGCTGTTGCCCGTGAATCGAATGTTAATTCTCTACCATAAGCCATCTCCAAAGGCCTTTCAGAGAATTTGGCAGTACATACAAACGGCCTCACAACCGCAGACCACGTGTAACCACATCAGCCCAGGACCTCCACATCTAGCATCTTCACCTCCAAGATCGTCTGAGACCAGCCACCCGGGCAGCTGCTGCAACAATCGGTTTACATAACCAAAGAATTTCTGCACAAACTGTCAGAAACCATCTCAGGGAAGCTCATGTGCATGCTCATCATCCTCGTCAGGGCCTCGACCTGACTGCAGTTCATCGTCATTACCCGACTTGGGAGGGCAAATGCTCACATTCGATGGCATCTGGCACTTTGGAGAGGTGTTCTCTTCACCAGGGCCGTCTTTAATATTGATTGGACCCAGGGCAAGAATTTACTTGGGCCCCCTGGATCCCGCCTTCCCACACCCTAGCATGCAATCACGCCCTCCACCACAACACACACACACATACCAAAAAAACAAAACACACAACTCGTAGAGTAGTAAACTTTAATAATGTAGACATAAAGAACTGGTTCACAAATAAGTCCTTAGCTTGACCACCTGTAGCTTCTTTTAACCTCGGTCGTATAGTATATTTTTATTAACAGTTATACGTTGTTGGAAGAACAAGCATAATAACAATATCTTTCAGTAACAGTGCAAATCAACATTATTATGTTTAAATTATAAAATAAATAACCATGTTGGCTAGTAATATCACAAATAAATAAATAAATAAAATACAAATAACAATGCAATTAAATAAACAATATTAAACCTTATTGTATAATTGCATGATTTTGCTATTACATGACGAAAAGTCATGATTTTATTAAAGACACGGAGGCGAGTATTGCATATCCCTTTCTTTACTGTTGACAAATAGCAGCAAAGGAAACATACAGAATGAAAAAAGAATGAACATGTGATAACATAGGCCCCTCCCCCTCAGGTCCCAGTATAACAGGCAGCACTTCCCTTCCATTTCCCTCTTTCTGCAGATGCGACCAAAGAACAATGTCCATAACTAGAGTAATGCGAGAATAAAGTCCCAAGGTAATAACAGAAAAAACCGAGGAGGTATAACATCACAAACTGGGAAGTGTGGCCGTAGAATCCATAGGACCGACGGAGGACAGCGGGAGGAGACCAATAAACCGGACCCTTGCTAGACGTCTTGCCAGATTAAGCTGTGGAGACATAAAGGACAGGAGCCAACAGGTTAAAGTCGATACTTGTAACTAGTACAAGGTTACACCAGTGAGAACAAAGACCCTTGTATATACAATCCCACAAAACAATCAATGTTAACATATCCAGTAATATTGAAAACAACAAGTATAAGGACGGCCCCACTTACCGTCCCAAACTATAACATGTGGTGTATCGTGGTATGAGTAATATGGGTGGGGAGATATATACTTACCAGCGTGAGAGTAACAAAAAAGGGTGGGGCAATACTCGCCTCCGTGTCTTTAATAAAATCATGACTTTTCGTCATGTAATAGCAAAATCATGCAATTTTATAACAAGACACGGAGGCTCATATTGCAAGTTTAAAGCTGATCCATTATTACAGCGAATGTGTGTGGGGCCGGCCGAAAGTAGAATTCTCGGAAGGTAGATTCCCTAGACCAATCAGCTGTTCTCATAATGTCTTCTAGGCGGGCGCCCGCAGACATCATAGAAGAGGCCGAAGCCCCTCGTACTGAGTGGGCGCCGAACACTGTAGTGTCAATGCCCGCTTGGGCCAGCAGCCATTTCACCCAGCGTGATAAGGTAGTGCTGGAAACTGGGTGAAAAGGGGGGCGGAAAGATAAGAACAACTGACGGGAGGCAGTAGATCGGTGTGGTTCGGTGCGAGATTCGTATTCACGAAGGCAGGTCACTGGGCATAGCGAAGGAGAGGCAGGGAAACTAGGGTAGGATACCGCCTTGATGGAAGTCTTAGTGCGTCTGCTGATGTTAAAAGTTACCCCGTCCGGGGTGTATGACTTGGCATCGACGTCCAGTGCACTGACATCCGAGACTCTCTTGCATGAGATGAGACAGAGCAGGCACACCAATTTGGCCGACAGCTGTTTGAGGGAGAGTCCTGCGTTAGCGGGCCAGGATGAGAGGAAAGCCAATACAACTGAAACATCCCAGGTCGTGGAGTAGCGGGGCCTGGGTGGCCTTGAAAATCTAGAGCCCTTGACGAGTCGGCACACTAGAGGGTGTTGTCCCGCGGGGCGGCCCTCGAAGCCTTGGTGAATCGCCGAGATAGCGGAACGGTAAAGGTTAATGGTCCTGTAAGCCTTACCGGCTTCGAAGAGAGACGTCAGGAACTGCAGGATCGTTGTTACAGGGGCCGAAACGGGATCCTCGTTCCGAGCCATGCACCAGCCAGCCCAAGCTCGCCAAGCTGACCCATATGCCCGTCTAGTGCCGGGAGCCCATGCTGCCGCCAATAAGAGTCTAGTTGCGTCCGAAACTCCTTGGATTTCCCAGGGTCCCCGGAGATTCGCCACGCCAGAAGTGGGAGAGAGCCCTCCAGCCGGAGGGGATGATAGCGACCCGTCGGGTCTTGTAGCAGGTCGTGGCGACCCGGCAGGAGTCGAGGATAGTCCAACGTCATCTCAAGCATTTGGGGAAACCAAGACTGCGTCTCCCAGAATGGGGTGACCATGACTAGCTCCGCCCGGTGTTTGCGGGTCTGCAGGAGTGAGCGAGGGATCATGGAAAATGGGGGAAAGGCATAGAGGAGGCCTCCCTTCCACTCTTGTAGGAAGGCATCCACTGCCTCCGCCATTGGGTCCGGCCTCCAGCTGAAGAAGCGTGGGAGTTGAGTATTGAGCCGGGAGGCGAAAAGGTCTATGGAGAATGGTCCCCAAAGAGATGATATGTTGGAGAACACCTCCCTGGCTAATCTCCAGTCGCTGGTGTCTGAAAGATAACGTGAACCCCAGTCCGCTTGGACGTTGTGCAGGCCAGGTAAGTACTCTGCGTAGACCATCAGGTTCCGTTCCAGGCAGAATTCCCAAAAATCTTTCGCCAACCTGGCCAGGACCGCCGACTGTGTACCACCCAGGTGGTTGACATATCTCACCGCCGAAACATTGTCCATGCGGAGCCGAATACATGATAGGGCACGGTCCTTGGCGAAGCTGCGGATGGCGAAGGAGCCTGCCAGAAGCTCCAGGGCGTTGATATGTAGTCGGGCTTCGGACTCCGACCACCGGCCCCCAGTTGAGATGCCCTCGCAGTGGGCTCCCCAACCGTGTAGACTCGCATCCGAGTCGATCGTGAATTCCGGCGTTAAGCCGAAGATGGCTTTGCCATTCCACGCAGACAGGTTGAGAATCCACCATCGCAATTCGTCTTTCGTCTCGTTTTCCAGGGAGACTAGGTCTGCGTAGGATGCCCCGGCTCTTAGGTGAGCGATTTTTAGGCGCTGTAGCGCTCGGTAGTGGAGTGGGCCTGGGAACACGGCCTGGATTGAAGAGGCCAGTAGGCCTATGAGGCGTGCCAATTGGCGTAAGGTGAGCTGGGGTCGGATAAGGGCCCTGCGCAATTCTTTGCGGATGGAACGAATCTTGGATATCGGGAGACTCAGCGTCGCTGCCCCCGAATCCACTTGGAAACCTAGGAATTCCAAGCGGGTGGCGGGGGTCAGGCATGACTTCTCCCAGTTGATTATGAAACCCAAGCGTGACAGGAAGTTTATGGCTAGTCGTAGGTGTGAGAGGAGGGTGGAGCGCTCCTGAGCCATGAGTAGAATATCGTCTAGGTAGACGATTAGCCGAACTCCTCGACTGCGTAGCCAGGCCATAACGGGCCGTAGAAGTTTTGTGAAACACCACGGGGCTGAGGATAGGCCAAAGGGCAGACAGGTGAATCGCCATATTTCGTGTCGCCAGTAAAAGCGTAGGAGGTCCCGAGAGGCCTCCGCTATTGGCACTGTCAGGTACGCGTCTTTTAGGTCTAGTTTCGCTAGCCAGTCTCCGTGGAGGAGGAGATCCCTTAGCAGGTGAATACCCTCCATCTTGAAATGGCGGTACCTGACTACGGCATTGAGGGGGCGCAAATTTATGACTGGCCTCGATTGGCCGCCTTTCTTTTCCACTAGGAAGATATTGCTTATTACGCCCGCAGGGCTGGGGGGTGCTAGTTCGATAGCCCCTTTGAACTGGAGGGATGAAAGTTCTTCGTCGATCCGACCGCGATCCTGGATGGAAAAGCGGATCGGTCGAGGAGGGGGAATGTGTGTAGGGCGGCAGGTGAGTTCTATATGGAAGCCCTGAATAGTGGCCAGTACCCAGGGATCTGAAGTGATTTGTGACCAGGCTGGGAAAAAATGTTGGAGTCTGCCCCCTATGTAACCCGGAGAAGAAATGTGTGGTAGAAGGCAACTCACCGTATGGTCGTCTGGAGTTTGGGTTACTCCGAAGGCCTCTGGATCGCCATTGACGTCCACGGGATGGAAAAAACATGGGGCGGGAGGTCTCCTGGTATTGGTGATACTGGTGAAAGGAGCCTCTTCCCGTGCCACGGGATTGGGGATAGTTGCGGCCGGACAGACGGCTCCTGCTTCTGCCGGCCCTGGTAGAGACCCGCCCCTGGAATACTCGCCTCATGGAGGCCTGGGCCTTGTCTAGAGCCGTGAATGCCCCCACAAAACGCCCCAAGTCTTTGATGAAGGAGTCTCCGAAGAGGAGTCCTTGGGCGTCTTTGCGTCTAAGGGCGAGGTTGGCTAGTTTTGGCTCAATTTTGAACAATATGGCTTTACGCCTTTCAATAGACAGGGAGGTATTTACGCTCCCAGCAATACAAATTGCTCTCTGGACCCAACCTCTAAGGTCTTCAGGGTCGACCATGCGGTTCTCCGCTCTGGCGTCTTCCGCCAAGTCAAATAATTTGGCCAAAGGCCCGAATATGTCCAGGTGCTTGTCCTGGCAGGACTTCAAAGCGGACTCTAGTCCTTTACGGGGGTTCCAGCCCAGTTTAGTGAGGAACTGGGTCATTTTTGGATCAACCTCTGGGGTGTCACACACCTTGTTGGGCACCAGAGGCCTAGGACACTCCGCCCTCAATTTGTTGCGGGCCGCCTTGCTTAAGGGTTTTCTGACCCAATTTTCCAAATATGTGGCAACGTGGTCGGCTGGGAGCCACTCCGCCGACCTCGGATGATGAAGGTCATCCGGGTCGAAGAGTGGGACCCCCGAAGGATCCACGAGGGATGGCCCCGCAGCCGCAGGGTTCCTGGTCCCCGTCTCGCCTCCGGGCATCTCTGCCTGAGCAGAGGAAAGGAGGTCGAGAGCGCCATCGGCGGAATCCGCATCAGAGTCGGAATCTGACTCGTTCATAGCCTCCTCATTTGACCCGATTTCTGAGTCGGTGCCGCTCTCAATCTGTGCTCTAGCACATTTCCAAAGCCGCGCCCGTTCTGCCTGGCGCGGAAAGGCTCTTTTGCGTGGATGGGACACGCTTTCTGGGGCGACCGAAGGTACGCCAGTCATGGTGTTTCTGGAGGCAGAGGAGTGTTTAGATTTACGGGCAGCCTTTTTGAAGTCCCCTTTAGATACCTCTCCCTGGGGTGTCGAGGTGCCCGAGAGTTGCTCGTCTGAAGGACGGGGCAAGAGGGCTTGTGAAATAGTGTGGGAGAGGGTGGAGGACATAGACCCCATAGCAGCCATAATGGCGTCTGTCACTGAGCGCTGTAGCGCCAGAAACTGTGGTCCACCGGGTTGGGTAGTCCCATCCGCCATAGAAGGCGAAATATCTGAGGTGACAGGGGCCTCAGTTCTGATTACTGGGGAATCCGACTCCCCAGAGTGAGCGGACCCAGTAGATAGTCTGGGTTTAGGCATGATCAAGGACGTATGGGTTAGTCACCCAAACAAACTAAGCAAAGGAAAAAAACGCTCTCACCAGGGCCCAGACCAGCGACACACTAAGAGGTAGGGACAGAATGACAGAAAATGGCCGCCGGGAATCTCGCGGGATTCGCGGCACCCGCAAGCTACGCGGAGGAATAATGAAACAAGAAGAAGTGTGCAGAGAGGCGCTCGAGCAGAAGAAACAGACAAGGTTACATAAGCAGGGGAGGTCTGGGCCCTGAGGCTAGTGTATAACGACACAATTACTAACCTTAGAAATAAAAGACTAAATAAATACAAATTAAATAAAAATCCATTAAATTATCAATGAATAGTATATAAGAGAAAGTATGGCATGTACTTATCTTTGTGTCAGAGCAGCAAAGAAAGAGGGAAATGGAAGGGAAGTGCTGCCTGTTATACTGGGACCTGAGGGGGAGGGGCCTATGTTATCACATGTTCATTCTTTTTTCATTCTGTATGTTTCCTTTGCTGCTATTTGTCAACAGTAAAGAAAGGGATATGCAATATGAGCCTCCGTGTCTTGTTATAAAATCCAAGTGCACATTTCCCATTCCAATATGGAGAATAGGGAATCACGTACCAGTGTTAAATGGTCAACTTTATTATAATTCCTGTTAGGCACCAATTGCTGCAGTAGCAGACTATTATAAAAGAATACGTAGTTTAACCCCTTAAGGGTCAAACTTCTGCAATAAAAGGGAATCATGACATGTCACACATGTCATGTGTCCTTAAGGGGTTAACAACCATTAACGTAAAGTGCAGAGAACCATTAACGTAAAGTGCAGAGAACTTCTACATAAAATAGTAAATAAATATTTTAGTGCAATTTAAACAATGAGTCTACGTGCTTTCTGAGCAGCAAAGGTCTTTGTAATGTTTGAAAAATCAAGACCGCGAAGTATATCAGATTCAGCAGACATTATAGATAGTTTGGTGAGTCGGCTCTGGCTCATGGTTGTGCGTTGTATGTTTTTTATCAATTTCATTTTTGAAAAAGATCGTTCACCTGAACTGTTAGAGATCATTAAAGTAAGGTATATTTTTAAAGCAATTTCCGTGTTCGGAAAAGTATCTCTTACATGCTTGGCATTAATTGTACTGTACGTGAATTGCTCTATGCTGCTATCGTCTGGTTTTTCATCCAGGAAAAGAGAATGAATGACTGAAATTGAATTAGTTCATCACCAAATGTTGTGCCCAGATCATGCTTGTAGAAAGCAGACAACTTTTCTGCTGCAATGTTAATGGATTCAGAGTCCATCGCTGGAACGCTTATGAAGAAACCAAATAAATCACACACTTCACTGTAGGCTCCTAGGCGATGTTCCAGACACATTAAAAGTGTGTCACAAACACTGGCCAAAATTGGCGTTTTTTGCATTTTTCACACACAAGCAAATATTAACGCTAACTTTGGTCAGTGTTTGTGACTAAGTGGCTACTAAAAAAGACTGGACATACCCCATTTGCAATACCTTGGGTTGTCTACTATTGCAAATGGTATGCCATTATGGGTGTAAATTTAATTCCTGGGCTACTATACAGTCTCAAAGGCAACGTAACCAATCTGGCAAATTTCAATTTCAAATGTAACACGCTATATTTGACCCTGTAACTTCCCAAAACACCATAAAACCTGTACATAGGGGGTACTGTTTTACACGTGAGACTTTGCTGAATACAAATATGTGTATTTTATTGCAGTAAAAGCAAACAGTATTATGGCATTGACAGTTAAAATGTCATGTAGAACTAAAAAAATAACAAAATTTCTTATTTTCTCCCCTTTTTTTCATATTAAATTATGTTTCATAGCTAAATATTTGATATTAAATTAAAGCCCTGTTTCCCCTGAATAAAATGATATATAATAAGGGGGGGTGCATTTAATATGAAAGAGGTGAATTACGGTTGGACAGACATATAGCGCAAATGCCAGGTTTTGTTAACGTTTTGTTTTGTTCACAACGTGTACATTTGGCTCAGTCCTTAAGGGGTTAATACAACTTACAGTAATGTGAAGTGTATCAGTGTATCGCACGGCTCCACAGCAATACAACTCACAGTAGTGTGCGATGTGCAAGTACATCACAGATCACCTCAGAATAAAATGCATAGAAAAGTGCAGTGTGTGAGTATCACAAGCTCTACAGCAATATAACTCACAGGAACGTACAATTTGTGATTGTATTACAGATCACCTCTTTAATACAATGCACATGAATGTCACATGTCACATATATGCACATGTATATCATACCCAACCCACTGCTTTCCCATAGAGAAGCATTGGGAGGCTATTGCACATGCGTGGCCTCATAGAGATGCTTTGAATCAATGCATTTCTATGAGGAGTGTTTAGATTAGGAAGCACCTGTAGTGGCCGTCTGATGAATGACCACTAGAGGTATTCCTCGGCAGTAATGTAAATACTGCCTTTTTTTCTGAAAAGGCAGTGTTTACATTAAAAAGCCTGCAGAGACTTGCTATAGACACCAGAACTACTACGTTTAGCTGTTGTGGTTCTGGTGACTATAGTGTCCCTTGAAAATAGAGGGGAAAAAAAGGATCAGCACAAAAGTATTAAATAAAATGTCTGTATCATTATTATAAAAATTAAAAAAGCACAACTTCTGACACAAATATATAGTATTTAACAGATTACTTTATTTTTAACAAAGTGACAGTACTGTACTACTAACCCCCTCCATCCACCCTTCCCTCTCCCTTCTCCAAACACCCCTCCCCCTCCCCTCTAACCACCCCTCACCACCCCTCTAACCACACTTCCCCCACCCCTCCCCCTCCCCTCTAACCACCCTTACTCCCATAAAACAATATATTACTATAACTACTGTAAATACTGTAACTACTTACCGTTCTGAAGACTCCAGCAGGCTCAGGATCAGTTGAGCAGCTGGGCTCAAGGCTGGGGTGGGTGCCGACCTGCAGTTCCGGATGGCGCCGCTCTGCAGTTCCGGAAGGCACCGCTCTGCAGTTCGGGAAGGAGGCGGAGTCACGGCAACGCTCACCCTAGCGTTGCCGTGACTCCGCCTCCGCATGATGTCACAGTGCACGGCATACGCAAAGGGCAGGGGAGGTCGGGAGGAGGAGCAACAAGTAAGTCCTTCACTATGCAGCAATGCCGCTCGCTCGCATAGTGAAGGTGAAGGAATAGATCGGGACACGAATTTGTGTGCAGTGGCAAGCGGGGCTCAAGAGGCAGCTGCCTTGGGCCCCCCAGGAGCAACTGGGCCCGGGGCAGCTGCCCCTTTTGCCCCACATTAAAGACGGCCCTGCTCTTCACTGATGAATCCCAGTTTTCACTGTACATGGCAGATGTGTCACATCTTGTTCTGTTCTGTGGAGATGTCTGGCAATGGCTTGTGGTATCCAGTACTCTTGTTACAATTCTTGTTTAGTTTTTCTTGTTTTTTTGGTTTTTTATTCTATGTCTGGTTTTCTTTATGCTGGGATTTCTTGGTTCATTCCTATAGTCCGTCCCTGGATTTCCCAGTCTCTTGGATTCATTTACATGTTTGTTTTATTTGCCACACCCGTTTGTTTTCCATCATTCCTTTTGTTTCAGCCTGGACCTGCAGCAGTGTTTCAAGTCTCTGCCCTTTCTTGCAGGCAAGTGCTATATATGTTTTCTTTGGTTGTTTTAGCATACATTAGGTAGTGTAGGACCTGCCAGATATGGGGTACATTGGCGTTGTTGGCAGGCTTATGCAATGTCTGGGTCCCGGGCACCGGACCGCCACCCTGACAAGATGGCAGACAGAGTGTATGGCCTCGTGTGGGTGAGCGTTTGCTGATGTCAATGTTATGTATCGAGTGGCCCATGGTGGCGGTGGGATTATGGTATGGGCATGCATATGTTGTGGACAACAAACACAGGTGCATTTAATTGATGGCATTTTGAATGCACAGAGATACCGTGATGAGATCATGAGGCCCATTGTTGTGCCATTCATCCACAACCATCACCTCATGTTGCAGCATGATAATGCACGGCCCCATGTTGCAAGGATCTGAACACAATTCCTGGAAGCTTAAAACCTCTCAGTTCTTGCATGGCCAGCATACTCACAGGACATGTCACCCATTCAGCATGTTTAAGATACTCTGGAACGGCGTATATGACAGTGTGTTCCAGGTCCTGCCAATATCCAGCAACTTCGCACAGCCATTGAAGAGGAGTGGACCAACATTCCACAGGCCACAATCAGCAACATGATCAACTCTATGCGAAGGAGATCAAATGGTGGTCACACCTGATACTGACTGGTTTTCAGACCCCCCCCAATACAGAAGTAACACTGCACATTTTATTGTGCCAGCCTAAGCACACCTTTGCAATAAGCATGCTGTCTAATCAGCATCTTGATATGCCACACCTGTGAGGTGGATGGATTTTCTCGGCAAAGGAGAAGTGCTCACTAACACAGATTTAGACAGATTTGTGAACAATATTTGAGAGAAATAGTCCTTTTGTGTACATAGAAAAAGTCTTAGAGTTTGAGTTCAGCTCATGAAAAATGGGGTTAAAAACAAAAGTGTTGCGTTTATAATTTTGTTCAGTGTAGTTACACCCCCTTGGCTGTCAAACAGTTCTGGTACTTCCTGTTTATTTTAGCTCTGGAGAACTTAAAGGACCACTCTAGGCACCCAGACCACTTCAGCTTAATGAAGTGGTCTGGGTGCCAGGCAGGGCCAGATTAACAGCCCAGGGGGCCTGGTGCTGACAGTTATGATGGGCCTAATTACAGAATCTTATCGACCAAAAACACTCACAAGCGTCATGTATATGATGGAGATGGTGCTGGAGGGAAAGAAAACAGCAGCTAAAAGAAAACACATACCCTATGCTAATCTTGCTCTAATTTATGTTTTTTATCTTCCAAGTAAATCCATAACCCCTAACAGCAGGGTCCAGTGAAGCAGGAAGTCAATGGGCGGGGTAAAAGGATGGGCCACTGACACAAATCACGTAATCTGCCAAAAGGGGCCAACAAGCCCAATAAGAGGGTATGTCTGCTCAAAGAATTGGAAGGCCAGCCTGGCTGCCTGCCAATCATGCAAGCTGGCCAACTAAAGATATACTACGCAGACAGTACGCTGAGCTTGGCATAAATGTGTCTAATGATGCGCTCGCTCAACGCTTTCTAAGGACTGTCCCCTAGCACTCGCTGGTCCACTTTTCTCCTTACCATCTTACTAGCAGGCAGAAGCTCCTGGTATATAGTCTGGGACAGAGAAAAGCTGTATGTAGTGAGTGTAGAAGAAAGGGAACATGCCACAGTGTTTGATAGACCAAAGTCAATATTACCTTAACTATATTCATATTCAGCCAGTCCACACAAGTTTTGTTCCCATACACCCCTCTTAACTTTCCATACATAAGCAAGAGTATGTGAAAAGTAGTTAGGGTTGCCAACTTTCTTGGAGAAACATACCAGCTTTGCTAATTTGCATAATTAATTATGTATGGGTGACATCACATGATGTAAATCACAAGGAGTGGCATAAGAGAAAATGCTGTAAAATCACCAAAAAACTTCTTGGTTTGCTTCTGCTGTATAGATGGATTGCTCCCAGTGTCTCAAGTCTCCCAATGTCCCAGTGTCTCAAGTCTCCCACTGTCCCAGTGTCTCAAGTTTCCCACTGTTTCAGTGTCTCAAGTCTCCCACTGTCCCAGTGTCCCCATGTCTTCCAGTGCCCCCTGGGGACACGGAGACACCAGGGATACTGGGAGACTAGGGGACACTGGCTGGGACACATGGAGACAATGGGAAAATAGAGGACACAGACACCAGGGACACAGACACTAGAGACACTGGCTGGGGGACATGGGGACATTGAGACACTTGGGGCACTGGGAGACATGGGGGCACTGGGAGACATAGGGACACTGAGACACAAGGGACACAGACACTAGGGACACTGGCTGGGAGACATGGGGACATTGAGACACTTGGGGCACTGGGAGACATGGGGGCACTGGGAGACATGGGAACACAGACACCAGTGACACAGACACTAGGGGCACTGGCTGGAAGACATGGGGACATTGAGACACTTGGGGCACTGGGATACATGGGGACACTGAGACACTGGGAGACTAGGGGGCACTGGGAGACATGGGGACACTGAGACACCAGGGCCACTGGCTGGGAGACATGGACACTGGAATACATGGGGACACTGTGTCCCCATGTGTCTCTGTGTCCCCATGTCTCCCAATGTCCCTTAGTGTCCCCAAGTGTCTGTCATAATGTCTCCCAATGTCCCTTAGTGTCTGTTTCCCCATGTTTCCTTGCAGCCTTTCCCCCATTCGTCACTTCCCTGACCAGTAGGCTGTCTCTGCAGGGTGGGAGTTGCTGTCTGGACTCTCTGTAGCTGCTCCTCTGCGGATCAGTGAGTAGAGATAGGCAGGGATAGATATGCTGGGACTTTCTGTCCCTGCCTCTCTCCACACACAGCGGCCACTACTGGCCAGTGCTGGTATTGCATTGTAATCTCTGTTTATACTAAGAAAAATACCTAGTATGACTGCAATATCAGTATTGATATTGCCAGCATGACTGCAATATCAGCATTGGCCAGGCAGCCTCAAATACTGGCTGTGCCAATAAAATACAAGCCAGGTGGAAACCATAAGTAATAGTGTAGTAGAGTAGTGTGTAAAAAAAGACATTTCTTTTTTTTAAATCAATGGGCCTATTCTATGGGCCTAGGCCTGGAGCTGCAGCTCCATCAGCCCCTATGTTAATCCGGCCCTGGTGCCAGGTCCAGCTAGGGTTAACCCATTTTTTATAAACATAGCAGTTTCAGAGAAACTGCTATGTTTATTAATGGGTTAAGCCTTCCCCCAAATCCTCTAGTGGCTGTCTCATTGAGAGGCGCTTGCGTGATTCTCACTGTGAAAATCACAGTGAGAGCACGCAAGTGTCCATAGGAAAGCATTGTAAATGCTTTCCTATGCGACCGGCTGAATGCGTGCGCAGCACTTGCCGCACGTGCGCATTCAGCCGACGGGGCGGAACGGAGGAGGATCGGAGGCAGAGATCTCCCCACCCAGCGCTGCAAAAAGGTAAGTTTTACCCCTTTTCCCCTTTCCAGAGCCGGGCGGGAGGGGGACCCTGAGGGTGGGGGCACCCTCAGGGCACTATAGTGCCAGGAAATGAGTATGTTTTCCTGGCACTAGAGTGGTCCTTTAACTCAAGAGGCAGGCAATTGCCCAGAGCACCTGCCTTGTAATTATTTATCTTTCACCTATTTTGGGAGTTCGGTAACTTGAGAGTCACAGAAAGTCTGACAGGGTTAGGGCGGAGGACGTGCAAAGCTATTTTTATATATAGTCGCAAAGAAAAAAAATGCACAATTTAATGCATGAATGGGTTTAATTTGGAGGGTATCTACTAAACAGTGATTTGTATTATTATTTTTATTATTTTGATAGCAATGTCTCCCTTTAAAGTTCCTGCACTGAGAGTCATCGTTTATTGAAAACACAATATATAATTGTACATTTATAAATGGATAATTATAGCTCAATCTGTATTTATACCATTAGTCGTCCCACCATCTCCTGATTATAATGTATTTAATATCAATGCAATATAAATAAATATCAGAACAAGAAAGGCTAATTTAATTGAAACCTGTAATTTGTTAAGATACTAAGTTACACAAAATACATGGAATCTAGAAAAAAAAAAACTAAATTTGTAGCTCATTTAGTAGCTTTTCACTACTCACTGTTTAGTGTATAACCACCCAGAAATCTGATTGCAGTAGCTTAAGGAATGATGCTTTCACAAGCTTAAATAAGTATAATTTTATTTTAAGTAGGAAATGGGCAGATTAGATGAGTCAAATGCTTTTTTTTTTGTCTGCTGTCAGCAGCTTTGCCCCTTTGTATCCTTGTGTAATAATTCACATATATCATCACTCTTAACCTGTTTATCATGCATCACTATATGAATCACACAGAACACAAAACGTGCCAAGATTCCGTTTAATTCATTGGAGTTTCCAGATTGCAAGATCTTCTTAGGACAAACACAGTGTTAACTGCAAATATGAATTCATCCTGATTTTGTCTAAATTGCAGTGTTGTGTGTGTAATGCTTACTTGCTGTTCTTTGTAGTGTGAGATTAAAATATTCAGTAAATAGAGTTTAATGACCTGAAATGACCCATTGAAAGACACCACATTTTGCATAATACGTATATATATTTTTTTTCATCTTCCCTTAATGCCTTTATTATTTATTCAATAAATCCCTTTTTTCTTCCTGACAGCATTCGTATTTATAGAGCCAAATCCATCTCTGTGAAATGTTCATCACTTTGTAAACGAAATGCTAATGTTTTATTTATGTGCAATGAAGAGAGAAAAGGAGTTGAGCTGCTGTTTACCTAACAAGCCGCAAAAAAAGTCTAGCGATATAATAGAACTGATCGCGAGCATTCTGGCTTGTAATTTTTGATGTCAACATTTGAATTTCAGAAAGATCTTATGCAGACACAGCACGTATACAAGTGTAGTTTTGATCTACATCTATAAAAATAACATCTGCTTAAGCATACATTACATTTAAAAATAACTATACAGTGATCAGCTGGTTAAGTACAGTTAACCAGATGTCGTATTAAACGTGGCAGATGGAATAATGAATCTAAAATTGAAAATTGAAAAAAAAAAAAATACAGCTAAAGGTCAAATCAATTAAGCAACCTGTTTTGTTGGCATTTACCATCTAAAAGAAAGTTTTAATTACTTAGAAATGAGGAGGGATCTGTATGGCGAGATAACAAAAAAAGATGTGGTGTTACCTTTAAAAGAGTCATTGGGTTGTGTCTGTAAATGCAAGATTTGAGGTCATTTTAACATTCTTATTAAATCTGGTGTGTTTCGGAGCTAGTAAGACTCAATATTTTAATTATAGGTAAAAAGGCTTCTAGTTGAACATTGTATACCACTTTGGCCCGGAAAGGATTAATATTTCATATAGCTTAAATATTTTCAGTGAGGTGTGCCACTAAATTAACAAGGGGAGCTTGAAATAAATAAAAAGTCTTTAAGCCACACTTATAATTAAATTAAAAATGTTATCTCCACCAACAAAAATAATTCAACATATGGCGTCTATTCACAAAATCTGAGATAGCATTTGGAGTGGAAACTAAATACTAACAATGTGTGTTCAGCAGTGTGACTCAGAAGACACTTTGAGATGACCAACATTTTGACCTTGGCAGGAGAAGACAATGAAGTCCAACAGAAAGGTCATTGGTGGTTATTGAGTGTAGTTGAACTTTAAATGAACTTGATCTCCTTGATTTCACATAAATTTCATCAGAAGAATGAACATTTAAGATAGGGATGATAGTACAGTCACACATATGGTTGGGTCTCATCTACAGTAAACAATAGTCAACTGAAATGCATATATTCTCCGTGGTCAAAGTTGCTATAATATTTTTATGAAAATACTGTTTTTTAAAAATAACGTGGGTATAGTAAACAAGAATAGAGAAAAAAGTAATTGTAAGATATATGAGTGTTATGGTGGGAGTGAAATTAGTAAAGTTTTGAAGTAGCTTTGTCTTTTCTCAAGTCAGCTTGAAAAAAGCTCTGCTAGGCCAAAAATAAAAATCATCAGCTTCTGAAGTCTAACTCAATTAAAAAAATTTAGACATGATCCACTGTTATTTTAATATAAAATATGACTTAAATGCGTGGTTACATTCATCAGAAAAAGAACTTAAAGGCATTTTTAACTTCATTAGCCGTTGATTTATTATTGTTATCAGTCCATGTTATATTACACTTTTCACCTCACAAGAACTGAAGGAGCTTAGGAAAAGGCAGCAGAATTTGCCATATTTCAGCAAGTGGTAAATGGATAGTATAAACATATCTCAAGATATTGCATGAATTTTCAGGCAATCTAATTGAATTAAACATTACCTGTTGTTATGGTGTCTCCACCTTCCATGTTTGCAGTGATGATGCTTAGGCTGCTGCTTCAAAACTTCCTTCACAAGACTGGTGTCACTTAACAATGTTGTGCTTCGGTGTCTTTTCATGATACCACATGCCACAATATGTCATTTAATGACCCCAGTCAATTTGTGTATCACCCAGTGATGCAGTCCATCCCCTGAATCCCCGAGCTGTGATAAAATTCAGTAGTCAGCAAAACATTTCTCGAAAGAGGCCTCTCTTATCCTAAAGCTCTTTCCTCCCTCAGGTGTTGCTACTCCTGTGTCTGCCTCCCTCCAAGTGAATGGTGCTACCATCAGCTCCACCACGCAGGCTC
Source organism: Pelobates fuscus (assembly GCF_036172605.1). Taxonomy (NCBI): domain Eukaryota; kingdom Metazoa; phylum Chordata; class Amphibia; order Anura; family Pelobatidae; genus Pelobates; species Pelobates fuscus. The sequence continues at coordinate 147,493,550 of NC_086323.1, read as the reverse complement.
GCTGTATAGGCGTTCTCTTTGACTCCGACCTCTCCTTCACACCTCATGTTTAGTCTATTGCCAAATCCTGCCGATTCCATCTCAAAAACATTGCGCGCATCCAACCCTACTTAACGCCAGATGCGACTAAGGTGTTGGTCCATTCCACTGTCCTTTCTCGCCTTGACTACTGTCATCTGCTTCTCAGTGGTCTTACGTGCTCCCAACTTGCGCTGTTACAGTCCATAAAGAATGCGGCGGTGAGGCTCATCTTCCTGTCTGCCCGCACCTCCCAGGCCTCACCTTTCTGTCAGTCCCTACATTGGCTTCCTGTAAGATATAGGGCTCAATTTAAATTCTGGTTCTTGCTTTCAAATCTCTACATAATGCTGCTCCCACCTATCTATCGTCACTAATACACAAGTATGTCCCGTCTAGCAGGGCCGGCCTTAGGCCTTTAGGCGCCCTGTGCAAAAAATCTTCAAAGCGCCCCCTCTCCCTCCCCGTCATCCATGTATGATGTAATGTTTGTGTTGTCTGTGTATGTGATAGGTGTGATGACTGTGTGTGATATGTATGCTATGTGTTGGCTGTGTGTGATATTTGTAATGGGTGTATTAACAGTGTGTGATATACGTGTATTGGTTGTATGTGATATGCTGGATTAATTGGCTGTGTGTCATGGTTATTTAATTCAGATAAAAACATGCATTTAGGCCTGTGTGTGAATGCAGGTGTATATTTTTGCAGAGTTATGTGCACACAGTACCACAGTCAGATGCACACAGTTAAACATATACACTGTGAAATCCACCACATGCACATAGTCGCAGGCAGATAGTCACATACACAGGATCAGGCAGAAACACACAGGTACAGGCAGTAGCACACATACACAGTTACAGGTAGATAAACACACACACACACTTACAGGCAGACAGCCACACACACTTACAGGCAGACAGCCACACACACACACACAGGCAGACAGACACACACACACACAGCCACACATACAGTCTTACACACACATAATTACACACAGACAGTCACACACACACACACACACACACACACACACAGGCAGCCACACACATACACACACAGAGGCAGACAGCCACAAACACACACACACACAGAGGCAGACATCCACACACGTAGAGGCAGGCAGTCACACACACAGAGTTAAGCAGCCACACACACACACACACACACAGGCAGATAGTCACTCACACACACACAGGCAGACAGTCACTCACACACACACAGTCAGACAGTCACTCACACACACACACGCAGACAGTCACACACGCAGACAGTCACACACGCAGACAGTCACACACACAGACAGTCACACACACAGACAGTCATACACACAGACACACACAGACAGTCAAACACACAGGCACACACAAGCAGACAGTCAAACACACAGACACACACAGGCAGACAGTCATACACACACAGACACACGCAGGCAGACAGTCATGCACATACACACAGGCAGACAGTCATACACACCCACACACACACACACACACACAGGCAGACAGTCATACACACACACACACAGGCAGACAGTCATACACACACACAGGCAGACAGTCATACATACAGACACACACACACACAGGCAGGCAGTCAGTCACACACTCACACACACACACACAGACAGTCACAAACACACAGACAGTCACACACACAGGCAGTCACACACACACAGACACAGGCAGACAGTCACACACACACACAGGCAGACAGTCATATACCCACACAGGCAGTCAGTCTCACACACACACACACACACAGACAGTCACACACACACACACAGGCAGAAGGTCACACACACACAGGCAGACAGTCACACAGGCAGACAGTCACACTCACACTGACAATCGCACATAGTTACCTCTGTTCATTGTGGAGGCAGTGCAGCTCCTGGATTATGTTTGTTGGGGAAGCAGGGACTCCTTCCTGCTTCTCCTGCAGCAGTTATCCGCCACTTTTAGTTCTGCCCCCGTCACAGGGAAGCTCTGCCCCGCCGAATTTTTTTATTTTTATTAAATCCCGGCTGGCCATGTGTGCGCTGTGTCGGCCGCACGGCGCCCCCTGCTTCATGGCGCCCTGTGCGGCCGCACAGCTCGCACACCCCTTAGGCCGGCCCTGCTGTCTAGGCCCTTTACGCTCTGCTGAAGACTTACGTCTATCTTCTGTCCGTACTCCCACCTCTGATGCTCGCCTTCAAGACTTCTCGAGGGCTGCACCATTCCTGTGGAACTCACTTTCCTCCTCCGTTAGATGCTCAACAGTCTCCACTCCTTAAAAAAATCATTAAAAACCCACTTCTTCATAAAAGCATATCAATTAAACTGTTAATAGCTCCCGACTGATTCCTCTCTTGCAACTGTCATTAGTCGAATACTAGCCTTACCTTTTGTGTCACTTTACCCCACTCCCTCTAGCATGCGAGCTCATTAAACAGGGCCCAAAACCAATCTGTTCCTTTGTGTCCAACTTTTCTTGTTTCAACTACATGTTTGTTCATCCACCCACTGTAAAGCGCTGCGGAATTTGTTGGCGCTATATAAATAATAACATAATAATAAAACACCTACTTTTATTTAAAGTCCATACAACGGTTCTGTTTTCTGGTCAACTGGTTCAGGTTTGTATTTTACTATACTCCATTCTGGTATTTTTGACTTTTGCCTGTACTATCTGTACCTTATTTTTGTTTTTTGCCTGTTGGTAGGCCTTTCTTGCTACCTCCTCTAAGTCAGTTCTCATAACTGACCCATGCAAGTGTACTGTTCATATACAAATACAGACACAAAACAAACACATGTTCTACTTTTATTATATAGATTAATTTGTATATTTTATTCTCCAATGAGTCACAAAACACAACTGAAATTCTGCCGTGAAAACATTTCTGGCCAGCAAGCGTCTCCCCAGAATAAAAAAAAAACATAAAAATAAAGAGAACAAAAGAAATGAACACAGGGCTTACTCTTGTCTCGTACAGCAGTTCAAAAAGTAATTATTTTATCTCCTAGAATAATGTGCCCTTCAGAAATCATTTTGGGCTAGATGTTTCAAACCAATGATCCGCAGTTAATTATCTCTAATAACTGTTGCATATTATGGTTAGATCTATGTTTTTGCTAAACTAATTAATAATATCTTCATTAGTATAAAGACAAGGTAAATGGTTAGTTTCATTTTTCACACTAGAAGAATAGATGTTTTAAATCCTGTAATTTTCTTAAACCAGGCATTCCAAATAATATTATTAATTAATACAACTTTAAAGAAAGGGAAGTTTTTGAAGCTGACTTTTTGAAGTATTAATCCCTCATTACTTTACTTTATAATCTTGCAAGCATGGAAACTGTATTTTATTAAATTAATTCTCTACAGGCAAAAGAAAAATATTAAAAGTAAAACAAGCCTGCAATATTTTATAGTTTAAATATTTATGTATTTATCTACCTAGTTTTAAATTATTATTATTATTAATAAACATAGATAGATGTAGAATTTTTTTTTATATTAAATGTATATTAATACCTGTTTATATTATATATTTTATATATGTGTGTGTGTGTGTTATATATATATATATATATATATATATATATGTGTGTGTGTGTTTTATGTAATATACCTATAAAAAAAAATCCCCCATACACTCAAGGCGCATTTCAATTCTATTTTCGTCATCTCCAGAAGCAGCTAGCTCAATGTTTCCTGATAACTCTTCTTCAGTGCAGGACCTCCAGAACACCAGGAAATGTAGCTGGTCAATTTTTATAGTAAAAGTGCTGACAGTATTGGCTCTAAGGGGCTTTGTTGACATCATGTAGTTGTTTATTGAACAGGACAATGGAAATTGTAATATTGTTATTAACAATGAGGAGTAAATCACAGCCTGGGCAGGAATACTATATCTTTTCTTAGTAAGGGATAAACTAGAGCAAGGATACTCTACCGATGTTGTGGACTACATCTCTCCTGATATATACAAAAAGCAGATCTATACAACCAACCCAAAAGGATAGGTGTAAAGATCAAAAAGGGGGTAGTGCACAAATATACATAAAATACAACCTGTATATAACAAGAAGTAATCTGGGAAGATGCTATGGAATAAAAAATACACACAATGGTGAAGTATGTAGAGACCAGTGACTTAATCCCAGAGGTAGAAAACTTACAAAAGCCACTGATGGTCTGCGCTTATCTCCCCTTGATAGTGGGGTATAGATGAAAAAGGTGTTTCTTCCTAAGCAAGGGAATCTTGCAAAATTGATGAAGGGACTCTTGATGAATCAGGTCCTCAAAGGAAAGAAACCATATAGAGTAGTACAGTTAAAAGAAAACACAATTTATTTCACTGATTGCACTTACATTAAGATTGCAGTCAGTCAGCATATATCCACTAACAAATGGAAATATGTGGAAAGGTCCATAAACCGACAGCAAGTGGAGCAGTAGTCAGATAGCAATAAAAAATAATAAATATAAAATGGAAAAAACAAATGTCCAAGTCCTAAATCCAACGCGTTTCGTCTTGGGTAGACTTCATCTACCTCTGCCTGTGATATAATTACTGTACACAATGGGTTAACTTAATTATCACAGGCAGGAAAATATACAGTTTCATACAATATTCATAACTCCCAAAACATACATGCACTTCCCATAAAAAGTTACATATTCTGAATCAGCATACTCCATATACAAACATACTAAAAAATCATACAATTCCCTCCAGTGGTTCAAAAGATAGCTGGTAGTCTTATTTGACCGACCACAAGCATGGCTTTCCTGCCCAAAAGAGTTCCATAGATTTGGGCTGTGCGGTCGGTCTATTTTACACAGTAAATGACTAAGTCCCATTCGAATGTGGCTTTCGAATCGTCGAACGCACTTCGATTTCAGCCGAAGCATCGAAGTGAAGGAGAAGGTAAGGGTCAGCGGTGTTCGTGCCGTTGTGTAGCCGATTTCAGTTCCATGAATTTGACGGCACACACCGCTGACCGTGTTCGACCGTGTTCGACTAAATAAAGATGGCCACCGCCACGTGTTCGACTGTACAAACGGCGGGCCACCCAGCGGTCGGCAATTAACCTGCGGTTAACCACCAGCCTGGGAGGTAAATAGGCTGCTCGTGTGTGGTCCGCCTGTTCAGTAATTGGTTCGGTAAGCCCAATTTACCGAACCATCTGGGAAAAAGACATGAACAAAGTATTTTTACAGATTTAAAAGGGCAGTGTCACAATAAGTCTTAATATGCCCATAGACTGTTTTTAAAGGGCCATACACCCCAGGTCCATAGTCATGAGGCAGGAGGCTGGCAATCAGACTTCTCCATAAGCCAGAGGAACAGGGCAGTTTGTCACATGAAAAACCAGTGACAAAAGGCAGTTTGCCAAAGATAGATAGATAGATAGATAATATATATATTTAATAAATACAAATCTCATATTTTAGGTATCAGCGTTTGCTGTAAAATCCTCCAAATTTGAAGCCTCTGCAATGAGCTCTATTCTAACAAGGAAAATATTCAGTCAATCAATATTCTCACTTAATTAACTATGACACTCCTGAGCGTATGTTATACACAGTGACTAGAGGCACTAGAGGCACTATAGAGTGCTAACAGATGATCAACTCAGACCCAATTAAGTTATTATAACATGTACTGAAGTGTAGGAAAAAAGGAAAACACTGCATGTTCAGAAAGGCATCAATCCAGACAAAATGTATTTAATATCATTTGGTGGAATTTTCAGCAGAAACAAAATCCCACTTTTGCACCACAGAAGTAAATATTCACACAAGATGTCAGTTTTGGCTGATCGCTACTTCTAAACCAGATTTGGCTCAGAGTCGCCTATCACAAACGGAGTAACTGCACAGTATTGGAATTTACAGACTGCCAATAAGCATGTGTAAAACTTTTAAACAAGGGGATAGCAGATATTACACCAATACTGTAAAACGTTGAATGATTAGACAATCATTAATCATTCAACAAGTCTTCAAATTTCATTCCCAACGGATATTCAATGAACTAGTTTGGACATGAAATTGGTAAGAAAAGAGAAAATCTTTGTTCGTAAAATTTTATGATGATTGAATTATTAATATGACTGATTTATCATTGCTTAATTCCTTATCCTTTATTCTGTATTTGCATTAGATCTTAGCAATGTATTAAAAAGATTCCATAAATCTGAAGCATGTCGGTTAACTTTGCGATTTTATGGTACATTGTTTTTTTTTAGTTTTTTTTTTAACTTTGAGTTTAACCACTTAAGCACATAAAATCCACAATCCTATTATTGATATATCTAATTGAGTGTAGAGCCAGGTTCCTTGTCCTTTGTCTGTTGAAATTGTGAGCATCAGTTACATCCTCATAAACTGCTTGACACGTTAACACTAATAAATGTCCATGCCAAGCGTTTCTCTGTGCAGCTTTCACATTGGAACCTGTATTTGCAGTCTTTTGTAAACTGACCTTTATGATTTCACTATTGTTTATTTTTCTTCTCTCTTTCTTAAACTTTGCTAGATTAAAAGATAAAATTGTGTTTGTAATATAAACGTCTTTCTCTGAGTATAAAAGGAAAAAATATGGTGTACACATCACATCCAAATATGACAATCAGGATACAGCCTGGTGAGAATCTGCATCACCTTTTTTACTTTCCATGCTGTTTTGCACTATATTACGAAGATCACTTGTGTACCGCATATGGTTTTTCAGTTTAGATACATTTTATCCATGTGATTATTTGGGGAAAAAAAGTTTTGGATGAACCAAAATAGAGCAAACATGTGCCTTTGTGGGGTTAGAGTGAGCAGCCCAATAGTGGGCATGGACCGGGGGCAGAAATGAAATAACGGGTTGCAGAGAGGTTATTGCCCATCCCTGCCCCCTTCTGTGGCTAGCCATTTTTTGGCACTGAACAAAAGAAGAAAGAAGACGTGATGGCAAGCATAATTTTTTAACAGAAATGTAACTAATTGGGCCCTCGTACTATTATTAGGGTAATGGAGTTAAGTGTTTTTTTTTTTATTATCTGGTGAGGTGATTAACCCCTTTAAGGACCAAACTTCTGGAATAAAAGGGAATCATGACATGTCACACATGTCATGTGTCCTTAAGGGGTTAAAGGCTCGGGAACCCCTAGTCACCTGGGAGGGGGGGGGGGTATATTTTATTTAGAATTGGCATAATTTAAGGAGTGATCAAGAGTATACCCAGCTTTATGATTTTATCAATTGCCCCACCATGGAGCCCCACAAGTAGATATATGTCTACTAAACAGCTTAAAACCTCCCTCATACACCCTACATGACTACTATACAGCAAGGAGCCAGTGAAAGTTCTCTCTCATAACATGACTAGCAAGTAGGCAGCTAATAACTAGTGATTGCCCAATCAATAGGGGGATAACTAGTACTGGAATAAAATCCAATCAGAAAAAAAAAATTAAAAATCATATTAAAAAAGTTGCTACTTATCAACTGTGTTCGGAAAAATAATTAAATTGAGGCCATTTCTACCTACTGAACGATTATTCACTAAAGTGAGAATTAATGAAAATTTACAGTGAATTCAAAGTAAATTTCAATTCATGACAAAATAATCTAATTGGGAAATTCTCCAAATCAGTTATGTTTTTACATTTGTAAATCATGGCCTAACATGAAATAATTATTTAAAATTAATTCAGATTTCTTGTCAATTTACACTTTAGTGGATAATCCTCAAAGAGTTGGATATTGTTCTCGTACAGGAATGGCTATCTGGGGCTCGCAAATCTAGATGGGTGCAGAGAATGATGGGAAATGTTTTCCATTTGGGTGGCGAAAGTTGGATACCTATGCAGTAGATGGTGGAAAAAATCACACATTTTGTATTATTATTATAATGTATTATTATAAATATTATTAAGCTCTTACACATGCTACTTTATTTAACAAGTTGTGAAAAAAAATATTATGGGCATATTGAATTTACAGCATAAAGTTAACACTTTGTATCTAAGGATATATTTTAATTCCCCGTATTTCTTCTCAACAGTATGTTTTAATTTATTTTCCACATGATACAAATTAAGTTGCAGCGCACACATAATAATACACTAATAATCTTATCAGGCTATGTAAAATTGCCTATCTAAAAAAACAAATATGGGGATTCAGTTCCACCATATGGCCATATTGTGTTAAGCACACCACTATTTCACAATGCCCCTATATCGGTGGGTCCTACACTAACTCCCAATGTGGGAGACAAATCAAATAGTGTTAAATAAGCTAAAGTTTATTAAGTTAATCTATTGTAAGAGCATTATGAGTATACAAAATTAATGTGATAAAAGCAATTCAAAACAGTGTCAAAACTAAACTATTAAAGTGCAATTGTGATGCAATTAATTTATTTTCCATGATGAAGCATTCTTTGCCAATAATACATACTAATGCATTTTTAGGTCAAACATTATTCTCTAGGGCAGCAGCACCCAATTAATTTTTGCTATGGAACCCTTTGACATAGTGGATGTGCCGGTGTGTGTCAAGGTGTGTATATCTGTGCTTGTATGTGCCAGTGTGTGTGTGTGTGTATCTGACACACAGATATACACACACACTGGCACATAGTGACATACAGACACACACTAACACACAGATACACACACCTTGACACACAGTGTATATCTGTGTGTGTTTGTGTGTGTGTATGTGTTTGTGTGTGTCTGTGTATCAAGGTGTGTATCTGTGTTTGGATGTGCCAGTGTGTATGAATGAGGCACACCGATTCACACACACTGACAGTGTATGTATATATATATATATATATATATATATATATATATATATGTGTGTGTGTGTGTGTGTGTGTGTGTGTGTATCTGTCATTTAAGGTGTATGTATCTATGTTTCAAAGTGTGTCTATCTGTGTTTATATGTGCCGGTGTGTGTCAAGGTGTGTATATCTGTGTTTGTATGTGCCAGTGTGTGTACCTCTGTGTCGGTGTGTATCTGTGTGTGTGTATGTATCTTACACACACACACACACACACACACACTGGCACATAGTGGCACACAGATACACACACTCAGATACACACTGACACACACATCGTGACTAACAAATAAAAACACCCAGATACACACAGTGACATATACACGCACTTGCACCCACGTATACACTGGCACATATACACACTGACACACTCAGATACACACACAAGCAGCGGCGTACATACCGCGGTCGCAGAGGTCCAGCAGCAACCCTGCAGACCCCTGTGACCGGGTATCCGCCGCCATCATCTTCTGCGGCCCCGGCCCACACAGCAAACCGCCGGGACTGCCGGAACTGCCGTCCAAGGGGTCCATCGGGTGGCCCATGCTGTCAGGGCCACTCGATGGATGTGGATTGTAAGGGGGCCCGGTCAGCGCTGGGCGCTTTAACAGTGCGACCAGGCCCCCAGTGCATATAGAGAGCCCGCGCGGGAGGAAGAACAGGGAGTCAGAGTGGGAACTCTGACTACCATCTACCTGAGCCACCACTGAACCCCAGGGAAAGTCACCCTCCTGCACCTTAAAGGTAGGAAACAGGAGGGTGACTTAAACATGTTGTGTGTGTTTGTATGGACGTGTGTCTGTCTGTATGTATATGTGTCTGTCTGTATGTGTGTGTGCCTGTTTGTATGTATGTCTTTGTATGTATGTGTGTGTGTGTGTGCCTGTCTGTGTATGTATATGTGTGTGTCTGTGTGTGCGCTTGTCTGTATGTATGTATGTACGTACGTACATACGTATGTCGTGTGTGTGTGTGTGTGTCTGTCTGTATGTCTGTCTGTGTGTATGTCTGTCTGTATGTGTCTGCCTGTGTGTATGTGTGCCTGTCTTTTTTATGTATGTGTCTTTGTATGAATGTGTCTTGTGTGTGTGTGTGTGTGTCTGTATGTGTGCCTGTCTGTTTGTATGTATGTGTCTGTGTGCCTGTCTGTGTGTCGGTCTGTATGTAAGTGTCTGTGTGTGTGTGTCTGTCTGTATGTATATATGTGTGCCTGTCTGTTTGTATGTATGTGTCTGTGTGTGTGTGTGTGTGTCTCTATGTATGTGTGTGTGTCTGTCGGGGGGGAATAGAGAGGGGGGCCCACGGATCATTTTCGCACCGGGGCCCCATGGTTTGTGTTTATGCCACTGCACACAGGCACATACAAACACACTGATACACACTGGCACATACACAAACCTTGAGTAGTATATGTGGAACTGCACTCACTCCCACAAATCTGAGCCAGGGTGCTTGCTGAGCCGGAATCAAACACCAGATTTCCAGACGTCATATTCCGGCTCCAGCAGCACTGCTGTGTGTGCGAGGGAGATGAGCAGGGAGATCATTGCTCACTGCTCCCTTGTCGCCCGCGGCCATTTTCTTTTTTATACTTTTGGCGGAACCCCATTTCCGCGGAACACCAATTGGGACACGCTGCTCTAGGGTGTCTACTGAGTGTGAGACGCTTTGGACTTTATTCGCAAAGAGTCAACCAAATTGCAAAATATACTATTTGAATATACATTTTCAAACTTTTTCCCAATTCTTTATAAAATAATTTTTAAATTCATCACAATTTGATGTTTAGTAAATAGACCCATCTAAGACTCCTACTTGCACTATAATTAACAAAACTCAAACCTCAACTCACTGTTTATAAATGTACCCCTTTAATTTTCCTATGTTATGATTAATATTATTAATATAACTCTCACTGGAGGAATTTCCATTTTAACAAGTTTTTTTTTTTTTAAATGTCTTCATCTTAAATCGTCCACACATTTTAATTTTTTTTTACATTTTCATTTTTTTTTTTTATATAAAACTACAGATAATCTGCACATCGTTCATCTCTTTTCCTCTAAATGTGAAGTAGATTTGTTTGCAGGGAATGATAAAATGTCTGCTTATTAAATCACCCGCTAGGCGGCACTGTAGTATCTGACAAGTTGTAAGTATTAGCTAACCACTGGAATGATTGAAAATGTTCCTCTTAATAATGAGATAACATTATGTGATTTTTAAATATACATATATTTATGATGTGTATCAGAGACACAGTTTATATGTACGGAACCTTTCAGTATTATTAAATATATGTTCAGAAGTTTTATGTGCTTAGGATACCCAACAAAAATGTTCTAATGCAGGCCTGGACAACATTTCTGGCAAAGCATGCTGGGAATTGTTGTAACAAAATGGCCAAAGAATGACTGTTACCCAGTCCACCTCGAAATCTAACTGATTTAGGTTACTGGAGCTTTCAAAGAGTTTCAGACAAGAAAACAAGAGATATTTCACTCCAGAGTTATTACTCATGGAGAAAATAAAAACGAATCCAGTAATATTTCAACCCAGTAGCAGAACTATATGGATCTTGGCAATTCAGCTGCAACCATGCTCAGGACCCTGTATCCTCTGTAAACTTTACTTGTTGAACTAGGCGTCTAGCATGTGATATTGCCACTAATGTCACAGATATCTGCTGCTACGTTATATTAAAGAAGGTAACAGATTATGCATTATAGATACCGTATATACTCGAGTATAAGCCGACCCGAATATAAGCCGAGGCCCCTAATTTTACCCCAAAAAACTGGGAAAACGTATTGACTCGAGTATAAGACTAGGGTGGGAAATGCAGCAGCTACTGGTAAATTTCTAAATAAAATTAGATCCTAAAAAAATTATATTAACTGAATATTTATTTACAGTGTGTGTATATAATTAATGCAGTGTGTGTGTGTGAGTGCTGTGTGTGTGTATGCAGTGTGTGTGTATGCAGTGTGTGTATGAGTGCAGTGTGTATGAGTGCAGTGTGTATATAATGAATGGAGTGCAGTGTGTGTGTGTATGAGTGCAGTGTGTGTATAATGAATGCAGTGCAGTGTGTATGTATGAGTGCAGTGTGTGTGTATGAGTGCAGTGTGTGTGTATGAGTGCAGTGTGTGTGTATGAGTGCAGTGTGTATGAATGCAGTGTGTATGTGTATGAGTGCAGTGTGTATGTGTATGAGTGCAGTGTGTGTGTGTATGAGTGCAGTGTGTGTGTATGAGTGCAGTGTGTGTATAATGAATGCAGTGTGCGTATAATGAATGCAGTGCAGTGTGTATATGAGTGCAGTGTGTATGTATGAGTGCAGTGTGTATGTATGAGTGCAGTGTGTATGTATGAGTGCATTGTGTATGCAGTGTGTGTATAATGAATGCAGTGCAGTGTGTGTATATGAGTGCAGTGTGTATATGAGTGCAGTGTGTGTGTGTGTATGAATGCAGTGTGTATATAATGAATGCAGTGCAGTGTGTGTATGAGTGCAGTGTGTGTGTATGAGTGCAGTGTGTATGCAGTGTGTGTATAATGAATGCAGTGCAGTGTGTGTATATGAGTGCAGTGTGTGTGAGTGCAGTGTGTATGAATGCAGTGTGTTTATAATGAATGCAGTGCAGTGTGTGTATGTGCAGTGTGTGTGTATGAGTGCAGAGCATTGGTGGGGGGTGGGCATTTTATTAATTATTATTTAATTATTATTTTAATATTTTTTTTAAATGTTATTTTTTTTAGGTAACTATTTTTTTTTATTTTATTATTATTTGTATTATTATTTTTATGTTATTATTTTAATTATTTTTTGTTTTATTATTAATATTTTTATTTTTTCGTCCCCCCTCCCTGCTTGTTAGCTGGCCAGGGAGGGGGGCTCTCACTCCCTGGTGGTCCAGTGGATGGGCTGTAGGAGGGGGCTGTCAGGAAGCTGTTACTTACCTTCACAGCAGCTCCTGTCAGCTCCCTTCTCTCTTCTCCGGTGCGTGCAGCTCCCAGGTCAGCTCCCTCTGCAACTCTCGCGAGAGCCGCGGGGTCAGAGCGTTGCCACGGGTTACCGTGGCAACGCTCCGCGCGGTCGCGAGAGTTGCAGAGGGAGCTGACCTGGGAGCTGCACGCACCGGAGAAGAGAGAAGGGAGCTGACAGGAGCTGCTGTGAAGGTAAGTTACAGCTTCCTGACAGCCCCCGGTCCATGTCTGTATTATGGCAATGCAAATTGCCATAATACAGACAACTGACTCGAGTATAAGACGAGTGGGGGTTTTTCAGCACAAAAAATGTGCTGAAAAACTCGTCTTATACTCGAGTATATACGGTATATTCTTTCAGTGAGTACTAGAATGGAACTGTATTAAAGATATGACAAAATTGCTACGAGAGGTAGAAATCCCACAGAGGTATGAGCCTATTCTGCTTATGCACAATATAAATCCATAGACCGATAGAATGCAGATCCCCATTCTAGAGCACTCTAGAGCCCACTCCGGATTTGGAAATGTACCAAAGCCCGAGTTGGTGGGTTAAAATATTAGTGCATGAAGATCACCCATCTGTGATAATGCAGATGTTTTAAACCAGTGAAATTTTTTTTTCCAGATATGGACATGATTATTTTCTTGTTCTTTTTTGAGTGTTTGTACTCATGAAATGTTCTCTTTTTTTTTTTCTCCAGAGACCTCTAGCTCAAACCACCTTTGTGAAAGTCCTCTTGCATCTGTAAGTGAAGGCTTTTCTGTGTTTTGATGTTTTCTGGCACAACTTGTTTTACATAACATCTACCACATACATGCTTAGTTAATTCAGATTGACAAATCCAGAGCACTAAGTTGCCATGATTACACAAAAGCTGAGAATTTGTTTACCTGCCTGTCAAGGGAGATCAAAAGAACAGTTGTGACTAGCCATTACTGACGGAAAGGAAGGAACTACCTCTTCATACTCCACTTGCAAAGAAAAACGTAATGTTTCTCTTTCAATCTCAATTGCTATCTTGACTTTTAACACTGGAAGGATGGGACCTCATATTATTATTATTATTATTATTATTATGTTATTATTTAGATAGCGCCAACAAATTCCGCAGCGCTTTACAGTGGGTGGATGAACAAACATGTAGTTGTAACCAGACAAGTTGGACACACAGGAACAGAGGGGTTGAGGGCCCTGCTCAATAAGCTTACATGCTAGAGGGAGTGGAGTAAAGTGGCACAAAAGGTAAGGATAGAATTAGACTAATGACAGTTGCAAGAGAGGAATCAGTCGGGAGCTATTAACAGTTTAATTGATATGCTTTTATGAAGAAGTGGGTTTTTAATGATTTTTTTTAAGGAGTGGAGACTGGGGCATCTGGAGCATGTAACAGAGGAGGGAAGTGAGTTTCACAGGAACAGTGCACCCCTCTAGAAGTCTTGAAGGCGAGCATCAGAGTTGGGAGTACGGACAGAAGATAGACCTAAGTCTTCAGCAGAGCGTAAGGGCCTAGACGGGACATACTTGTGTATTAGGGAGGATAGATAGGTGGGAGCAGCATTTTGTAGAGATTTGAAAGCAAGAACCAGAATTTTAAATTGAGCCCTATATCTTACAGGAAGACAATGTAGGGACTGACAGAAGGGTGAGGCATGGGAGGTGCGGGCGGACAGGAAGATGAGCCTCACCGTCGCATTCATTATGGACTGTAACGGCGCAAGTTGGGAGCATGTAAGACCATTGAGAAGCGGATTACAGTAGTCAAGGCGAGAAAGGACAATGGAATGGACCAGCACCTTAGTCGCATCTGGCATTAAGTAGGGTCGGATGCGCGCAATGTTTTTGAAATGGAAGCAGCAGGAGTTGGAGATAGACTGAACATGAGGCGTGAAGGAGAGGTCAGAGTCAAAGAGAACACCTAGGCAGTGAGCCTGCATGGTGAAGCTGATGATAGCACCGTTGACTTGGAGGGAGGCAGACACAGGAGTAGCAACATTTGAGGGAGGAAAGACCAGAATTTCAGTTTTGGTCAAGTTGAGTTTAAGGAAGTGGGCAGCCATCCAGTTAGGAATAGCAGAGACTGTATAGTTGATGGGATATTTGGGGATATTGCTAGTGTACCTATAATAGAGGACAAAACATAGTGCAAATATTGCTACTAAAATATAATGAATATTGCCAGTGATCAGAATGCACTCACATATTCCAGAATAATAATGCGTGGGACCTCTTTCAGTAAATCAAATTTTACAAGAGGATGCTGTTATTTGTAAAATTTGATTTACTGAAAGAGGTCCCTGAGGAAGTCCTTGCTGTAGAAGGACGAAACACGTAGGACCAGCATCTCTTTCTTATTTGTTTTTATTATTTTATTCAATTCAACCTTTTTTCAAGTGAATAAATCGCCTTTAAGTATTCCTTTGGTTGCTGTTTGTGAGATTCTATGCTGACCTGGATACCCTATCGGCTATCACTTGAGGAGGGAATTTTAAAGGAACACACCCCCCATTTCTACCAAGGGGAGGCACCTATAACACGCATTATTATTCTGGAATATGTGAGTGCATTCTGATCACTGGCAATATTCATTATATTTTAGTAGCAATATTTGCACTATGTTTTGTCCTCTATTATAGGTACACTAGCAATATCCCAAAATATCCCATCAACTATACAGTCTTGCAATTTGGTTATCAGCTGGGAGATAACCCTGGGAGGCCGTGTACCTATCAGTTAAGTTAAAGTTTTTGTGTTTTTTATCACTTTTCCACGGGTGTCCGTGTTGTTTTGTTATTTGCTGTTTTCCCAGGAATAGCAGAGAGGCAGTCAGAGACACTAGTCAAGAGGGGCGGGGAGAGATCAGGAGAGGACAGGTAGATTTGCGTGTCATCCGCATAGAAATTATATTTGAAGCCAAAGGAGCTAATGAGTTTACCAAGGGAGGCAGTATAGATGGAGAACACTAGGACTGAACCTTGGGGGACACCAACAGTGAGGAGTTGGGAAGAAGAAGCAGAGTCAGAGAAAGAAACATTGAAAGAGCGCAGGGAGAGGTAGGATTAGCACCAGGAGAGAGCAATATCGTGTAGACCGATATTGCGGAGGATGAGAAGAATCTGTTGAGGATCAACAGTGTCAAAAGCCACAGAAAGGTCAAGGAGAATTAGGATAGAGACCACAAGATTTTGCAGCGAGTAGATCATTGGATACTTTGGTGAGTGCCATTTCCACAGAGTGCTTAGTGTGGAAAGCAGACTGAAGTGGGTCTAGCAAAGAGTTGGACTTGAGGAAGTCTGTCAATCTCACATAGCCAACTCTTGGGATGCAAAAGGCAGTAGCGAGATAGGACGGTAGTTGGATGGGGAGTTAGGGTCAAGGTTGGGCTTCTTTAGAATTGGGGTTATAGTTGCATGTTTGAAGGGAGATGGAAATATGCCAGAGGAGAGAGAGAGATTGAGAATTTTAGTGAGAGGTAGAGAAAGAGAAGAAGACAGAGTATAGATGAGATGAGAGGGAATTGGATCTAAGGAGAAGGTGGTGGGGCGGAAAGACTGGAGCAGAGCAGAAATTTCTTCCGCTGTAGCGAGTGTGAATGAACCTAGAACAGCAGAGGGAGTGAGGTTAGGGGAAGTATTGTAAGGGGAAGAAGAAAGATGAGATATCTCTTCCCTGATTGTAGAGATCTTGTCAGTGAAGTGAGTTGCAAATTCTGAACCAGTCAAGTTAGTAGGTGGAGGAAGAACAATAGGGCGAAGAAGAGAGTTAAATGTGTGAAATAGTCGTTTGGGTTCGCAGGAGAGTGTGGTTATGAAGGTATGGAAGTAATTTACTTTTGCAGAGGAAAGAGCCAAGCTGTATGAGCGCAGCATAAATTTATAGTGGATAAAGTCAGACGCACAGTGAGACTTTCTCCAACAGCATTCATCAGTTCTGGAGCATTTTTGGAGGTATCGGGTCATCTTGGTGTGTCAAGGTTGTTGTTGGGGGCACTTGCTGCGTTCAAATGCCATGATGTCTAGTTGAGAGGAGAGGATGGAATTGTGGAAGGAGGTTGCAGAGCTAGGACCGGATTAGGTTTGAGATAAGTAAAAGAAGAGTTTGGAGATTAGTGGAGAAATGCTCTAGATCAAGACATTGAAGGTTTCTGTGAGATAGATGTTCAGAGGGTGGTGTCAATTGGTCTTAGGTATGCCGATGTCAAAAGTCCGAAGATGGTGGTCAGATAGAGGAATATTGGAGAAATTAGAGGCGGTATAGAGATGGCTATGCTGTATGGGTTGATAAATTGGACCATTGCGTAAGACCAAAGGGGGAGGTTACAGAGAGCAGACGAAAGGCATCACTGCAGTCGGGGTTGTTGATTGGGATATTGAAATACCCAAGTATAAGGGAAGGAGTGCTAGATGAGAGGAAGTGGGGAAGTCAGGAAGAAAAGTGCTCAATGAATAGCCTAGGATGACCGGGGGGGGGCGATAGATTATAGCAATTCTTAAAGGAGTGGGTTTAAATAGGCGGACAGTGTGAACTTCAAAAGAAGAAAAGGATAGGGCAGGGGGACTTATGATTGGTTGAAAGGTACATTGTGGGGAGAGAAGGATGCCTACACCACCTTCTTTACAGTTGAGCCTGGGAGTGTGAGAGAATTGTTGTCACGGTACCTGTCACTCAAGCCTCCTTCTCCTCCAGCAATTTCGGCACTTTGGACACCGGCCGCGATAGCCCCACCCCCTTTTATGACGCGGCACAATGCCGCCGACGTCATTACGTCAATTACGTCACGGCCCGCCGGAAATCTCAAACCTGGACGTTTTGGGGGCGTGGACATCAATTAAAGAGGCAGGGTATAAAAGGTACTCACTTACAGTGAGTCATTACCCTGTCGTGATTTCAGCTTGTCTGTCCCTCAGTGCGTTTATATTGATTGGTTCTTCGGTTATTGACTTGGCTTGTACCCTGACCTTGCTTCTCTCTCCTATCCTTGTACTCGGCTTGGCTTTCGCTTACCTGTCTTCTCGATCCCTCGACCTCGGCTCATCCCTGACCATTCTTTGTTTGCGTGACGTTAGTCCGGCCACTCTAAGGTCCGGTACACGTCTTTATAGTTTTCAGTACACTGCGTGTTGGATCCCTGTCTTGATCCTGACAATTGTAGCCCACCAAAACATAAAGAGACAGAAGTATCAGAGGGGGACAGCCAGGTCTCTGTAAGTGCAAGTAGTGTGAGTGAGTTTGAGATGAAAAAGTCGTGTATGGCTGTTGATTTTAAATTACTGCAGACGGAGCGGATGTTCCAGAGTGCACACTGAATGTTGGTAAGTGAGGGTAAAGGGCAGGGTATTGTGATGAGGTTTGTGGGGTTTCTGATTTTCTTAGTGTGTGCAGAGAAGTTGAAGGGCCCTGGATTGGGAGAGGCATCACCAGCTGCTAGAAGCAGGAGGAGAGAAACTGACAGGAGGTGTGAATGGGTTTTGTATGCATGGGGTCGAGGATGAGATTGATTGTGGGTCGGAGTGCGAGAGTAGAAAAATGAGTGCAAGGCATGAGATGAGAGACGGGGGGCATGTAGGAGAGAGGGGAATATCTAAATGTGGATGGGGGGATGAGTGAAGTGGGTGTAAGGAGATATTTTTATACTGAGGGAGAAGGAGGAAATAAAGAGTAGGAGAAGACAGATCATTGCTAAAGTGGGAAAAAGTAAATCGGAAATAATTGGAATATCAAGATCAGGTGAAGGTAGAGTAAATATTACGTTTTATTGATTAAGAAAGTGCAGGAGTGTACTAATAAAAGGCAGTGTTTACACCTGTTATTTTTACTTATCTAAAATTTGGGTGTGACAGACAATCTATAAATGCAATAATGAGCATGGGGTGGGGTTGTGTGGTGAGGGGAGGAGAGGAGAGGGCAGGTATCGGACTTTCTTACAGCAGTATTGGGGCTTGATAGTTTTGAAATCAGGCTGTTGAATAAAGATATGTGAGGGTCAGATAGGCTTGCAATAAAGCTGAGGGAGGGGATATGTATCTAGGCATAGAGATGAAGGGATGGTTATTCAGATAAAAACAAACATATCAATAAAATAAGGGAGGGGTCAGAGGTCAGTCAGAAATCAGAGGGGAAATAGAGTAATGCATATAGGTGAATAAAACAATTACATACAGGGCTAGCAAAACTACACTTTAGCATGACAAACAAGATATAAAGGCAAGAACACATACAATGCACACAGGATATAAAATAAAATAAAATAAATGTACAGGGTGGTTAAATTAAATATAAATGAAGCTGTGCAGGATAGAGTCTTAGTGTGGTCTTCCAGAAAGCTATCTTTGCTTATTGCAGACGATCAGCTGATGGAGCACTGACTTTCTTACAGCAGTATTGAGGCTTGATAGTTTGGAAATCAGGCTGTTGATATCATATCATCACGTCACGCTGAGGCAAGATGCTGAGCAGGAATACAATGGGGTCCTGAAGCCATTTCTGCTGCTTCAGGTTGCAGTGACCGCTTCCTTCTCACTAGACACCAGGGGCAGCACTGCTTGTGTGTGTGTGTGTGTGTGTGTGTGTGTATGTGCGTGTGTGTGCTTTGCTTATTTCAATATGAAGTATTTTCAACGTCTGTCCATCAGAATGTAGACTCCATTTTTAGGTGTCAGTTTGAGAGCAGTGGTAACTCCACTGCCTAACTGTAAGTGTTCCTGGGCATACTTATATAAATAAAAGATATTATATTAGTAATTTTAAAGCTCTGGAGAACATGTTAGTACTATATAAATAATAATACATGCCCCATAAAAAAAAGTAAAAATCGCATTCTGTCAAACTGACTTTTCCTTGAAAAGCAGCATTTTTTGACAAAACATCGGAGTGTATTTCTCCTCTATGGAATTCTTCTTTCATCACTATTCAATTAACATTGTTGGTATGTAATTGGTTTGAACTCGTGGTACCATTCAGAGTTATTTGTTCCTTGTTATGCGTCTTTGTACCTACTGTCTCTTGACAAGATTGCTTTGTGTGACATGTAATTTGTACCTACATTTTTATTGTTTTGTTTTTATGAATTTTGTGTATTAATACAGATAATCTTACCTGTTATTTTGCTATACATCAATTACTCTAATAAAAGCAATGATACTCTATTCATAGTATTCCCTTTGGCTTGATATATAGTTAATTCTTCATTTGAATTGGTTTCTATTTAGATTTTAATTGTGTAGAGAGTTCACCACATGCTTTCTTGTTGTTATTAAAGTTTTCATGCTGTTTTTTTTTTACTTAAAGCTAGAAGGTTTTTTTTGCTGACATTTTAACCCTTTGAAGCCAGACTACTTTTTGAAAAGACAGGCATTCCGCAGCATTATGTTAGGTGAAGAGTCTTAAAAATATAAGAATGATCTGATCTCTTTCAAGAAAAGTACCACTAGACTTTACTCAGCATTGCAAAGAAATGTGATTATTTCAAATATTCATCTTAAAGCGGCACTGTCATTGCGAACTTACCTTTCCCCAATCAATTCCTCTTCTCTCCCTCTCTCAGGATCTGTTCTCCATTTCTTCCTGTCTGCTCAACTTTTCTTTAAAACTTAAGAAAAAGTAGGGACAATTTCTCTTCTGGAGGTTTCCTATGCGGTGACCAGCATTGACCAGCGGAGGAGCAAAGTGTGCTTCGTTTCCGGTGGTCACAGCAATTTTCCCACAATCCTTACCTTTCTTCCCTGTTCCCGCGATGCTTCCTGTCACTTAGACAGGACGCCGGAAAAACTGCCGAATTGCGTTCTAACAGTTTCTCCATTCGTGTTAGAATGCAATTCGGGAATTTGTTCGTATCAGAATTTTATTTGAATTAATGAAACTCCGATCCAATTCATTGCAGCGGCTGCATCTTGCAGCCGCTTAGTAGATAACTCCCTAATTCCCACGGTATCAGGGAGCTATCTACTAAAAGGCTGAAAGACCTAAATTAGTCTTTCAGCCACATTTACTAATACTAAGTAAAGATTACTAAGTATTAGTAAATTCAGCCCCCCTACTCGCTATACCGCATGTCTAGTAAACAGTGAGCAGCCAGTGGTTGCTCACTGTAAAAAAAACAACAACTAGTACCCTAAAGGATAATGAGGGGGGGGGGGGTTGGGTGGACCTATTTTCTTCCCCCCGCCATAATGGACAATGAAGCGGGGAGGGGACTTAGTGTCCTTGCCCCCTTGCCCCTGCGCGATGGGTGGGGGCTATAAATCCCAATGGAGGGACCTACTGTCCTCCACCTCCACCCCTGCGCAGTGGGTGGGGGCCATAAATTACAATGGGGAGACCTACTGTCCTCCCCATGGCCCCCACCCTTGAGCGGTGGGTGGGGGCCATAAAGATAAAGAGGGGGGAGAACCTACTGTCCTCCCCCCATGGCTCTCACCCCTGGGCGGTGTGTGGGGGCCATAAAGATAATGAGGGGGGACCTGCTGTTTAATTTTTCTTTACAGGTTAGTTATTTTATTCCCCCCTCACTATTTTTTAGGGTGAGGAGGGTAGGTAGGGGGTAACTTTTTTTGGGGGTAGGGGGTGGGTGACTAGGGGCTTGGGAACCCCTAGTCACCTTTGATGGGGGGGATTTGTCTTAGGGCCCCTAAAGGGTGAGGGCTGGGGGGGAGGACAGTAGGTCCCCCTCATTATCTTTATGGCCCCCACCCGCCGCCCAGGGTTGGGGGCCAGTGGGGAGAACTGTAGGACCCCCCTCATTTTCTTTATGGCCCCCACCCACCGCCCATGGGTGGCGGCCGGGGGGAGGGCAGTACGTCTACCTATTGTAATTTATGGCCCCCACCTACCGCGCAGGGGTGGGGGCCGGTGGGGGAGAACAGTAGGTCCCCCCTCATTATCTTTATATTAGGGGGGAGGACAATAGGTTCACACCCCTTATTGTTATTTAGGACAGTAGGTCCCCCCCCGGCGCAGGGGTGGGGGCTGGGGGGAGGACAATAGGTCCCCCCTAATTGTTATTTAGGGCCCCCACCCGCCCACTGCACTGTGTTATTTAGGTCCTCATTATCTTTATGACCCCCACCCACCGCTCAAGGGTGGGGGCCGGGGGGAGGACTGTAGGTCCCCCCATTGTAATTTATGGACCCCACCCACTGCGCAGGGGTGGGGGACGCTGAGGGGAGGACAGTAGGTCTCCCCCTCATTATCTTTATGGCCCCCACCTGCCATCCAGGGGTGGGGGCCGGGGGGAGGACAGTAGGTCCCCCATTGTAATTTATGGCTCCCACCCACCGCGCAGGGGTGGGGTCCAGGGGAGGACAGTAGGTCCCCCCTCATTATCTTTATGGCCCCCACCCACCGCTCAAGGGTCAGGGGGAGGCCGAATGAATGAGTAGACAAAATTCCTGTTTCATAGGTAATATGGGATGTAGTGGAGCCAGGAGGGGGGATTAGAAGAAAACAGGATTCGGCCATGTGCCGCTTTAAAAGCAGTTTTGTTTCGGACAAACCAAATTTCATCCATTTGATTTTAGTTCAGATGAATTTCATCCATGCAAATGATTCGGACAAACTGAAAATGTTTCAAAAAGCCTATGGGTTTAATACCCTGTGGCTGCTCACTGTAATTAAAAACTAGTAACTAGGAGCTATTGTAAAATACTTGGCACAATTCCTCCCATACCATCATTTGTTCTTAAAATTAAATAATGGGTCTATCCACCACCCTATCCTCACCCATGGCCAGCAGATGGGGATTCTACAAAACAAAAATTATGGGACTTGCTAGAGTCCCCCCTGATCCTCAAAAATGGACAACGGTTGGAGACTAATGTATATTATGCATGCCCACATTGCATCATGCTGGATGGTGGCATAAGAGGCATAACAAGCTTTTATTTTTTTATTTACATTTTAATGTGGCATCTGGCTAGCAGGTGCTGGAAAGCCACCACATGATTAACTCTTGCATTGCAAAGGTGTTTTTTTTGCAATTAGTTTTAACTATTTCGTACTGCCAGTGGACAAATCAATGGCATTTTTCACTTTGGATCATGAACCAAAGAAAATGGCTCATCCATTGCAGTTTTGGTTGCTCGTTGATACATCAATTTGGCATTTCATAGTTGCAGTTTTAAAGCAGCACTGTCAATGCCGAATCCCGTTTTGTTTTTTTAAACCCCCTCCCGACTCCACTACATCTAATTGACCCCTTTGTCACCCCAAATGTCCCTAAGCCCCCCATATTACCTATTTTTAATCTTTATTTTCTGCCCCGATCTATATTCAGATGTGTGGGTAGATGAAGTCCCTGTGGGACACGTCATCTGCCCACACTATATAGCGCTGTGAGATTCCCGCACATGCCCAGTGAAACACTTGGGCATGCGAACAGGAATTTCATCTATTCATGCATTCGTCAGAAAGCCGAATGAATGAATAGCATTGTCAGACGAACAAACAAACACTGAATATCAGTGTTTGTTTGTTCGTTCAGTTTATTACAAGGAGGGAGCTACCGGCTCACAGCTCCCTCCTTGTAAAATGTAAAGATAGAAGCGGCATGGAGCACTACTCCCCGCCACTTCCTAAGCCCCCCAGGTCCCCCCTCACTCTATGGAGGTCAATATGACCCCCATAATAGCATAAGGGAGATTAAAATCTCCCGAATGCCCCTACTCGCTATGCCGCGAGTAGGGGCATGTCTACTAAACAGTGAGCTCACTGCTCACTGTTTAAAAAAAAAAAACTCTACTATCCGGCCCCGACCCAGCACCCACCCCTAAGCGGTGGGTGGTGGCCATAAAGATAATGAGGGGGGACCTACTGTCCTCCCACCAGCCCCCACTATGTGTGGTGTGTGGGGGCCATAAACATAATGAGGGGGGGACCTACTGTCCTCCCCCCGGCCCCCATCCATGGGCGGCGGGTGGGGGCCATAAAGATAATGAGGGGGGACTTACTGTCATCCCCCCCGGCCCCCACCCCTGGGCAGCAGGTGGGATCCATAAACATAGTGAGTGGGGGGACCTACTGTCCTCCCCCCAGGCCCCATCCCTGGCGGGTGGGGGCCATAAAGATAATGAGGGGGAAACCTACTGTCCTCCCCCCGGCCCCCACTTTTGAGTGGAGGATGGGGGCCATAAAGATAATGAGGGGGACCTACTGTCCTCCCCCCTTGGCCCCCACCCCTGGGCGGTGGGTGGGGGCCATAAAGATAATGAGAAGAGGACTGTCCCTCACCCTGGGCGGCGGGTGGGGGCCATAAAGATAATGAGGGGGGCACCTACTGTCCTCCCCCCACTGGCCCCCACATCTGGGCGGCGGTTGTGGGCCATAAAGACAATGGGGGGACCTACTGTCCTCCCCCCACTGGCCCCCACCCTTGGGCGGCGGGTGGGGGCCATAAAGATAATGAGGGGGGGGACAAACTGTCCTTCCCACACCAGCCCCCACCCCTGGGCAGCGGGTGGGGGCCCTAAGACAAATTCCCCCCCATCAAAGGTGACTAGGGGTCTCCAAGCCCCTAGTCACCCACCCCTCCACCCAAATAAAAAGTTACCCCCTACCTACTCCCCTCACCCTACAATATAGTGAGGGGGGAATAAAATAACTAACCTGTAAAGAAAAATTAAACTTACCATTTGCCGTCTTCTTTTTTCTAAAATGTTCATTTTTCAGCCCCAAAAAAGGCCAAATAAAAAACCATCATACCCATTGAAAATTCCAAAGAACTTCCTCATGCTGTGTAAAATGACACAGAGCACTGTGATTGGTTAGATTCCAAGGCCACCAATCAGAGTGCTCTTTGTCATTTTACACAGTGTGGGAAAATTCCAAATAACTTTCCCACACTGTGTAAAATGACACAGAGCACTGTGATTGAATGGATTTCAAGCCACCCAATCAGAGTGCTCTGTGTCATTTTACACAGCGTGGGAAAATTCCAAAGAGCACTCTGATTGGCTTAAACCAGCCAATCAGAGTGTTCTTAGCCTAATTGCAGGACGGGGCAAGGCTTTATAAGCCTTCGCCTTCCCCCGCCTGCAGAGCTCAGTCTGCACAGAGCCCCCCTCATTATCTTTATGGCCCCCACCCGCTGCCCAGGGGTGGGCGCCGGGGGAGGGACGACAGTAGGTCCCCCCCCTCGCTCTCTTTATGACCCCCACCAACCGCTCAAGGGTGGGTGCCGAGGAGTACAGTAGGTCCCCCCATTGTAATTTATGGCCCCCACCCACCGCGCAGGGGTGGGGGCCGGGGGGAGGACAGTAGGTCCCCCCTCATCATCTTTATGGCCCCCACCCACCACTCAAAGGTGGGGCCGGGGGGGAGGACAGTAGGTCCCCCCCATTGTAATTTATGGCCCCCACCCATCGCGCAGGGGTGGAGGATGGGAGGGAGGACATATAATAATATATTTCCTCTGCTATTTGTCTTTTTACTACTAATCAAAAGAAATTCAAGGTAGGGATTATACCACCAGAGCTGATACTATCGAGCAGTAAGCCTGTCCACTACAAGTAAATCTGAGGTGGGGATCATACCACCAACGCTATATCAATAGAGCACTGTTTCTGCTCTACACTTGTGAGTATTACTCTTATCACTCTTTTATACTCTATTTTATCACAATTGAGAGCACTATTGTTGCCTTTTATCTTCCCTTTGAAGCTTTGGATTACCAGACGGTGCTGACGGATACATCTTACCACATCCCATAAACAGGGATTATACTACTGTATGCTCTTATACCAGAGCTGGCCATAGCTCTTTTAAATGTGAGTTCTCTACCTCTTGTTACTTACTGCACTTTAGGACTCTAGATGTACTGCACTATTGGTTGCTTTCTGCCTCTTCTCTGTTTCATATATTCGGATTCCAATACCACCCAGCTGATCTCTCCTCCCCAGACCTCTCCCCTGATGTCCTGCAACGTGTCACCTTTTGCCTTTCTTCTATCTCTGATTGGATGTCCTCCCGCTTTCTGAAACTGAATATTTCCAAAACAGAACTTCTTGTCTTTCCTTCTCCTAATATTAATCCTCTTCTCTCGCTCTCCCTTCAGATTGGTGGTATCCATATCAGCCCATCCTTACAAGCACGTTGTCTTGGTGTTACTTTTGGTTTTGGCCTCACCTTTGAGCCTCACATCCGGTCTGTTGTCAAATCATGCCAATTCCACCTCAAAAACATTGCCCGCATCCGCCCCTTTCTTACACAAGATGCTACTAAAGAGCTTGTCCATGCTCTAGTAATCTCTCGCATGGACTTTTGTAATTCTCTCCTAATTGGTCTTCCCAATAGCCGTATTGCCCCGTTACAGTCTGTAATGAATGCTGCCACCAGACTGATTTTTCAGTCCTTACATTGGCTTCCTGTATACTATAGGAGTCAATTCAAAGTGCTAACCCATACCTATAAAGCACTGAATAATCTTAGCCCCTCTTATATCTCCTCACAGATCCATAGGTATGCCCCTTCTCGTTCTCTCCGCTCTGCCCGTGACCTTCTTCTGTCCGCTGCTCGCACCCGTATGACCAACTTGCGCTTGCAGGACTTCTCACCTAATTTAAATGCAATTTCCTGGCCTCATGTGTTTTATACCCCACCTCCTATAGACTGTAAGCTCGTTTGAGCAGGGTCCTCTTCAACCTATCGTTTCTGTAAGTTTTCTTGTAATAGTCCTATTTATAGTTAAATCCCCCCTCTAATAATATTGTAAAGCGCTACGGAATCTGTTGGCGCTATATAAATGGCAATAAAAATATTAATAATAATATATACGAACTAACACCCTGAGACGTATCCACTCCCATTGAAGAGAATGCGTCTTATCAAGTTTCCCTGATTATCTACTGCTACTCTAGCGAGACCTCCTACCCTTTCTAAGACTATTTTATTCATATTCGTGCAGCCCTACTCCATCTTTTTTGTGTTGTATTTGATCCATTGAAGGACTTGAGGTGTTTCCTTCGCTTGGGTTGCTGCCCATTCTGCAAATATTGTGTGTTGATTAGCGCTGAATTCCTGCTGTAAACCATGGAGCGTCACCTTAACAGTTAACCATAGTCCCTTAAAATACTAACTATGGACCTGAATGTCTCTGCTTGGACCCTAGGAACCACTAACCCTGGAACCCAGGTAGCCCTATCCCTAACAGCTAATCATGATCTATCAAGGATGCTGCAAACTATAAACCTTGAACCCCTCACTGTGATGCTCACACATAAAACTGGGCCATGCTAGCACCACACTGTGGACACTGGAAAATACCAGTACCTTCAACTGTTTAGCTTTAATTGACCTTTCCTGATACACGATTGGAGAGTCAATATAAGAGGGACATATTTGAACATATGTAGTTTTTTGGTTTCTTATCTTGGGGTAACCATGTCAGAGTAGTTAGATTCTGACATATAAGATTATTTTGTATTTCACAATGGGATACCACCAACATTTCATTGAAATAAAGTTTTAGTTTGCTTGCTTATACCTATGCATTTATTTAAAAAAAAATATGCAGTAGTCAAGGGTCTATTTCTTAAACAATCAGCTATGGTGACATGATACCCAACTTAAAAATTTGTAAAATTACAGTAAATGCAACATTGCATTGATCTTAAAGAATCTAAACAAACATGTCTCATTCTTCATTCTTATTTACTTGCTTTTATCAGTGTGGTAATGCAAAATATGTCTTTTGCACTTCTTTAGCTAAAAATATTAATTCTACATTTTCTCACAAATTTGTGCCAAATTAGTACTTCGTTCCATAGGGAAAAAACATCTGTTAATTGTGTGATTTCATATTCTAAGTATGATTCAGGTATAGACATCAGAGCCAAAAGAATGTTGTCAACACAGGAATAAATCTCATGTTTAATACCGACAAATACAAGAACATTCAAGAACATCTCAGCGATGTAATGGACAACCTGCTCTGGTATGAGGATGAGTGTACGTTATCAAAAAATGATTAATTAATACAATAATTAATAGAAAGGAAGTAAAGACAGAATGGATATTGCACCTACCTTCAGTTCTCTGTATGCTAGACAGTATATTGTGTAAGAAACAAAAAATATTAAAGGACATTTATAGCGTGCATTATTCTTTGAAATATAGAATAAATTGTATTTGTGAAAGGGTGCTGCTTTAAATATCTTGTGAAGCCTTGCCTGATTTGCATACTTTTAGTTTTTTTCTATAACGTCAAATCAAAATACAGATTATGGTCACATAAAGTCATATTGAATAGGTTACATAATGTATTAAATCATTTTTATTATTTCCTATTCCATCTTACAAAGTCCCACCAAGTGAAACATTTAGCATTTTGGAAAAGTAATATAAAAATGCTATAGAATGCCATAGAAACCTCAATGTAATTTGCTATTCACTAAATTATATCATGGTTTAAGAGAGGTGGAAAAGTCCATTTTTTTCCCAATATGAATGCTACACCTATTGACACGAAGTGTAAAGTCTCACTTTGCAAGCTACATCACACAAATCAAGCCTATTAGTGTCACAGGAGAGAGTACACAATGCACTGCATGTATTATTTTAAACAGTTTAATTACCCTTCTAACACCATCAGAAGAGAGCAACTTTTTAGGGGGGTAAGGGTTCATATGTTTGTTTACTGCTCTTCCTCATTGATACCTAAAAACAGAGAGGAAGTGTTACTCAAACTAGTTATTTTTCCAGTATCATGCAAAACCTGCACTTATGCTTAGAAAATAACTATGTTGACTAAGCTTACAACTGCTCAGTAGTTAGCTTGCGAGCCATGGTAGTAAATATCATGAATCTTTTTACTGACTCCTGCACATAACTCACTTTAGCAGCTATGAAGGTTTCACTACCAACAATACTTCTCCAACCTAACCTCATGCCATGTTGCTTACTCACATCTAGCTTTACACTAGACATGTGCACAGGGGAAAAAAATGGATCATCTTCAGTTTCGTTTTGATAATTCTGAAATTCGTTGTGGCAAAATTTGTTAATTATAATTTTGTATCGAGCGGAAATTCATCCAAAAAGTTACTGAAATATTTAGAAATTAGGACATCTGTTATTCAGTGTAGAGTGATGTTTAGTAGATAGCTCCCTTCATTTGGTACCCTGATGTGGGATTGCTCAATTTAGGATACCAAATAAGGACTCTGTTTAGTAGCTAGCTCCCCTAATGTGGTTCTCTGATGTTGGATTACCCTAATTGGTATGACAAATTAGGTTGCTGTTTAGTAGATAGCTCTAATAATTTGGTTTGTTACGAAATTAGGGCACAGTTTAGTGGACAGTTTCCCTAATTTGGTACCCTGATGTGGCTTTGCCCTACTTAGGATATCTGAATAGCGTACAGTTTAGAAAAGGACTCCACTAATTTACTAATGAGATGTGGGATTGCCCTACTTGGGATTAGACTTGCGTCTTCGTTTTCGACCGAACATGTTTTCATCTAAATTAGGGCTATTTGTCCAAAAGGCAAATTAACAAATACAAATTACAACAAATTAAAACATTGCTTGTTGGATGAAATTTAATCCATGCAATTTGTTCTTTCCTTCATTAGTTTTATATTAAAAGGAAGTGAAACATAGAAGTGACGGGGAGTCCCCACCCCTTCATGCCCCTACTCACCCTGTGGAGGTCAATATGACCCCCACAAGGGAGGTTAAATCCTCCCTCCTGCCCCACCCTCTGGGCTGTGAGTAGTGACATGTCTACTTAACAGCGAATATCCAGCGAATATAAAAAGATATTGCAGTTGACTAGTCGCTAATACAAAAAGATGGACCTAGCACCTGGCCTCCATGCTGGGGCAACAAGTAAATTAATTAACAGGGGGGACATAGTGTCTCCCCATACCAAGTGACCCCTCCAGTTCCCACCCATGGCTATTAAATAAATTGAACAGTGCACCTCCTCAGTCCTAACCATTGGCGGTAGCTCTAAACAATAAAAGGGGGCTGACCTATTGTCGCCCCCAGTCCCCACCGGAATACATTTTATTTTTAGCCCCAAGCATTGCCAATTATTATTTAGGGCCCACACCACCACCAATGGATGTGTTCTAGGAGGGGTCCATCCCTCATTATTATACAAAAGGTCCATATTTGCCGCCAATGAGTGGGTGCTGGGGGAGACAATAGTCCCACAACCCATTTGATTATTTAGGGCCCCCACAGGTTGCTTATGGGTACCATTCAGAACCAAAAAAATAATTCCTGAATTTCGTTAGAAAACAAATGAACAAATGGATGAAGCTTGATTCACATGAAATATACACTCATAATTTTCACTATGCACTTTTTCCTTTTTACCTCATTATTCGAAGACACTACACAGTTCATATCACTCTGTCTCAGAAAGCTCCCAAGGTGTTCACCCTGTAATAAGGTCAGGGAGTGGTTGCCTAAAACAGTTCCTCATCTTTTTTTAGTGGAGTAATAACGGGGCTTTAGAAGCAGATTCATGGGTCATGTGTGCCCAAAGTTCATTGATGCATGTGTGGAATGAAGGCTAGTGTGTCTGGTCTGATCACACAGAAGAGCTACTGTAGTTCAAGTTGCTGAAAAACTGACCTCTGGCCATGATAGAAAGGTGTCAGAGCACACAGTGAATCACAGTTTGCTGTGCTATGCAGCTGTGTAGCCGCAGACTGGTCAGAGTGCCTATGATGAACACTGCCCACCTCCGAAAGTGCTTTCAGTGGTAATGTGAGCATCAGATTTGAACCACAAAAAAATAAAAGAAAGTTGCCTTGTTTCACGAATCACTTTTTTTTACACCAGGTGGATGGCTAGGTGTTTGTGCGTCATTTACGTGGAGAAAAGATGGCAGAAGGAGGCACTATGGGAATAAGACAGGCTGGTGGATGCAATGTAATGCTCTGGGCAATGTTTTGCTGGAAAACCATAGATCCTGGCATTCAAAAGGATGGATCCTTCACAGGTACAAGCTACCTAGATTTTTACAGATCATGCACTCCCCTTCATGGCAATGGTATTTTCTGATGGCAGTGGCCTATTTAAGCAGGATAATGCATCCTGTCACATGCAAAAATTGTTAAGGAATGGTTTGAGGAACATTACAAAGAGTTCAAGCTGTTGCCTTGGCCTCGAAATTACCCAGATCTCAATCCAATTGAACTCCTCCCAGGTGTCGCTAAAGACCGCTATGTCATCCAGGTATGCATACTGGATACTGGATGTCATACTTCGGAAGGTAGCTGGGGCATTCTTCATCCTAAGCAGCATGTCCCGGAATAGGTACAAGCTCAAGAGAGTGACAAACGCTGACTTTAGGACAGCTTCCTTGTCCAATCTTCCAGTATCCCTTACACAGTTCGATAGTGGTCAGATGATGTCCCCTGGCACTCTCCTAGGGCATCGGGTACTAGACATCAGTCACTGTCTTGTCATTAAGTTGCCAGTAGTCTATACAGAGACAGGTCATACTGCACGGCTTTGTTAAGTGTACCACCGGCAAGGCGCATCTATGACACTTAAGCAGAGCATCTCTTGGATTTCTTTCTGCATCCCTTCCTGAACTGTCTCCTGGACTGCCTGGGCAGGCACCCTCAGAGGTGCCTGCCCAGGGTGCTCTACATTATGTACTGCTAATGTGGTGTACCCTGGCTCATGGGAGAAAGTCGCTTGCTTGACCAACTGTCCAACCTGCTCCTACCCTGAACTGCACTTGGTCCAAGGACCCTGCTTGCAGTCTCCCTAGAAGATTGGGTAGGGGTAAGCTCTCGAAGTCCTCCAAAGCAGGGGTACATACCGTGGCCACCTGTTTGTCCCTTTCTCAGAACTCTATCAACATATTCACATGTAAGGTTCACAGAAGATTAGGTCTTTTGATCAACTTGGGTGGCATAAAGTGGTTCACCCTGATCTTCTCCCATATTTTATGAAATTGTGCAAGTTTCAGGCTTTCTATTCACGAGTAATAATTAGGGTTCACAAGTAATAATTCTGTTGTGCTATAAACATTAGCACTGAACTTACTGCACACCTTACATCAGGGTGTAGTAAAATTTAAGCTGATCATGCTTAGCCAGAACCTCATAAACAAGAGTTAAACAATTTGTGTGTTCCAGAGTTTCATATCCATGATAGAATATGTATTAGAAATCACTGTGGTCAGGATAAATGGATTTCAGTCGAGGTATTGACAAGAGAATGTTAAAAGTTCAACTACAAGCAGGTGGTACTATTGTTTGCCACGTAGAAAAGTTGAGATATAGATTTCCACCAGTTTAAATGTAATCCAAGAATTCGATAATAGGGCTATCTGGCATGGCATGTGTTTTGCCCACTTAAGTCTCCTAAGAATGAAAATACCATGCCTGAAAATTATGCAGAATAACATCCCAATGATCCTGTTCAGCAACAAAATTTGGTTGGTGCTATTCAACCCTTAGTTACTCTTACATAGACCAGTTTCTCTCAAGCAACTATTCTATGAGAAGACCATATCTCCAGATGTCTATATGTCCATATGAATCTGTATCGTACCCTGCATCATGTGAACTTTAACTATTTACAATGTTTCGGCTCAAGATTATGGTTTAGTGTATTATTCTGAATGTTATGTTATCCAAAGTCTTCATAGTTGTTATTCTATTTATTTCTTTATCTATATATTGATTGATTGATTGATTGATTTATGGGAAAAGAAGGGTGTTGAAAAACAGCAGGACATGCCTCTTAGAATGTCTAGGTCTTTGTGTGGCAGTTGGAAACAATTTTGAGTTGTTACTGAGGAATCAGATAGTGCTTAAGGTTGAACAAAATATTGACTCAAATTTATGTTCCAGAATCTCAGTAACATTTAGAAACAGTTATTGACTCAAATTAAAAACACACCACTGAAAATTCTGATCATGAACATATATGGAACACACATGAACAAACAGATAAAAATGAAAAGGACTAAATAAACAAAACCCTAATACTCACTGTACTAGCAAAGTGCCAGTGTTTCTGTCCCAAGAGAGCTTTGGCTCTCAAAATGAATTACAAAGTTCATTAGGGATTATATCAACTTTTTTTCAACTTGATTACATCAGGTTCTAGGCCAGCCCTTATGAGGAGGAAAAGGGGGTGCAAGAATTGCTGTTTTATGAGGGGCAATTCATGTATTTAAAAACCGGGCTGAAAATGCACAATTTAATATATTTATGTACATGTGTTTCTGATCCCTTTGCCACCAGATCAGATCCTTTTGGTGAATTCATACAATTCATTTGAGATAAAACATTGACTTATCTGATAAGGCCCAATAATAAAGAATGCCCATTCTTGGACAAGTCACACATTCCACTACGTCTACGCTATTTACAAACATGAAAATAAAACATACCTTAATTGCTGTACCATTTCAGAGTATTTTCCAGGCACTAACAAGACTTATCCCATTGCTTTTCAGACACTGTTTTCCTTATAAGTCAATCAATACACCTCTACTGGGTAACCATTCCATGCATTACCGGCATACATCACATTTATTGACAATATGTTTACTATGAATGATGAACCATGCCCCCATGGCATAAAATCCATCACATTTATTTTCTGATGCACCTTCTCCCCCCACCTTCTGCAATAATGGGGACAATTGTTCTCCTGCAGTGATTCTTGCTCTTTCAATTTCTACATGACCAGGTGTTCTAACACCACCCCACAGTCCATCACTTCAAAAATCTTATTGACACATCACCTACACACAAACCTATGCACTCTTTTGTTATCACTGTCCTCAACCCCTCGAACCATGATACCCAGGTACATTATTATTGTTTTAGCAGGTCTTATATAGCACATGTGATGGTATACTAGCCAGCTGTTTTGAATTTGATAGGAAAATTATTATTTTGGAGTCCTCTCCGACTGGTGGCCAGCTTCGGGAGAACATGGGAAAAGTCCCCATAAAGTGTTTTTTAAGCACATGCATAAGGGTAGTTGCCGCTTTAGTAGGCTATTTTGGAGCATTTCTGTCTATTCAAAAGCATTTTGCCCAACCTGGTACGCATGCCCTCCAAGATTAAATATCTCCTTTGCAGCCATTCCCACCAGTCCACCTGCCAATTCGGCTTCATAACTTGAACATGAATTTCTTGATGACTATAAAGGTACAGTTTCCTTGACAACTCTCCATACTGATATTATATCGGCCATAGCAGGCAGTTTTTAAATAATGCATTTCTGCTTGCTGATCATTGTCTAAAAATCATCAAGAATCAACAGCCTTTGTTTATTGCAAGCAAATCATATCAGAGATTTGTAAAAGACAGGAAACTTATAAAAAGGACTCACCCACACACATTTAACTTTGTTTAGAATGAGTGTTCATTATAGTGTGTAGGTGTTGTTCTGATTACTGTAATAATAAGGTAAAATCTTAGTGAAGAGGCTTAATATGATGTATTTAATTTCACAAAAATAAACATTTCACAAAATAATTCAGTTTTTTCTCCTTTTTTTGCAGTGAATGTATGTCGTTTATAAAACTTGAGATCATTTTCATGTAAAATCTCTGGATATTAGTAGAATTGGTTCCTCAGTCTAAAACATTCAAACATCAACCATGTGATTGCTTCGGAACATCTATTAGTTAGTTTTAGTTCGTTTTCTAACAAAAGAAAAGTTAAACAATTATAGATATTCGTGTTGTTATGAATAAGGCCTCCACAAGTTTACAGAAAACTTTTTCATTTTAGTTACACGTGATACAAAATTAGCAAGAAATAGCAAGAAAGGACAAAAAAAAATAGCATTTATAGCAAGAAAGGACAAAAAAAAGGAATACTATTGACGCATTCTGTATGCAATGGCAACATTCAAGTTTAAACATTTAAACTATAAACATTTACCCTTTAACCCCTTAAGGACCAAACTTCTGGAATAAAATGGGATCATGACATGTCACACATGTCATGTGTCCTTAAGGGGTTAAGGAGATGTGATGTATCAGGATAACTGCATTATTAAAACTGTTAATACTCAGTGGGTTAAACCTTAATTTAAAAAATCAGAAACATATTTATTAACACATTCACAGAATTCTTGCACCTGAAATTAGTGTTTAATCATAGAGTTACAAAATGCTTTATTTATGAAAAGACAAACATTTTGTCATGATATTGGAGACAATTAAAGGTTCTCATCTAAATGGTAGGCACGCTGAACTAAAGATTTTTAAAAAAATCTAAATAAATATCATGAACTCTAGGCCAAGAGGATATAACTAATTCCTGCATTTGTAACTGCACTATGATCTGACTTGTATAGACTGGTAGATAATTTTGTGAGTTGTAGTCCAACTGCATTGAAACACCTCTGCTCTAAAACATTGTTTTTAAATGTTTTCTTTTGTGAGTTGTAGCCCAGCCAGTGGTGTATTTTGAAATGGTGCTGCCCTAGGCATGACAGATCTCGGCACTCCCTAATTTAAATTTACCTGCCCCTTCCTGCCAAGGCCACACCTCCAAAACCTCCTCCAGTCACACATTTTGACTGACAGACACACACTCATGAACCAGCACACAATCTCAGATACACTGACATACACACATATACACTCACTGATTTGACACGATCTGACAGACACATGCCATCATTCAGACACACACTGGCAGACGCATACACTCACTGACAGACGCATACACTCACTGACAGACGCATACACTCACTGACAGACGCGCCCACTTACTGACAGACACACACAATCACTCCGACACATACATTTAC
This sequence comes from Pelobates fuscus, assembly GCF_036172605.1. NCBI lineage: Eukaryota > Metazoa > Chordata > Amphibia > Anura > Pelobatidae > Pelobates > Pelobates fuscus. The sequence goes on along the minus strand of NC_086323.1, from coordinate 147,457,948 downwards.
TGGCACACACACACACACTCACTGACAGACACACACACTCACTGGCAGACACACACACACACACACACACACACATTCACTGATGCACACACACTCACTGACACACACTCACATTCACTGACACACACACTCACTCACTCACTCACTTACTCACATTCACTGACCCACACACTCACTCACTCACTCACTTACTCACATTCACTGACACACACACACACACTCACATTCACTGACAAACACACACACACATTTTCCCCCACCACATTCACAATTATTATTACATTTTAAATCCACCCACCCTCCCTACTTTTGGGATAGCTGGGTAGATTTTTCACCACAGGGTCAAGTTCGGTGTAATACAAGAGATACTGATAAAACAGCTATACTAGCTACTATCCAGCTTGTCATCCAAATAGTTACTATTTCCCCATAGCTTTCCAGCTGTGTTTCACAAAGAAAGCTTAAGTGGCAACCTCAACTTCTAAGATAACCTCTGCATTATAAACTGTAATTGTATATTAAAAAATACAGTAAAAATGTGATTTCCACATGTGATTACACCATAAAACTAAAACATCAATTATGTGAATTGAGATTATGTTAAAAAAGCAAAACACAAGAAAAACAAATGACATTAGCTGAAACCCAAAATAACAGCATGGTTTCGATGTGCTTATTAATCAAGTCAAGGAAGTTTATTTAGAGGGTGGGAAGACTGTAATATTTTGTTTCCACAATGACCTGTTATCTTGAGTATTTCTGCTAAAATATGACTTTCAATAAATAAGTAAACAACTGCAGTATGCACAGAGAACCAGAAATCCCCAGATCATTGCGTGAGTCATGCATGAACTATGACACTGCACAGAACTGAGAACACACTTTGTCTGACTGTAACATCCACCATCTTTATTCATAGACACAGGTCACTTCCAATCTTGTGACAGGCATTGGCACCAGGGCTGGCGCTACCTGTAAGGCGACCTAGGCAGCCACCTAGGGCGCACCTTAGCATGGGGCGCCGGATCCCTGTGCCCGGAGTCCCCGCTGCGGCTCCTCATGCTGCGCCGCCTGAGCGCTTTTACAAGCCCCAGGCGGCGCAGCACTGCTGTATGGAGGGCGGCCGGGTTTGAGTGACCGGCAGGAGGGAGGCACAGAGCGCTCCCTCCTGCCGGTCTCTCAATGTAGCGTTGCCCGGCGGCGCGGAACGCGTGACAGTAACCTCTGTTTCCTGTACCCGTCCGCCGGCGGACTGACAAGAAGTGCTCACTGAATGAGCACTTCCCTTCAGTCCGCCGGCAGTCGGGTACAGGAAACAGAAGTTCCTGTCCCGCGTTCCGCACCACCCGGCCACGCTACATAGGCAGGAAGGAGGGTAAGGACCATTAGGGGAGAGGGGAGGGGGGTAAGAACCATGAGGGGAGGGGGGAGTAAGGACCACTAGGGGAGGGGAGAGGGGGGAGTAAGGACCACTAAGGGGGTTTGGGAGAGGGAGGACCACTAAGGGGGGGAAGGACCACCAAAGGGGGGTAAGGAGGGAGGACCACTAAGGAGAGGGGAGGAGGGTAAGGACCACTAAGGGGGGGGGGAGAGGGTAATGACCACTGGGGGGGAGATTGCCACTAAGGGGGTGGGGGGAGGAGGGGAGGTCTACTAATGGGTTTGGGAGAGGGAGGACCACTAAGGGGTTTGGGAGGGGGAGGACCACTAAGAGGGAGAGGGTGGAGTGAGAAGACCACCAAGGGGGGACTGCAGAGGAACAGGGGGCCAAGGGAGAGCACTAAGGGACATGGAGGGACAGGAGGGAAGGGGAAATCAATAATTGACAGGAGGGGAGAGCACTATGATTTTATTTTTTTTTTAAATAAAGAGCTGCTCCCCTCTCAGTCCCTATCCTACCCCACAAACCCTTTCTTTTACATTACACACATACATAATGCATCCCCCCACACACACACACACACACACACACAGAAACATACAATGCATTCCAACTCACACACAGACACACCCGAAACACACAATGCATCCCTTACGTTCACACAAACACTTATTCTCTTACACACAGAAACAAAATGCATCTCTTACACAATCAATGCACCCCTTACAGACACACACTGCATTCAATTACATACACAGAAACACACCTTGCACCCCTTACACACACACTCACACACAGAAACATACAGTGCATTCCTTACACGCAAACACACACTGCATCCCCTATAAACACACTACATCCCTTACACAAATTGGTATCCCTATACACTAAATTCTATAAGAACACACACATTGCATCCTCTACAATAACACATAAAACATCCCCTACACACATACACTACACTTCCTGTGAGAGAACTCATGGGTGGGCCATGTAGGTATTTATGGGTGGGCATTGTAGGCATACGCACGGTCAAGCCCTGGGGGCCCAGACCTTGAGCTGTGTAAGGGGCCCTAAAAATTGGAGCTGCTTCCTGTTCGTTAATTGTTGTGAGCACTGTTAAAAACAGTCTCCACAGAGCCTCTTCTACACCAGACCTGTGGAGCCAGACTGAGCCCATCATCAGCCTCTTGTCCTCATCTGGTGGTAAGTAGGCAATCCAATATATTATAAGTGGCACTAATCTCTAATTTAGCTCACATTAAATGGATACTATAGTCACCAGAAGCACTACAGCTTAATGTAGAGGTTCTGGTGTCTATAGCCTGTGCCTGTAGGCTTTTTAATGTAAACACAGTCTTTTCAGATAAGACACTTTGTGAAGACTGACGTATGGCAGAGCATATGGGCGGGGCAATGTGATGTCACATGGTGGGCAGGACATATGGGGGGGGGCAATTTTTTTTTTGCCTAGGGCGGCATAAATCCTTGCACCGGCCCTGATTGGCACCAAGTGCAATATTCACAGCAGCACTTACAGAAGACTTGTGCACACCGCAATTGTTCAGTTCTTCCATACAAAATATCCCACATTGGACATTTTGTGCAGGACGTCCAGTGCACGACAATATGTTGGTTCAGTTTGGCCAAAATTTGGTTGTGAAAACAAGTGTGGCTGAACTAAACTCATTGGCAGCGTAAAGGTCAATCATGTGGTGAATGGCCACAGCTTGCTAGCCAGATGCCATATTAAGAAACGGGGGAAAACATGATCTCCACATCAGTACATTTATAAAACTCCTATACCCTCATTCACTGTGGTGGCATGTCTGCTAAACATAGAGCTACTCACTGCCTGCAACATAAGACTAGCAAATAATGTACAGACCATAATGCCTACACCAATGGCCATTGGGTGGAGACTTTCTTTAACCCCTTAAGGACCAAACTTCTGGAATAAAAGGGAATTATGACATGTCACACATGTCATGTGTCCTTAAGAGGTTAAAGAGCATGGTGTGGACACATCAGTGTCCCCTGCCTATGCTCTGACAGTGGGCCTATTAATTACAAAAACAAACCAGGGGGACATAGAGGCCCCCAAAGTGGGCCTATAGATAGATAATAATACACAAAGTGTCCTTCCGTAACTCCTATAATTAATAAACCACGATGGTAAGTGGGTGAGTATTCCTTTTAATAAACCAGATGGGGGGAAGACCTAATGCCTTTAGGCTCTTTCCATGTTATAAAATTTTAGCGAGAGCATACTGATTGGTTGACTTGTAAGCATAATGTAGGAAAGCCTTTATAAGGACTCCAATGCTATGCAAGCTCATTCTGCACGTAGCTCTCCATGGGTGAAGATGGATTATTTTTTAGACATCAGAAGTTTTATTTTTTATTTTAAAAAATGAAAGTTAATATGGATTTTTATTTAGCCTTTACATATGTATAATAATATATAAATATTCTAATATATATATAATATATATTCTAACACGTATGGGTTTTATTTGCCCACCTTGTTATTATTAGGATGAGGGAGATAGGTCATTTTTTTTGATTGGTGGTAGATAGAGCCAGGGGTGGACTGAACGGTCGGCCACTTTGGACATGGTCTAAGGGCCGGCCGAGGTAGGGGCCCCGCCACTCAGCCACGTTGTGTCTGTGGCTCAGTCAAACACAACAACATTTGCTCTGACCGCTCGAGTCCAACGCGCAATAACCGTGCTGTCCTCGGGTCCTGTGACTGGCACTACTTACCAGAAGTGGAGGTAAGGTCTGGGGAAGCACAGGGTTATTTCCGGAATGTGCGCGTGGGCGCTCAACATCAACATCACTGTCAGTGCATCGGCGTGTGCTGCACGCACGAGCCGCTACTGAAATAATCAGGGACCCACTCAGTGGGTTCCCACTTCCTGCTTACATACAAACCAAGAGAGGAGGGAGATTAACAGGCAGGACCTGAGGAGAGAGAGACAGAATCCCAACAAAATCTTGACACCAGGGAAGCCACCCTCCTGCACCAAAAAGGTATGGAAGCAGGGGGGTGGTTAATATATGTAATGTGATCTGTGTGTGTCAATGTGTGTGTCTGTGTATCTGTATGCGTGTTAGTGTGTGTGTGTATCTGTATGTGTGTTAGTGTGTGTCTGTATCTGTTATTATTATTTTTTTATTTATATAGTGCCAGCAAATTCCATAGCGCTGTACAATAGGTGGACTAACAGACAACAATTGTAACCAGACAAATGGATGCACAGGAACAGAGGGGTTGAGAGCCCTGCTTATGAGCTTACATGCTAGAGGGAGTGGGGCAGGGGCGGACTGAGCACTCGGGCAAATCGGTCATGGACCGAGGGCCTCTAGGCTCTTGGGGGCCCGCCCGCTGAGCAGGAAAGGAACAGCTGGCTGGGGAGTTAAACAATCTCCCCAGTCAGTCAGGGGCCCGCACGGCACATTTCCCCCTTGTTCGGCTGGGCACAGTGAGAGACAGCTAAAGGGCCCTCCTAAAGACCCACTATGCTGTCTCTCACTGTGCCTGACTCGTGAGCAGAGCAGGAGAGCTGACTGCAACAGATCAGGCAGCTCCATGCGGCTCCTGATAGAGGAAATGACATCATGTGTCAAAAGGTCAGGGAGCCGTGTGGAGCTGCCTGATCTGTGTTAGAGGCAGCACTTCAGGACCACCAGGGCTTCTTTGGCTAAAGGTAAGGCTCAGCCCCTCTACCTTCTACAGCCCCTATATCCCTCTACCCCCAGCAGCCCCTATATCCCCCTACCCAGTACAGCCCCTCTACCCCCGGCAGCCCCTATATCCCCCTACCCACTACAGCCTCTCTACCCCCCAGCAGCCCCTATATTCCCCTACCCAGTACAGCCCCTATATCCCTTTACCCCCAGCAGCCCCTATATCTCCCTACCCAGTACAGCTCCTATATCCCTTTACCCACAGCAGCCCCTATACCCCCCTACCAACTAGAGCCCCTCTACCCCCAGCAGCCTACTACAGCCCCTCTATCCCCAGCAGCCCCTATATCCCCAGCAGCCCCTATATCATCCTGCCCACTACAGCCTCTCTACCCCGAGCAGCCCCTATATTCCCCTACCCACTACAGCCCCTCTACCCCAGCAGCCCTATATTTCCCTACCCACTGCAGCCCCTATATTACTCTTCCCCTAGAAGCCCCTATATCCCCCTACCCACTTCAGCCCCTCCACCCCCAGCAGCCCCTATACCACCTAAGTACAGCCCCTATATCCCTTTACCCCCAGCAGCCCCTATACCTCCTACACAGTACAGCCCCTTTATCCCTTTACCCCCAGCAGCCCCTGTATCACCCTACCAACTACAGCCCCTCTACCCCCAACAGCCTACTACAGTCCCTCTACCCCCAGCAGCCCCTATATCCCCCTACGCACTATAGCCCTTCTACCCCCAGCAGCCCCTATACCTCCTACCCAGTACAGCCCCTATATCCCTTTACCCCCAGCAGCCCCTGTATCCCCCTACCAACTACAGCTCCTCTACACACAGCAGCCTCTACAGCCTCTATATCCCTCTACCCACTACAGCCCCTATACCTTCTACCCACTACAGCCCCAAATCCCTTTACCCACAGCAGCCCCTATATCCCCCTACCCACTACCCACAGCAGCCCCTATATCCCTTTACCCACAGCAGTCCATATATTCCCCACCCACTACAGCCCCTCTATTCCTATACCACAGTAGCCCCTATATACCCCTACCCACAGCAGCCCCTCTACCCACTACAACCTCTATATTCCTATACCCCAGTAGCCCCTATATCCCCTTACCCACTACAGCCCCTCTACCCCCAGCAGGAGCCACCTATACCTTCCACCCAGTACAGTCCCTCTATCCCTCTACCCCCAGCAGATCCTGTATCCCCCTACTCACTACAGCCCCTCTACCTTATACCCACTACAGCCCCTATATTCCTCTACCTCCAGCAGCACCTACTTCCCCCTACACACACTACAGCCCCTATATCCCCCTACCCACTTCAGCCCCTATATTCCTTTAGCCTCAGCAGTCCCTATATCCCCCTACCCACTACAACCCCTCTTCCCACTACCCACTATAGCCCCTATATTCCTCTTACTCCAGTAGCCCCTATATCCCCCTACCCACTACAGCCCCATGCCCGTTACTGCCCTTTTCCCTTGCACCAACTACTGCCTTTATTGCTGTCTGCACCCACTACAGCCCCTATCCCCCAGCAACAGCCTCATTCCCTATCCCCATTATAGCCCATATTTCCCCTTATCCCCACTATAGCCCTTATTTCCTCTTACCCCCACTATAGCCCCTATTACCGCCTGCCCGCACTATAGCCTCTATACCAAACACGGCCTCTGCCCCCATGGCAGCCCCAATAACCTATGTTCGTATGCCCCCAGTACCCACTTCAGCCTTTATCCCACTGCCACCCCCATGTGCCCTGCACCCACTACAGCCCACCCCCCCTCCTCCTACCCCCAGTTTTGACTGTGGTATATTTTTTATCTACTTAAAGGGAGACTATAGGGGCTTCATGGCACTATATATATATAGAGAGAGATATTTAATACAATATTAAACAAAAATCTGCACACCAGTCAAGCCATAAGTCTTGCTTTTGCCCACCCAGAATCCTTTGCGGTAGTAACATCACTGCAGATTTGTGATTTCTGTGGGAAAAGCAATTCTTATGGCTTGACTCATGTGCAGATTTTTGTTTAATATTGTATTAAATATCTCTCTCTATATATATCTATATCTGCAGGGGGCCCAGGTCCTAATTTTGCCCGGGGGCCCAGGACACTGTCAGTCCGCCCCTGGAGTGGGGTATAGCGAAATAAAGGGTATAAGTAGGGGGTTATGAAATAGGTTGCAAGAAAAGTATTCACTGAGAACTTAGGTCATTTTTGACAGTTGCAGGAGAGGAGTCACAGGGGTAAGGGGGGAATGAAAATCCGCTCACAGTTTAAATTATATGCTTTCCTGAAGAAGTGTGTTTTCAAAGATTTTTTGAAGGAGTGGAGACTGGGTGAAAGTCTAACGGAGAAGGGAAGGGAGTTCCACAGAAAAGGTGCAACCCTGGGGAAGTCTTGGAGGCGAGCATCAGATGTGGGAGTATGGACAGAGGATAGACGCAGTGTGTGTCTGTGTATCTGTATGCGTTTTAGTGTGTGTGTGTGTGTGTGTGTGTGTATATGTATGTGTATAAGGGTATGTCTGTGAATCTGTATATGTGTAGTTGTGTGTCTGTGTATCTGTACGTGTGTTAGTGTCTATATATATAAAATGCCACTTTAACCCCTATATCACAACTCAACTTTGAATTATATGTGTCGTCTTGGCTCAGAAATGCTTTAGACTTGAGAAAGGGAGGTTCTCCCGAAAGCTTGTCATTACAAAATTCTGTTAGCCCAATTAAAAAGGTATTACAAGATACAAATATATCTCCTATTGCTCAGGGGCCCCTTGAGTTGTCAGTCTACTCCTTGATAGAGCCTTGGTTACCTGGAGTCATTCTGGGGTGGAGGAGGTAGACATAACCTGGGGGTGGGGGGAGGGATATTGCAATGCACGCTTCTATATTTAATTAGTCACCTCCCTCAGTCACCACCCATATTATCAATATTAGAGCCCACCACCAACCATCCTTTGGTGGGAGCAAAATTAGGTACCCCTGATATCAATATTTTAGCTGCCGCATATGGATGGGGGCTAAAGGAAAACATTAAGTGCTCCCAGTTTATTAATTAAAGCCCCACTAATTCCTTTCTGTTTTAAGTGATCTGTCCACAAACTTGATTTAATTAAAGTCCCCCTCCGATGCCCATGGTTGTGGGTACTGGGGTGTATGTTACTTGCAACTGTGAAGCAAAAAAAAATTCCCTTGTACTATAGTGACTTTGCCTGCTGACAGCTAGTTAACCCCTAAACCTGTAACAACTGAAACAGCTCAGTTCATCCTGCCAAACTGGATGGAATACTTCAAGTTGTCTATATTTCCAGTTTGTCTATTTTGGTGTAATATTTGACATTCCCTCTTCAATTTCCAATTTAGAATTCAGAGTTTAGTAAATAACCCTGATGGGATGAAAAACACTATATGCACTTTAAAGTTTCCACATTTGTTAATTTCACACATTAAGGGCAATTCATTAAACCAAGAACAGAAGAAATCCTGACAATATCCTACAATTCTCGGCTAGAATAATGAATAACATTGACCTGGTTATTCACTAAACTGGAAAATATCAACTATTGTGTAGAATTTTCCAAACTAAATAGCCTAACTGGAATTATTTTCCAGTTCCTTCTTTTGGCTTGAAATTAGTGATGACCTTGGCAATTTCAAACCATTCTTATTCTGATGTTCTCCACCAGGTACACTTTCACACTATACAGGTAGCCACTTTAAGTGACAGATTTTGACAAATCTAAATTAATTTTTTTAATGCATTTTTCATAAATGCTGCTGTATTGCTTATGATTTCTCAATCCTAGAAGACGATGCATTTTAGTACCAGTGTTATAAGGGCTTTGGTATATTTGATAAAATGCCAAATAAATGAAGAGTGGTGTAGAGTGGGGATTGCTAAAGTAGTGAATGATGGAGATTTTGGAACCCAAAACAGATTGCATAGACAGATGTTTACTGCTAACAGATTCAATGTAAACCAGTCTACAGGCCTTGTAATTATGCAATTAATAAGAATAATAAAACGACTACAGCGAGCTGTGCACATTTACACAAAGCTAGTTAATTTGGAGCAGACAAACTAATTTTAAGTTTGAATGACAAAAGGTGAAAATTCTAGTTTGACTTTTTTGAATATTTTGATGACTACAAATGAAATGATAAATTTTTCAACAGAATCTGTGTCAGTACAGGTAAGTTGGTGAAGTTGGTGAAGAATTTTGCAAATGAAAGTCATCTTGACTGAGTAGATTGAACGAATTAAAAGCAATTGGAAGGATGATCATGTTTTGTTTATTTGGAGGTTTTTTTTTTGAAAATGTTCTCGATTTTATTGGGAAGGGAAAGAGTATTGAGAATTTCTCCTTTAGCACATCATAAGTCCCAACTTTGGAAGGTATGTAATCAAGATGGGTGGACAGCTAATGTGCATGCCTGCCCAGGAAGTAAGCATGCCTGCCCATTGAAGGGGGCATGCCAGCCAAGTGTCAAGAAATCTAATTTCTTGGCATATAATTGTCATATAACACCCTTCATTATTGAAGATTGTTTAACTGCTGTTGTCACGATAACATGTTGATACTGTAGGGATTTAGTTTTTAATTTTGCTGACTATATTTTTGTAGCATATTTCAACTATTTAAAACAGTACACATCAAAACAGCTACTTGTTAAAAACGAGACCTTTGTAATTACAGAGAGTTCTGCTGTAAAACAGGGAATTATTTATCTGCTACAGGGGATTTTCTCAAATCATTGTTCAAAAAGAAATTGTGAGGAGAACTTAAATTCAAATGCAAATATTTAAAACTATATTTCTTCCTCCAGACATGAATAAATATACTTCTAATTGTTGTGTTCAAGCAATAAATAATTCCCTAAACGACCAAATTACATTATATGTCCTGTGTGCTTTGAGAAACATAAAAAAAACATTAAAAAAAAAAAAAGATTACTTTCCAGGGTGTTAAAACTAAATCTATTTTATTAACATCAGTTAAAAAATATACTATACCCAACAGCTGAATAATGTTAATTACTTTTTATATACTATCGCAGTTTAAGTTTTTCCAGTGAGTGTTTGTATATATAGAAATACTGGGCTGCTCGTAGATTGATAAGAGTCTTATGCGCAGACTGCAGTTAAGCCATTAATTCCCCCACTTTACTCATATACCAGGTGAATGCCCAGTGCACTGTTGGGCCATGACTGCCTTGCATTACATATAAGACAGTCCTGAAAGACAGTAGGAGATTGGATAATGTAAGTTAAAAAAAATGATAAATTCTTAAACTTACTGCTCCTCCTCTTTTCCTGTCCTGGGCACGTGAAAAGCCAGATCTTCTCTGCCCACCTTGCTCTTTTTTCATTTTATTCTTTGCTTATTCCTATTTCTTTCCTTCCTCTCCTTGGGCTGCCTTTGTGGTGTTTGTTTGTGTTTTGCCTTTTCAGTTATTGTCACAGCTGCGGAAGTTCATCCTGGCCAGCATCTGGAGTAAGGAGTAACTCAGAGTTAGAGCATTGGGAGAGGGGGTTCCTGCCATGGTAAGTGAACAGGAAGCGAACGTTGGTTGGAGAAAATCTGCCTTTTGGCCGGTGCCCTCTAGCTGGCAGTAATTTTACTTTAAAATTGTATGGTTAACAGTTGGTTTAATTAATAAAGCTTTGGTTAAGCTCTTTTCCCCTTATTGAATAGTTCTATGTCATTTGTGGGAGAAGGAATTGGGGTATGTGTGTGTGTGTGTGTGTGCATGTATGTCAGTGAGTGTATGTGTGTTAGTGTGTGTGTGCCTGTGTCATGTCCTGTTACATGCTGTGGATATTTCTAGTCATGGCTTCTGATATCCAGTACTCTTTTTACAATTCTTGTTTAGTTTCTCTTGGTTTTTCTGGTTTTCTATTCTATGTCTGGTTTTCTTTATGCTAGGTTTTCTGGGTTCATTCCTTTATTCTGTTCCTGGAATTCCCAGGTTCCTGGGTTCCTTTATATGTTTGTTTTTTGTTGCCACACCTGTTTCTTTGCCATTAATCCTTTTTGTTTCAGTGTGTTCCTGCAAGCAGTGGTCTCATTCCTCTGCTCCTTTCCTTGCAGGTAAGTACCGTGTGTGTGTTTTATTGTTGTACTTTTAGTCATGCATTTCTAGGCAGTTAGGACCCACTGTAATTGGAGTACTTTGACGCAGTGGTGGACTGCATACATCTTGGCCATTTATGTATGTCTAAATCTCCAATGTTTATAACATATATAGTACTTGGTTATTTATCCTCTTGTTTTACCTTGTATTTCTTGTCTTGTTTTATTTTGTCTTGTATTCCCAGTTCACATACAGTCCTGTCCTGTCCATGTCCTGTTCTTGTTTCCCTCATGTCTTGTGTACATGTTCTGGGTTCTGCTTTCTGTCCTGCTCTGGTTCTGGGTTCTTCTAGTCTTGTCTTGTTATCTTGTTTTGTGCCTTTTCTAGTCTTGCTTCGTTTCTAGTACTGGATACATATCTACATATTATCAAGCTCCTGGCATCCGCAGAAGCTGCATCAAGGCCCTGATGTGGCAGCACAAACCCTGGTGCTCAACACAAGGGGGCATGTGGTTACCCTGCGCCAGACCCTGATTGTTCATTTCCACACTGTAACTCTTACCATCATCAGGCATACAGGGGTCCAGGTCACCGGATGTCCACCTGTGACAGTCTGTCAGTGAATGTGTGTCTGTGAGTGAGTGAGTGTGTCTATCAGTGGGTTGTGCCTGTCAGTGAATGTGTGTATCTGTGAATGTGTGTCTGCCGGTGATTCTGTGTGTCTGCCAGGGAGTGTGTGTCTGTCAGTAAGTGTGTGTCAGTGAATATGTGTGTCTGTCAGTGAATATGTGTGTCTGTCAGTGAATATGTGTGTCTGTCAGTGAATGTGTGTGTCTGTCAGTAAGTGTGTAGCTGTCAGGGAGACTGTGAGTGAATGTGTGTGCAAATCTGTGAGTGAAAGTGTGTGTCTGTCAGTGTGTCAAATCAGTGAGGATATGTGCTTCTGTGAGTCAGTGTGTGTTACATAAGTGAGTGTGTATGTCAGTGTGTATCTGTCAGTGAGTTTATGTTAGTGTGTGTGTGTATCTGAGAGTGTGTGCCTGTCAGTAGGCATGTGCATGATCCGGTTCGTCATTCAGAAATTCGAGACTTTTGCAATTCGGGACTTTTATAATTCGGCACTTCAACACTTCGGAACTTCGACACTTCGGAATTTCGGAATTTCTGAACTTCGGCATTTTGGAATTTCGGGACTTCGGGACTTCTATTGCAGTCACTTAGTAGATAACTCCCTAATTCCCACTGTATTAGGGAGTTATCTACCAAAAGGCTGAAAGACCTAAATTGGTATTTCAGCCAAATTTACTAATACTAAGTAAAATTGACTTAGTATTAGTACATTTTGCCCCTACTCGCTATACCGTGAGTAGGGGGCTTGTCTAGTAAACACTCTGATTGGTTACTTAATGAGTCAAATTACAGATGAGTCAAATTACACAGCATGGGAAAATTCCAAAGAACTTTCTCACGCTGTGTAAAATGACACAGAGCACTCTGATTGGTGGATTTCAAACCAACCAATCAGAGTGCTGTGACAGGTAAATGTAGAGACTTACCTGTCAGTCTCTTCATTTACCCGTCAGAGCACTCTGATTGGATGGCTTAAACCCACCAATCAGAGTGCTCTGAGCCTAATTGCAGGGCGGGGGCAAGGCTTTTTTGGGGGGCTGAAAAAAGAAGATTTTAGAAGAAAGAAAACATCAAATGGTAATTTTTTTTACAGGTACTTAGTTAAAGGTCCCCTCTTTATTATTTTTAGGGTGAGGTGGGTAGGTAGGGGGTTAATTTTTTTTGGGGGGAGGGGGTGACTAAGGGTTTTGGGACCCCTAGTCACCTGGGGGTGAGGGGTAAAAAAATGTTTAGGGGCCCCACCCGCCGCTCAGGGGTGTGGGCCGGGGGGGAGGACAATAGGTCCCCCCTATTGGTATTTAGGGCCCCCGCCCACCACTCAGGGGTAGGGGCCAGGGGGAGGACATTAGGTCCCCCCCTTATTAGTATTTAGGGCCCCCACCCACCGCTCAGGGGTGGGGGCCAGGGGTGAGGACATTAGGTCCCCCCCCCTTATTAGTATTTAGGGCCCCCACCCACTGCTCAGGGGTGGGGGCCAGGAGGGAGGACATTAGCTCCCCCCCTAAATTTACTGTAGGGCTCCCACCCACCGCTCAGGGGTGGGGGCCAGGGGGGAGGACATTAGTTCCCCCCTTATTCTGATTTAGGGCCTCCACCCGCCACTCAGGGGTGGGGGCCCGGGGGGAGGACAATAGGTTCCCCCCCCATTATTTTACATTAGGGCCCCTACCCGCCATAACAAATTGCACATGTCTACCTGTCAGTGAGCGAGTCTGTCAGTGTGTGTCTTATAGTGAAAGTGTGTGTTACTTAAACAGTGTGTGCCAATGATTGTGTATCTGTCAGTGAGTCTATAGCCTGGATTATAAGTACAATTATAATTGTTGTTGCCAGGGAGGAGCTGTATCAGCAGTCTGAAAGAGAACCGGTAAAAGGAACTGGAAAGGAATAGAACTAACTTTGATGCAGCTGTGTCAAGAACAGGGACCCGTAGTTGTAGACTCAAGGTAAATGTTGAATCACCTGTGCCAAGTTCAGGTAGCACTACTCGTAAGGACGCACTCGTGTCCAATGTGAACACTCATTCTCAGAATGATGCAGCTGCATACAAAATTAAAAGACTTACCAATTGAGATGCTCCTTGCACTTTTAGTTCCTTGCAGTCTGGGTCCTTGAGTCATACATAAAATCTAAAATTGATGCTGATGCATCAATGCCTGGCTGCAGGCTCTCTACTAGGGATAATGTTAAATGTGACGTACCACATGGCACCCCGACTGAGTGCCTCCGCCAATTGCTGATTCCTAGTAATTTCGAGCACCATAAGCACCGCTCTGCAACGCCATAACCACCACAGCCACCGCAGCTTGGTTGGGATCTCGCTGTCCTCCACCGACCCTGGACCCGAGTCAGGGATCCAGCTTCCAGTGGGTAGACCTCTCTTACTCCAGAGAGTATAGCAGGATAGCTCTTACAAGAGCTAGTGTTGTTATCCAAGGGAGTATAGCAATCCCCAGAGTGAATGTAGCTGTCCCCTTCACACATGAGACGAGGCTGTTGTTGAGAGTGAAGAGGCAGCCACAGCTGGCCTTATATGCAGGTCCCCATGCAGGGGGTTTACTCTAACATATTTCAGGGGCATTCCCCACTGGACCTGAGAGGTGACTATGACAAAGTACACACTTTACTTACATTGGCTGTCAGGTCCAGGACACTCCTGCACAAAACAAGATAATCCCCCCTGTGCCTGAGAAATAAGTGAGTCTAAACTCAATTATCTCCAGGCACAGAAAACACACATTTTAACAAACTCCCGAAAGTACCCCCAAACCACATGGAAATCCCACAAAAGTCACATCCCCTGACAGCCCGGATCTGGAGGACCAACATATCGAATAATCACCCAGATCGGTTCAAGTGTTCATGATTTCCATGGAGGTCATCATTTGACTGACCACACATGAGGCTCCTGCCCAAAAGAGTTCCATGAAATCAGGCTGTGCGGTTGGTCTCTTTCAGGAGTTCACACTACAACAATACATACGAATGAAACTGTTTGTACATGCTCTCAATCTGTGTCCCTCGTTCAGGAGCTAGTTCCCACTGAACACCGCTCCTCTCATGTGAATCCCGCTGAACGTACAAAGAGGTGGAAGTCCCAGCGGTGTTCGCACAGCCGAGTGTCCGATTTGGGTTCCATACACTCGATGACCAAACACCGCTATACGTGTTCGCGGAACAAGATGGCCACCACCTCGTGTTCGTCCATACGAACGACTGCCAACCAGCCGACCACTTAGAATGTTGCGGTTAAGGTGTTGATAGGGGTCAAAAGAGTCAACAAGCAGCACACGACTCCCCTGGGTGGTCTAACTGTTCGGTAGTTGGTTCGCCATATGAACAGCATAAGTATATGATGGATTGTGTGTATATGAATATACAGTCATACAACAAAAATGGTCTTATTTCTATAATAAAAGTATTCTACTGCCAAATTGTTATTTCAGTTTATGATTTGTTTCTCTAGTTGTGCTTGCTTAAGTCTGCAAGGAGATATTTTATTAAGAAAATAGTTATGTTTTACAAAAAGAGCTACAGTGAAGCTTCATTTCAGCCAAGGCCTGGTTGCAAACTGTCTGTTTTTGTTGTGCAAAAGTCAAACTGTCATATCCCACCTGGGCAGACCTGCCAAGTTTTGGGATTCCTTAGGGATGTTTTTGCATCCAGTCTTCTTGTCTGCACATGCTAGTTTATTGTTTTTTCATCTACCAGCTGAATTCTTCTGTTTAACATTTTCAGTCTATTGTTATATTGTGTCAGTACCGTGTGCTTTTTTCCTCTTATTGTCCCCGCCCCTACAAAGGAAATTATGCAGTTCCCTCTTTCCTATATTTAACTAGTTTTTTTTTTTATTTAAGCCCTTAGTTTAATATGTTGTACATTTTATATGATATAATATTTTTTAATAAACATTTAAAATTAGTTTTCAAAATATGTATTAATAAAAAATATTTTATATAGAAAAAATATTTCAGTATATCAAGCAATATTAAAATACTTTTCAAGGACATAATCAGTAAATCAAATTATAGAGTTAGGCCAGGTGTGGGGCTTCTAAAGGGGTCCTATGTTGGAGGTTAACAATAACTTTCACATTTTGACTGGCAATATCTACTTAAGGATGAGGTTTGTGAGAATAAGTACTCTTTCTTTGGTCATGAGATAAATGGATTGTGTTCTACCTGTATGATCATGAAATTATCCCCAAAAATAAAGTTCTCCAGGTTTTACTTGGACTAATGTATGGAACTGTGAAAGATGTTCTAGTGTGACCCTCTGTGATTTCAATCCAAAAGGAACATGGAATGAAAGGGGTAATGGAGATGGGCAAAATACATCAATATATTTCCCACAAACAAGGGGGTAAATGCAGCGCCTAAAATAGTACTTATTTGTACTGGGAAATGTAGTCCAGAAACAATTTATGGTATCAAGGTTAGCCATCACTGCCCTAGAATAACTTGTAAAGACATGCTGACTATGTTGTGTACACCTATATCCACTAAACTAGACTAGTGTTTTTTATATATATATATATGTTCTTATGATCCATATGACTAATTAATTGGGCACAGAGAAAGTACCTTGTGCGATATAATAATTAGAAAAGACAATTAGCTTTCAGACTATCTTTGAAAGATTTTACAGCATTTTTTCCAATTGCCATTTTCATAACCACTTATATTAGTGTACTTAGGTTTAAGAAATAATGTAACTATCAATTAAGAACATCAACGATATAGAGCGATGACATCAATCCCATGAAATTCATATGAAAAGTAAGACCTTGTTTAATCCAGCACATGACAATTTTATTGCCAATTTTTACAGCTTCCCTTACATCTTTTTAAGCCATTGATACTGTCTGATAACTGCTAACGCTCTGCATTATAAATCATAGTCAATTAAAAAAAATATTTTATGAGTGATGATTGCTCAGAAACATTTAAATTACAATCCAGATAAGTGAAGGATGCTGATCCAAGAAACTGAGACTGTATAGTATAGTCACACATCATATTTGTCATATCTATACTCTACTTACTTGGTAACTTCGTATTTTTAAAGAACTGTTTCTAAACCACTGCTAGATACAATGTAATTATGACTTCTTTATTAAAGGAACACTCCAACCATTGCAGTACACTGTAGTGATGCCAGGAGGACTCCTACCCTACCAGAGTAATTAGTCGATCTTAGAATAGCTTGAGAACTTACCTGGGTCATATTAGGTGTCCATCACTTCCTCCCCTGCTGCCAGAAGCTCCTGTTCCACTGATGTAGGGTCAATCTCATTGGCTAAGGGCCAGCCCTGCCCATCATAGGCTTACCTCAGGAACTATTGGAAGCACCTTGCAAGAACTTTGAGCCTCAAAGTAAAGCAGCTTCAGGTGCCTAAAGGGACCCAGGTATGTTGAAATTCTGTCCTTCAATGGTTTTACTACTTACAGGGCACTACAGATACAATAACCACTACAGCGGGCAGTAATGTTCCCTTAATAGAAGAATTCAAAAACAGCCTTTGAGTGTCAGGTCAGTGTTATCTATGCTTGACCCTCTATCTGTTTGGACTACATGTCCCAGAATCCTCTGCATGCAATTCTGTGTCTAAGCACAATTTTAGAGCCAAGAATGAAAAACCCTAAACTGAAACAGTGTCTTTTTGGGTTTTTTAGTCTCTAAGTGAACAAGAGCACACAATTGAATGACATCATATCAGTCTCTGCAAAGCAGGGGGAGGCTAAAAACCTGTTACGCCAATGATTTGGTTATTAACACATTTTATTAAGCCAGTAATTCATTCCCCTGGCTTTGTCATGTTTCCGATTGCACTGTAACGAACAGTTACAAACCAGCAATACACAGGTTCCTTCTTCCTATCAAATGATCTTCAACCTTCATCTGACAATAGCAGTGTAAAAGATATGATTGTAGTTGATTTAACGGTCTGCTGAGAAGTGTGTCAAGTGGAGCTCACCGAGATTCGAGTATGCAGGGTACTTCAAGTCGGGCTCAGTTTATGAACTGCATGAAGATTGCTTTAATTTCAGCTTTGCAAAGAATGATAAGCTTGAATGTTAGCACAAGTTACAACACATGTTCTCTTCTTTTTTGGCATGGATTCAACCTTCTTTTCTCTCCACACGCTAAGCTTATCCAGAAAAAAAAAAATAAGAAAAAAAAAAATGAATGCACTAATCTGCAGTCTTGTCCTTAATAAATGAGATTTGCGGTATGCTTTGATGCGTTGGAGCTTTGCGTTCCCAACATGTAACCAGACCACCACGACTTCCGTTTGTCTGTTAAGGACAAATATCTGCAACTCATCTTTTGAGCACTAATAACTTTTTTGAGATGCTGCTTGTATCTTTAATTCAGTTCTATTTGTAGAACACAAATGCAGCTGGTATTTCTTCTGTAGAACAAATGCTGTGACATTATTTTCATCTGCATCCCAAACTGTTAATATATCCAAAGCTCTGGCAATCTGATTAACTATGCTGAACCCAATTTAATGGTATTTCAGTTTAAAGGAAAATACAAATTGCAGTAGATAGTCCCCATGAAATGTTTAATGTATTGTGTCAGCTAGATAATGTGTTTATCGAGCAGTTTATATGTGTTTATATCTATACGTAGCAAGAGAAATCCAGAATTGCATTACAGTACAAAAAAAGCCAAATGATCTGCTTCTATTTATTGAGAGGTATGAATAAACTCAAATGTGTTAATCCTTATTGATACCACTGTCATTGGCCACTGCCATTTTATAAGCCAAAGAGATTAGTCACACCTGTATATGAGCTATAACTTGCTCTCTCAAATTCAAAATTGGGTCATCATACTGCATTTGTAGGTACATACTGGCTGGAACATGTACAATATTTCCTTGAGACATCGTGACAACTTATATACTGTATACAGTTCAGTCCCCAGTGCAATGTAGACTTTTGGGAGTCTCTATGGCAGGGGTAGGCAATTTTCGGCACTCCAGATGCTTTGGACTATATTTCCCCTGATGGTTTGCCATCTTTATGGTTGTAAGAACATTATGAGAGATGTAGTCAACAACAGCTGGAGTGCCGAAGGTTGGCTACCTCTGCTCTTGTTGAATGTAATTTGATACATATCTTATTACTATAAGAGAATGGCTAATCATACTAGCTGATAACTCATTTTACTATTAAAGATTGTGTCACAAAGTGAATGTCACTGACGTATTTTGGTCCCTTTCAATAATATTGATGCTAATTGCTGATTTTCATTTGTGACTTCTGTGTTCCTCACCTTTAATCACTTTAAAAACATTAAGTGTAATATATACGTATGGATAATAAAAATTACAAATTGCAAACAAA
Source organism: Pelobates fuscus (assembly GCF_036172605.1). Lineage (NCBI taxonomy): Eukaryota > Metazoa > Chordata > Amphibia > Anura > Pelobatidae > Pelobates > Pelobates fuscus. Next base: position 147,438,783 of record NC_086323.1, on the reverse strand, counting down.
AGAGAATACAAAATGGAGAAATAAAGTAAACACAGTGAAGGTCAGGAGTCTGGATACAAGTCAAGGGCTCATGAGCTGCACCACTGTAACCACCTAACAGGGAGCTCCAATGAGGGGGTAAACCTCCAAAATATGTAGGTAATAGGAGTAGGTGATGTGTAGAGTCCCACAAGGGGAAACCAACATCAAGAGAGCTCCACTGTATAAAAAATGAGGAAGGGATATGCAAACAAAAAGTATAACTTGAAAAAAAAGGGAGATCTACTAAACGGTGCCCGGCGGATCAATTGTCTGGAGTACTAGCTAGCATCTAAGTTCCAGTTCCCCTAGTGTCCGACTGACAGGAAGGTAGTGTAAACAAGGTTAGGGAGAGAGAAGAGGCACAGGGTCCCCAGAGAACAAGGGACCGGGTAATCAGGTCTAAACACAGATGAAAAGCCTCACACAAACAAAAAAACAAAAATCAAATAAAAATAAATAAATCTCTCAATTCACCCTAAAAGTTACCTCGACACCGTGGTCTAACTACTAGTGTCTACCTCTATTACAAACAAAAGAGAATGTTCATATTTTAAGAATGTACAGTCATGGGAAAAAGAAAGTATACCCTCTTTGAATTATATGGTTATACATATCAGGCCATAACAATCATCTGTTCCTTAGCAGGTCTTAAAATTAGGTAAATACAACCAAAGATTAGCAACGACAAATTACATATTACACCACGTCATATCAAAAATAAAGCCAAATGGAGAATCCATGTGTAAAAAACTAAGTACAACCAGGGGCGGACTGAGCACTCGGGCAAATCGGTCATGGACCGAGGGCCCGGGGCTCTGGGGGGGCCGCCTGTGGTGCAGAATGTAATAGCAGCTGGGGAGTTCAGCAAGCTCCCCAGCCAGCCTGCACTCAGTAAGGGGCCCGCATGAACTTCTGCGGGCCCCTGCTGTTAGAGAAGCTTCCCCCCATAGTCGGCTCTGCTATACTCACAGTTTGTAGCACACTGAGAGACAGCCCAGGGGCCTTATCAAAGGCCCTCCAGGCTGCCTCTCACTGTGCCTGTCTAGAAAAAAGGAAGAAAAAAGGAGTAGAGCCTCTGCCCAGAGTTGAGCCCTCCATGCAGGCTTCCTGTAACTGATCAGAGCAGCCCCTGCGGAGCTGCTTTATCAGCGTTACAGGCAGCCTGCCCGCAGTTCCATGTCCGGCCAGGGAGGGAGCTCTTCTAGACACTCACATGGCAGGATGGAGGTTGGACTCTCTGCACCACCGTGGGTAGGATTACCCCCTTCCTGGACAAAGGTAAGGTTTAGGGAGGGGGGATACATTATTTAACTTTTTTTAACCTATCCATCCATTCCCCTTTATTCACCAAGCCCCAACACACACACTATCACTCCCTACACACACTAAAAACCGCTATCACCCCCATACACATCCTACAACCCCTATCACTCCCTACACACACTACAACCCCTATCACTCCCTACACACACTACAACCCCTATCACCCCCATACACATCCTACAACCCCTATTAATCCCTACACACACCAAAACCCCTATCACTCCCTACACACACTACAACCCATATCACCCCCATACACATCCTACAACCCATATCACTCCCTACACACACCACAACCCCTATCACTCCCTACACACACCACAACCCCTATCACTCCCTACACACACTACAACCCATATCACCCCATACACATCCTACAACCCCTATTACCCACTACAACCCCTATCACCCCATACACATCATATAACCCCTATCACCCCATACACATCCTACAACCCCTATTACCCACTACAACCCCTATCACCCCATACACATCCTACAACCCCTATCACCCCATACACATCCTACAACCCCTATTACCCACTACAACCCTTATCACCCCATACCCATCTTACAACCCCTATTACCCACTACAACCCCTATCACTCCATACACATCCTACAACCCCTATTACCCACTACAACCCCTATCACCCCATCCACATCCTACAGCCCCTATTATCCAATACAACCCCTATCACCCCATACACATTCTACAACCCCTATTACCCACTACAACCCCTATCAACCCATACACATTCTACAACCCCTATTACCCACTACAACCCCTATCACCCCATACACATCCTACAACCCCTATTACCCACTACAACCCTTATCACCCCATACACATCCTACAGCCCCTATTACCCACTACAACCCCTATCACCCCATACACATTCTACAACCCCTATTACCCACTACAACCCCTATCAACCCATACACATTCTACAACCCCTATTACCCACTACAACCCCTATCACCCCATACACATCCTACAACCCCTATTACCCACTACAACCCTTATCACCCCATACACATCCTACAACCCCTATTACCCACTACAACCCTTATCACCCCTTACACATCCTACAACCCCTATTATCCACTACAACCCCTATTATCCCTACACATGCTACAACCCCTATTATCCACTACAACCCCAATCACCCCTTACACATCCTACAACCCCTATTATCCACTACAACCCCAACTATCCCTACACATGCTACAACCCCTATTATCCACTACAACCCCTTTCACCCCTTACACATCCTACAGCCCCTATTATCCACTACAACCCATATCACCCCTTACACATCCTACAACCCCTATTATCCACTACAACCCCTATCACCCCTTACACATGCTACAACCCCTATCACCCCCTACATATTCTACACCTGTTACCCACTTCAGCCTCTATTCCTCCCTTGCACCCTCAATAGCTTATATTACCTTCTGCTTCCCTCTATTACCCCTTCCCTACTACAGCACTTATAACAACTACATGCCCCTGTGTTCACACATACGGATGTTCCACACATGCAAACCTGAGTTCACACACAAACTACATCCAAATATGGCCTTGCATGCAGGCCCTCAATATAAATATGTCCCTGCACACACACACTGATGTCATGGAGTATTCCTGACCATATAGTGTAAAAAAAGATACACCATTTAGGTTACCGGCATCCCCTTGCCCCTCCTAAAAAGGTAATAAACTTACCTTTATTTCAGGGCCACACGGGTTTCCGCCGGAGCTGGCTCAGCCTATGCTCTGGCCCATTCACTTCGATAATCAGAATTATGAGACACTGCACATCAGTGCTTCACATTGTCTATCACTGACCCGAGAAGCACCTCTAGTGGCCGTCTGAGTGACTGCCACGAGAGGTGTCCCTATGCAGCAGTGTAAACACTGCCCTTTTCTGAAAAGGCAGGGTTTACATTAAAATGCCTGTAGGGACTGGCTATACATACCAGAACAACTCCATTAATCTGAAGTTGTTCTGGTGACTATAGTGTCCCTTTAAGGTGGCTCGTAACTTTTAGCACATGGTTAGTACTTTGGATGCCTGCATTGCTCATATAAACACATTGCCATGATTCACATACACACTTAAAGGACCACTATAGGCACCCAGACCACTTCAGCTCAATGAAGTGGTTTGGGTGCCAGGTCCATCTAGGGTTATCCCTGCAGCCTCTAGTTGCTGTCTCACTAAAAGCCGCTAGAGGCGATTCCACCCTTCTCACTGTGAAAATCACAGTGAGAAGACGCTGCTGTCCATAGGAAAGCATTGAGAAATGCTTTCCTATGGACTGAATGCGCGCGCGGCTCTTGCTGCGCATGCGCATTCAGCAATGACGTCAGAAGAGGAGAGTTTAACCCCTTCCTCACAGTGAGAGTGGGACCCAGAGGGTGCGGGGCACACAAAGACCCTATAGTGCCAGGAAAATGAGTTTGTTTTCCTGGCACTCTAGTGGTCCTATAAATACTACCCTATTTAAAAAAAAAAAATTAGTTAGTCTGAATCCACACATCGTGGCACTAGACACAAACATACATATATTCACTTAAACCAAGGCTCACAGTGAATATACACACAAAACATACATTCACTTTACATGTACATATATAACCAAATACACCATACATGCACCATCTTATATACCAGCATATTATTATTATTGCCTTTTTATAGCGCAACAGATTCCGTAGCGCATATATATTGGTCTGCCGGGGGCCCAGGTCCTAATTTTGCCCGGGGGTCCAGGCCACTGTCAGTCCATCCCTGAGTACAACATTGAAGTAATCGTTTGTGACAGATATCCTGTGGTGTTGTTCATCTGAGGTTGTATTTACCTAATGTTAAGACCTGCTAAGGAACAGATCATTGTTATTATGTCCAGATATGTAAAACCATGACATTCAAATAGGGTATACTTTATTTTTCCCATGGCTGTATGTATGATAGATTCAGATTAGGCTGAATATTGTCAGACACTTCCTGGTACTTGCAGCAACCAGTTATTTTAACAGTTAGATATTGGGCAGGAGAGTTTAAAGAATTTTAGTTTGTACTCATAGTGACCACTTGTTTCTTTAGTCAGCCACTATAATATCTGAGGATGATGGTGATAATAATTCGTGGATCACTCAAATTAAACATTAGACATTCTCCCGTACTGTTTTATTATTTCTATGACTCGTATTAAAGAAAAAAGGGGATGCCAACTCCAGCCTGGAATTCCTATCACAATCATACTTATTCTAGCGTCTCTCTTCTACACCTTTTCTTGGGAATAGAGCCACAGATAGTTTAACTTTGCTATAAAGAGTCATTGGCAGACCATTACAACCTTCTTTATCTCAGTTAAAAAAATAAAAAAAAATCTCATTGTATATACCTTGGGTCATTTATTTTGACAGAAGAATTCATCTTCAGTGAAGAGTAAACTCTCCAACCTCAAAAATAGTCTGGGTTCCTAGATTCTACAGGAGACCACATTCTCCTGACAAGACAGTTTTACTATTCCTCAAGGATGAATGAAGAGTCTGACTATATGTTGAATACTTCTCCGGTTAATGATACATTGGTGTATTTTGTCTTTGTGATAATTTGTGATAATTAGACTACCCACATTAAAATATGGATAACTAATTAGCCAGAAAAGCCCTAGTTGAAGATGGGGGGCACAGAAAAAAACACAAAAGTAGAAGAAATGAAAATATAGTATAGGGTAGAGAGATTAACAAAAAGATAGAGACAAGTACCTACAATGGAGATAGAAAGTAAAAGCTTGGGAAGAAGTGGTGACAAAATTTCACGTTCTACTGGATCCTAGAAAATCTGATGGTGACCCCTTATTTCATCATTCTTTACTTAGCCACTATATTGTCCGAGGAGGATGATAATAAAAATGCATGGACCACTCAATGTTAGACTTTCTTCACTTACTCTTGTTACAGTGTCTGTAGCATCTACAGAATCTATTTAGTGTGAAAGAAGTGTCATGTTCTACTTTAACACTCATGTCTAATTTATCAGTATTGTATGGTTTTCCAAAATTGAATTTGGGAATAGAAAAGAACTCTGATAAGGTTAGTTTCAAAGCTTTAAAAAATATATATACTATACTTTGGCAACACAGTGAATTTTCATATAGCCTGAGCCCAATTATACTTTTCAATGGGTTTGTGGTTTGTTATTTGCAAAGAATATAACAGGTGAGCATTTCAATCACAGTCGGATATCAAATATTTCCTACATTGTCAACAAAGTCCTGCAAAGTTAATAAACTGTGAGCTGGGCTGAAAGTAGAATTGTCCTTGTCTAATTATGTCATCTGTTGCCATGACAACAATCTTCCAATCAGAGGATAAACAGCAATCTCTTAACATAGTTTAGGTGAGGCGAGCATTATGCAGTTGACAGCCTGAGATTTATGACAGAAATAAATTATGTTTGTCAGTCACATCTATATACACATGACCTTTCTGTAACTATTGCATTACTACATGTCCTACAGCAAACACAGAGACAGCAGATGAATAGTTAATTCAGAGACAGGGTTGTAGGGATGGGAGAATACATTAATTATAATGGAGAATGTCAGTATTTTTTTAATTTAGCTTTAAACAGTGGAGGCATTCACTTCGCTCTCAAAGGATTGAGTTTAAGAGAATGTCAAACCATCTTATTTATTTTTATATATATCACATAAGCAGTGTTTGCTTGCATATCTCTTTATTTTATTTGCATACCACTTCTCCTTAGAAAATATCAAATATAATTTTTTTGAGCAGAGAATGTATAACTTTCAGATAAATTTAGGACAAAAAAATCAATGTCCTTTATAGATTGCTGTTCATCGTGGATAGCTTAAAATTAATTTAATAAGGGTAATTCAAGAGCTGATTTTTTTTTTCCAATGTATATGTTTTATTAGATTTTACAAATAATGACAATTATACATACAGGGGGAAAATAATACAATAACAAAAGAAGAAAACGTGCAAGGTAAGTAGGATCGTCCATAGTGTTACAATGCCTGAAATAAATGTTATGGTCAACGACACATGCATGAATAAGCACCAGCGAAGTCAAGTATCTACGCATTACCTCTACTTTGTCCTACATGGAAACTTTACTTTGGACATCTGCGAGGAGGCAACATCTTATTATGTTACAAGGTGCATGGGTGTATGCGGCTGTATTCCAAATGCTGTTTACAATACCGGCTACAATCACTTGACCGAAAAACGGTACCGTGGCGTTTGATGTTAATATGCCGTGTAGCCAGGCGCAGTACAACTTGCAAATTTGCGCTCTAAACACAAAAACATTAACAGGCCATGACAAGCGTTAATTTCCACTTGAGTGTTACGAAACATTTTTAATGCACAAGGAGGAGTAGGCAGAGGGAGTAGGAGCTAAGGACGAGATTACATAAGAGTGTGGTACATAAGGGGGGAAACAGGGGAAACAGGTTGTGGAGGCCAGCGTATACCCCAATAACATTATAATATTTAATACAATTACAGTTATTTGAAGACCGTTGCCCTAAACGTTTCCCAATTTTGCCAATTGGCTAGGAATTTGGCCAGTCGGCCTTGCTTTGCCCATTCATTTTCATGGTGATACGTGGTGTCAGTTCTGCGAAGAACCTCTGTTACTGTAGGACACAGTGGTGTATCCTGGTTTTGTGCTGCCCTAGGCAGGACAAAACTCAGGCGCCCCCCTCCCACCCACGCCACCCTCACCCAACCCTCCCCCCCCACCCGCGCCACCCCCACCGAACCCTTCCCCGTCCCGCCTTCTAAATACACACACACATTCACTGACAAATACGCATACACTAGGTAACAGAAACACACTCACTAGCAGACACACACACAGTCTAACAGACACACACACAGTCTAACAGACACACACACAGTCTAACAGACACACACTTACAGACACACACACTGACATACACACACACACACACAGACCCACACACATACAGACATACACACACACACATACAGACATACACACACACACACACATACAGACATACACACACACACTAACAGACACACACACAGACACACTAACAGACATACACACACTAACAGACATACACACACTAACAGACATACACACACACAAACACACACACAAACTAACAGACACACACACAGACCCACTAACAGACATACACACACTTACAGACATACACACACTAACAGACATACACACACACAAACACACACACAAACTAACAGACACACACACAGACCCACTAACAGACATACACACACTTACAGACATACACTTACAGACATACACACACACACACACACACTAACAGACATACACACACACACTAACAGACATACACAGACATACAAACACACTCAATCACTCACATATTTAATACATTTTTTTTTTTTTAATTTAACCCCCCCAGCCTCCTTACCTTTGGGAAAGCTGGGGGGGGGGGGATATCTGTCTCCCTGGTGGTCCAGTGGCTGCTGGGAAGTGCGGGTAGGTGGGCGGCCGGCGAGGGAGCACTTCCTCTGAGCGGTCTGCTCAGCTCCCTCGCGCGCCGCAGAGTGATGCTGGGAGGCGGAGCCGGAATATGACGTCATATTCCGGCTCCCAGCCTCACTCTGCGGCGCGCGAGGGAGCTGAGCAGACCGCTCAGAGGAAGTGCTCCCTCGCCGGCCGCCCACCTACCCGCACTTCCCAGCAGCCCGCCGGCCGCCCAGCATGCCTTGTTAGCCGCAAGGCTAACAAGGCATTTGCCCTGGGCATTTGGGGGCGGCTTTTTTGCCGCCCCCTGAAAAATGCCGCCCAAGGCAAATGCCTTGTTTGCCTCGCGGCAAATACACCCCTGGTAGGACAGGTGGAACTTTTCCAGTGGGTTGCTATGCTGATTTTGGCAGCTAAGAGTATGTTAATTACCGCATCTCTAGCAGGTAAAATCTGCAGGTCATCAATGAGATGAATCAAGTAATTTTTGAGCGTGAGTGGGATCTTAATTTTGCAAAGTGAGTGAATGGAGCTTTGTATGTCACGCCAGAAATCCCGTATGTCATCACAGTACCAAAAAATATGTTCCAGAGATCCTTCCACTTTATTACATCTCCAGCACAATGGGGAGGAGTCAGAATAAATTTTGTGAAGTTTGCTCGGGACCAAATACCACCTCATCAGCATTTTGGCATACGCTTCCCAAAGCGTGGCACAATTAGATGATTTTTGAGTGCATGAAATAGTATGCTCCCATTCATCTATAGTGGGGGCTATACCCAACGTTTCTTCCCATTTAAGCATATAAGGCAATTTTGTGAGATTGCTGATGTCGTTTTGCACTGAGTAGCATAGGGAGAGAAACTTACAAGAGTATCGGGATATTTTTGCATTGTAACATTTCCTCCCTAATTGGCTAAATGTAATCGGGTTGATATATTTGATTGAGTTGGAGTGAAGTATGTTTTTCAATCGGATATACAAAAATATATCCCTTGGTGGTAAATTGTATGTCGCCTGCAGTATTGGAAACGGGTGTAACCCATTTCTATCGAATAATTTGTGGACATGAGTCATGCCTAGTGTCATCCACTTGTGTGTCGGGAGATCAGGTGATATACTGGAAAGGGCTGATAGAGGTGCCAGATACAGTGACTCCTCCTTAGACCACAGTGATTTTCTCCACTTTTGCCAAGAATTTAATAAAAAGCGTGTTGTTGGGAGCATGGAGGAATGTGACGGGGAGGCGGAGGCCCACAAGGTATTTGGGAGGGAAGCTAAGTGACCGCATGCGGATTCAAGTTTCACCCACACCGGTCTCGTCGTGCCCATTAGGAGGTTGAGGCCTTGCGCCAATAACGTTGCCCTGTAGTAATGTGCTGTGTTTGGTACACTGAGCCCACCTTGCCGGAGTGGACGCCAGAGTGTCCGAAAAGCCACTCTTGGTGGCTTTCTTTTCCAAATGTGGGCATTGATTGCCGCTTGAAATCGTTTAATAAGAGAAGTAGGCAAAGCGATGGGCAGTGTTCTGAACAGATAGAGTATATGGGGAAGGATCATCATCTTAACTGAGTTAATTCTGCCTATCCATGATGTGTAAAGTTTATCCCACGCGTTCATTTGATTAGTGATCTTGGTGAGGACTGCTATATGGTTTTCTTTTATTGTATGTGACCTAGAGTGCGTTAGTTTTATCCCTAGATAAGAAAGAGCCGTAGTTTTCCAGTCAAAGGAGTATTTATCTTTCAGATCCTGTGTTACTTGTTTACTGATGCCTATAGGGAGTATTTGGGTTTTACCGACGTTATTTTTGTAATATGATATGGAGCCATAAGTAGATAGAGTACTTAAAAGCTGTGGAATGGATTCAGTCGGGTTAGCAAGGAAAAGCACAATATCGTCCGCAAAGAGAGCCAATTTTTTCTCTCCTGTTGGGGTAACAAGTCCAGGTAAATTCGTGTCAAGTTGTATTGTTTTAATCAAGGGCTCTAGACACAGGATGAATATCAACGGAGACAGGGGACACCCCTGTCTTGTTCCGTTTGATATTTGGAAACTTCTGGATGTGAAGCCAGAATTGAAAACTTTGGCAGATGGAGCGGAGTAAAGGGCCAGAACACTGGTCTGAAAGGCTTGTGAGAAGCCGAATGCCGACAGCGTTGCGGTCATGTACTCCCAATTTAGGCGGTCAAAAGCCTTTTCTGCGTCTAGCGCCATTAAGACACCCTTTCCGTTTTGTTTATTGGCCCAATCAATCAGATCCATACAATATCTGGTATTGTCGCCTACTTGTCTCCCAGGAACAAACCCTGCTTGTTCCTCCGAAATTAGAGTATGTAATAGGGGTTTAAGTCTGTTAGCAATTAGTTTAGCGTACAATTTTACATCTGCATTAAGTAGGGAAATTGGGCGTAGGTTGCTGCAAATTGTTGGTTGTTTATTAGGTTTAGGCAGGGTGATGATGTAAGCTTCTAGCATTTCGCTGGGAAATTTGCCTATCAATCTAATTTCATTAAACAGTTTGGTGATATGCGGTGTTAGGTATGATGACATTTTAATATAATAATAGTTGGAGAGACCATCAGGTCCTGGGGCTTTATATTTGGGTAGGGAGCGTATTGCCTGGGCTACTTCCTCCTCTGTGAATGGTGCATCCAGGAAATCGTTTTGAGGTCTTGTAGTTTGTGGCAACGTAATTCGGGAGAGGTATTGTGATATCTCTAGAGAGTTCGGCATGTGCGTGGTCTTGTTGGCGGCCAGATTATATAGATCTTCATAATAATGGGACAATTCATCCACAATATCGTTAGGGTTGTAAATTCTGGTGTTGTCTTTGGAGGAAATATACGGGATTTTTGTCTGCAAGTATTTAACTTTTAATTGATTGGCTAAAAGTTTCCCTGCTTTATTGCCCTGAATGTAATATGATTGGCGGGTTCTGATTAGGCGTTTGGTGTACATCTGGGCCTGGAGATTTTGAATTTCTCCTTGCAGTTTAGCGATTTGGTTTTGATGGAGTGTGGCGTCTCTGGAAATTATTTGTTTTTTGGCAATGGAGCCTAATTTAATGAATTCCCCCCTGACAACTGCCTTGTGTGCAAGCCATTGGGTTTCCACTGATGTGTCTGCGGTAGAGTTCAGGGAAAAGTAGTTATCAAGGGTTGTGGAAATCTGTCGGCTATTTGCGGGGTCATCCAGAATGGCCTCATTTAAACGCCACTTTCCTCTCCCTCTTGGAGGGTATGGTACCTCTAGTGTGATCAGTATTGGAGCATGGTCTGACCACGTTCTAAGACCAATGGTTTGATCTAAGAGATGAGGAAGTGTAGATTTATCAATGAAGCACATGTCAATGCGCGTATAGGTCAAGTGGATGGGTGAGAAGTATGTGTAATCCTGGGCCTTTGGAAATAAGTTCCTCCATGTATCATAGAGGTCGTATTTATGAATGAGTTGAGAGAGTAATTTGCTATTATGTGCGGAGGATTTAATGGGGGTCTTGTTTTTTGTGCGTTTGATGTCCAGAGAGGGATCTAGGGTGCAATTACAGTCGCCACACATGATTAAGTGTCCTTGTTTGATGGAAGCAATTTTTTTGAGTGCTTTGCCTAGAAATGAAATTTGTGCCTCATTGGGGGCATAAAGGGAGGCAACTGTCACCAGTATTCCATTTAATTCGCCTACTAGTATAAGCAGCCTGCCTTCCTTATCAGTATATTGTTTGCTTAATGTGAACACCCAATCTGTGTGGAATATTATTGCAACTCCTTTAGATTTAGTTTGCGAGTTTGCAAAATAAGCTGTGTGGTAGTTCGGGGAGCGAAGTTTGGGAGGGTTTTTACTTGTAAAGTGAGTTTCTTGTACACATACAATGGCCGCCTTTGATTTATGCATTTCCTGCAGTAATTGCTTTCTCTTATAAGGGCTATTGAGACCTTTGGCATTTATGGAGAGGATTGTCATTGACTTAGAAGCCATAATAGGTGATTATTAATAAGGCTAGGGGGTGATCTATCCTGATGAAAGTTGTATTGCGAGCTCTGAGTACCTTGAGCCATGAGAGATTTGGGTCATGCGGTGCCTTTGAGTCCGTGTTGGCAGAACTAGTGGTCACGGGGGGACGGCAGTAAACACGCCTTTCTTGCAATGGGGTTTCCTGGGAACCATCTAGGTGAAGAACAAGAAGGGGAGGGGGGAGGGCAAAAACAAAAGAGAAAACACACCAATAACGAAAGTATTTACATACATAACCCTTAGTAAGGTTAACAATCTTAGTCATTCTCAGGGTAGATACTGTTATACCCATGAGTGACACGACGAGGGGCTTTGAGGCTCTTCCCGACCTATGGTCTGCAACATTAATTTTGCACAATACCAACAATAACCACATATATAGAACCTGGAGAACCTTAACTTGCATAAACCTGCTCTCAGAGAGCACCCAAGTGGAACGTAAACATCGTCCGTGTATGGACGTAAACTGGGAGTGCATGGGGTATGTTAGAGTACCACAATGCGTATACACAAGTAGTATGTGCCCGTTGAGCTAACTGTCAGAGGTTCATTAGAGCATCAAAATAACATGGAGATACAGTTTTCAGAATTTACACAGTTGAGGATGGTACAATATGGTGCACCAGGATATGGTGATGTTGCACACTAAGTAAAGGAAGTGCAGGCTATTTTATCGTTATATAAAGAAAGAACGTAAGTTAATGCTAAATATCGCTGTGGGAACACCACGTGACTTGGGCATGGGCCCATGCGGCGTACATTAATGCGGGGCCTATCTCTCTAATTTAGTAATCAATTAGGGCAAAAACATAAACACAATGTGCAATCTGACAAATTAACATCGCTTAGGCAAACCTCATAACAACATAACCTGCATGTAGGTAAGTATGATTAGAGAGTTCAAGGGTCCTTGGCTGGAGATTTAGCCATTTGCCAATCTGCTTGGATCCTCTTTGGTGATGCGGTTTCTACGGATTCTGGTCCCTTGGGCGATCCGGTCCATAGGCCCCATGTTGTAATCAACTTCATACCTTCTTTCGGATCATGCGCCACATAGTTCCGACCTTGTCGCCATATAACCAGTTTCGTGGGATACCCCCATTTGTAGATTACGTTGTTGTTTCGTAAAGTCTTAGTTATCGTGATGAACTCCTTCCTTTTCGCCATCGTGGTCGCTGATAGATCTGCGTATAGAGCGATGTGTTGGTGAGGTTCTGGCAAAGTTGAGATTTTTCTCGCTGCCTGCAGTAGCGTTTCTTTATGCGCATAGTAGTGGAACTTGACAATAACGTCCTTTGGGACTTCGTTTGACAAGCGAGCCGGGCGTGGTAGCCTATGCATGCGGTCGTAGGCCCACGCTGAATCGGGCAGGCTCGGGACTAGAGACTTGCATAGGGAAAGAATGTAAGCTGGCAACGCATCACGGGATACATCATCCGGTATGCCTCTAAAGCGGACATTCTGTCTTCTAGATCTGTTTTCTATGTCCGCCATCTTGATTTTTAGCATTGCGTTTTCTTCTGAAAGTATCTGGAGTTTGTCCGCTATGTCATTGTGGGCCGCACATAATTCATCCGTTTTGTTTTCCAGGTTATTAGTTCTTTCACCTATGTTGGAGATTTCTCTATGTAATTCTCCATTTATACGATGAAAATCGGCTGTTATTGTCGCTCGGAGTTCCTGCAGCATCTTGTGAAGGCTGCGCTCCGTGACGGGGGCCTCTGAGTATTTGGTAGTGTGTGATTCATAGTCAGACTGGCCGTCCGACAGGTTAGGCGCATCGTCGCCATCTTGGATTTCCTTGCGGCGCTCTGATCTCTTCAGCTTGGCCGCTTCAGAGAGCTTTAATTGTTTAGACGAGGGCATAGTGTACCTGTGCACTCTCCGATGCAGGGTCGGGGTGTTGGCGGAGCTCCTAAGCCATGCGACCGCTCTCACCGGAAGTCAGACACGCCCCCCAAGAGCTGATTTTTAATTTATTTTTTAAGTGTGAAAAAATAGTAATTGAAGACGATATAAAAGTGTAAATTAAGGGGTTTTGCACTAAATGTATTATCTTCTGAAGTTTGTGAGCATTTTTCTGAATTTAACTGAAAATATTCCAAACTGGATCTCATTAGAATGAATCGGCAATGACTCATATTGATCCAAATGTGGTCCTTAGATGAGATCACATTGCTACTAAAATATATTATTATTAATATTATTATTATTATCATTATTATTACTCAATAGTCCTAGAGAATTTGAGAACTTTACCAGATTGAATAAAGTCAACTCCCTGACTACCTGTACAGATAATATATTAAAAATAATAAAAGTTTATAAAGAAAGAAATAATTGTAAGCCCCATGAATTCTATTAAACAGGGAGGGGGCTGTTGGAATTGCCTCTCTTAATCTTGCACATCATTGGTGTAAAGTCCAGAAAATGTACCTGTAGCTGCTAGCCATCTATTCCTTGGACTGTGGTCTATATAATAAAACCAGTGGTCCAAAGGGAGAACATGATTTAATGACCTCCAGTCCCAGCCAGCATGAGTGAAGTGTTAAAACAATTATTAAAAGTCTTCTAAACAGAGAAACAATAAAATTATCATGTAGTATTTTACATGCAGTTATGTTCTGTGTATCAGCATAGTTTCAATATTAATACACACAAGCATACACACACACACACACACACACACACACAGGCACGCACACATATATAAAATCTACATTGTTATTTGTGTGATTAATACAAATGACCACTGTTTTATTGTGTGTGTTCCCCTACAGATGTCACACAAGGTATGTGCAGAATATGTTTTTAATGTTAAGTATTAGGAGATGTTGAGTGATTCATAAATTAGACTACGCAGATAAACAGCGGATTACAATTAGCCTTCTTTTCTCTCATCAGTGTAAAATGAATCAGCAAGTGGTCTGCTTAATGAAAATGGGGCCCTTTAAACGTATAAAGCACAGTTTATTAAAATCTATCACAACTGACAGATATTTTTATATCAGCATGATTTAAATTAACATGATTTTTCTTTTCATGCTTAAGTCTATCAATTGTGACTATTGAAAAAAAATACTTTTAAGTTAAAATTATTTATTTTTAATTATATCCTGAGATTTTGGGGGGGCTGGGGATGGGGAAAAAATAGTTTTAACAACATTTCTAAATGGCCTATAATATACTGGTTGATGAAAAGACCTCCTGTGGCTCAGAGCAATGGCTAAAAGGTCACCACGTCCCTTTAACTCAGAGGATGCCGTGTGCTTTCATAATGCCTTTAAAACAAATCTATGTTAAAGTTAATTTGTGCAATAAGCAATTTATAGTTATAAAAAGTGCAGGTTTTCAAGGTTACCCATGAATATAAAATATAAGCATTTCAGGTTTGATGAATTGATAATAAAATGTATTACATTTAAAAAAAATTCTTTAGATCAAGAGCTGAAGTGCCAATTATTCTTTCAGTTTACTTATATGGAATTTCCACTGATCAGTCACAACATTAAGACCACCTGCCTAAAATTGTATAGGTCCCCCTCGTGTTGCCAAAACACCTGCCTAATATTGTATAGGTCCCCCTCGTGTTGCCAAAACACCTGCCTAATATTGTATAGGCCCCCCTCGTGTTGCCAAAACACCTGCCTTATATTGTATAGGTCCCCCTCGTGTTGCCAAAACACCTGCCTTATATTGTATAGGTCCCCCTCGTGTTGCCAAAACACCTGCCTAATATTGTATAGGTCCCCCTCGTGTTGCCAAAACACCTGCCTAATATTGTATAGGTCCCCCTCGTGTTGCCAAAACACCTGCCTTATATTGTATAGGTCCCCCTCGTGTTGCCAAAACACCTGCCTTATATTGTATAGGTCCCCCTCGTGTTGCCAAAACACCTGCCTAATATTGCATAGGTCCCCCTCGTGTTCCCAAAACACCTGCCTAATATTGTATAGGTCCCCCTCGTGTTACCAAAACACCTGCGTAAAATTGTATAGTTCCCCCTTGTGTTGTCAAAACAGCTCTGATACATCATAGTATGGATTCCACAAGAATTCTAAATGTGTCCTGTGCTATCTGGCACCAAGACATTAGCAGGAGATCATTTCAGTCCTGCAAGTTGCAAGGTGAAGCCTCTATTGATCGTATTTGTTTTTCTAACACATCCCACAAGATGCTCAATTGATAGATTCCTCAAACCATTCCCAGGACCAGTGCTAGGATTTTTAGTTACACAGATGAAGATGCATTTTGGTGCCCCCCACCCTCGTTTAAAATAAGGTTCATACAAACACAGAAATAATCATACAGAGACATACAGACACAGACAGAGACATACATGCAGGCATATAGACATACATACAGAGGCATACCGTCATACAGACACATACATACATACATAGACAGCCATACAGAAACATACATACAGAGACATCCAGGCATACAGACACATACATACATACAGGCATACAAAGACATACACGCATACAGAGACATACAGACACATACATATATACAGGTATACAGAGACATACAGGCATACAGACACATACGTACAAAGACATACAGGCATACAGACACATACATTTGTACATACAGAGACATACAGGCATACGGACACATACATTTGTATATACAGAGACATACAGGCATACAGAAACATACATACAAAGACATACAGGCATACAGAGACCTACATACATACATACAGAGACATACACACATACAGAGACATACACAATTACATACTAGTTCAATCTTGTCCCCTGGATGCATGCTGTCTGGCTCCTTGGAGTCCTGTCCTGCAGCCCAGCCCCATCACAGGGCGCCAGCCGCGCTGTGCGGTACACAGGGAGCAGGGATATGATGTCATTCATATCCTCGCCCCCTCCAACACATGGCGGCGGGCACCTGGTCGCAGGGGTTGCAGGGCTGTGACCCCTGCGACCGCGGTATTTATGCCAGTGCATGCAGATGCACACACAATTAAAGGACCACTACAGACACCCAGATCACATCAGCTCAATGAAGTGGTCTGGGTGTCAGGTCCCTCTAGTTTTAACCATGCAGCTGAAAACATAGCAGTTTCAGAGAAACTGCTATGTTTCACCGAGGGTTAATCCAGCCTCTAGTGGATGTCTCACTGACAGCCGCTAGAGGAGCTTCCGCTATTCGAAAACACTGAACGTCCATAGGAAAGCATTGAGTAATGCTTTCCTATGGGCGGTTTGAATGCATGCGCGGCAAGAGCATTCGGAGCTGAGAGGCGGAGGGATCCCCAGCGCCAAGGGAGTCCGGCGCTAGAGAAAGGTAAGTGCTGAAGACACACACACACTCTCACGAACAGATGCATACACACCAGCTAACAGACACACACATTTACTGACAGACACACTCAGCGACAGACATACATACACACTCACAAAACATACACTCTCACTGACAAACACTCACTAACAGACATCAAACAGACTCACTAATACACACACAAACACACTCAGTAAGAGACACACAGTAACACACTGACACTCACTAGCAGACACACTCACTGACACTCACTAGCAGACACATTCACTGACACTCACTAGCAAACACACACACTGACACTAGCAAACACACACACTGACACTAGCAGACACACTCACTGACACTAGCAGACACACTCACTGACACTAGCAGACACACTCACTGACACTAGCAAACACACACACTGACACTCACTAGCAGACACACACACTGACACTCACTAGCAGACACACACACTGACACTCACTAGCAGACACACACACTGTCACTCACTGACACTCACTAGCAGACACACACACTAACACTCACGCTAACACATGTTTTTTTTTTATTTAATCCCTCAGCCTCCTTACCTTTTTGGAGTGCTGAAGGCATTCCCTGGGGTCCAGTGGTGCTGCTGGGCTCCTTGGCTGGCTGGCTCCCTCCCTGGCTGGCTGGCTGGCTTTTTCCCTTGCTGGCTGGCTGGCTGGCTCCCTCCCTGGCTGGCTGGCTGGCTCCCGGGCGGGCGCGAGGGAGCACTCTCCCATGTGTGCTTCCTCTTCAGCTCCCTCGCGCACCGCGTAGGGATGCCGGCGCCGGAAGATGACGTCATCTTCCGGCTCCGGTATCAGTATGCGGCGCGCGAGGGAGCTGAAGAGGAAGCACACATAGGAGAGTGCTCCCTCGCGCGCCCGGAGAACCGGGCGCTCGGCCACGCTACAACAGGTCGTGGGTTGGAGGGGAGCGCAGTGCGCTTCCCTCCTTCCGGTCAGCCTGATTTTGCGCCCCCACGGCCGGTGCGCCCTAAGGCGGCCGCCTGGGCCGCCCTATGGTAGCGCCGGCCCTGACCATTCCTGAACAATGTTTGCAGCGTGACAGGGTGCATTATCCTGCTGAAAGAAGTCACTGCCATCAGGGAGCTCTATTGCCATTAAAGGAGTATGTGGTCTGCAACAATTGCTAGATATGTGGTATGTGTCAAAATAACATCCACATGGATGCCAGGATCCAAGGTTTCTCAGCAGATCATTGCCCAGAGAATAACTGCCTGCACCAGCTTGCCTTCTTCCTGTAGTGTTCCTGCAGCCATCTCTTTCCCAGGTAAACAATGCACTAACACCTGGCCATCCACCTGATCCAACAGAAAATGTGATTCTGCACACCAGGCAACCATCTTCCATTGCTCCATGGTCCATTTCTGATGCTCACATCAACATTGAAGATGCTTTCGGTTGTGGACAAGGGTCATCATGGGCTCGCAACCCGATATGCAGAAAATTGTGTGTTCCGAGACCTTTCTATTATGGTCAACATTATGTTTTTCAGCAAGTTGAGCTACAGAAGCTCTTATGTGTGATCGGACGACATGGGCTAGCCTCCCCATGTGCATTAGTTAGTCTTGAGCAACAATGACCTTGACACTGGTTCAACAGTTGTCTTTCTTTGCACCACTTTTGGTAGGTACTAGTTGCATACTGTAAACACTTGTTGTTTTGGAGATGCTCCGACCCAGTCATCTAGCCATCACTATTTGGCCCTTATGAAAGTCACTTATATCTTTCCGCTTGCCAATTTTTCCTGCTTCCAACACATGACATTCAAAAGCAGACTGTTCACTTGCTGCCCAATATATCCCATCCTTTGACAGGTGCTATTGTAACAATATAATCAATGGTATTAACTTCACATGCTTTAATGTTAGGGCTAATCAGTGTATATGTGTGTCTGGAATTAAGCAATATTTACAGGGAACACTCATTGGACTAATTTCCATGCTTGTTCATTATAACAATGGCAGATGTTTATGGCCAAACAATCACAGAAGATTTCCATAGTAAACATTTGTGTTGAATGCTTGCACACAAGTCACATCTCCACTAATACCGACCACCACTTTTCCATTTTGCAAATTAGAAGTTCGGCAAAAAAAAGGGTACATTTTCTAATTCATAACAACTCCATCAGGACACAATTTAATAATCGCTTAGCTCATACACAGTTTATCTGAAATCTTCTGAGCAGGCTTCCCTTAGTGTTTGCATACTCCTTACATGCCAGATATCACAGGGGTTTATTGAAAAATTACATACACCATCTTTAGCGCTTAAATGTACTGAAATATAGAATAATAGGTATTTTTTTTCCTGTAGGATGTATACTCATTTGTATACTCGGAATTCAATAATATGTGGATAATTGCTAAATATTGGAACTGTCATTCTAGCAACTACCAACTTGTCACTAAATCATTGGAACAAGCATATAAACATGCCCATAGTATTTGCTGTCCATGTGAAGGACGTGCTAATGTACATTCTATGTAACTGGAGTTAAAATGGGTTGGAGCTGAACTATTTTAACACCAGTTAGTTATCAGTGAAGTACTGGTAAATTCTTTATTTTTATTAAACCACCTCGGCTGGCTAGAGAAATTGATAAGAGTGGAATATCTGTGGCTGCGTAGAAGTAAGGAAACATAGATATGAGTTCTTCCACTGTGTGAGCATCTAGGGGTATTGTAATATACTAATATACCCTTGATATGCAAAACATCAATAATGAAAATTATGCTTTATTATTTTTGCAGGCTTAATTTAATTTTTTTTTTAATTCTTTATTTTTTTTGTGCATGTTGTAACAAAAGATCCTGCACAGCCACGACAGCATGGGCAGGTACATTAATTACAATAGTGTAAGGCAACAGCATGTCATATGATAACAGCACAATTTTTTTTAAGGAAATGCTAGTGGTTAACGCTAGTGAGCTACACAAATACAAACTAGGTATGTAAAACAAGAGCTAGGCTATATCGCAGTTACCGCAGAGGGTCTCTGGGGATTGGAGGATTGTCAGTGGATGTGTCTCCCGTGTTGGTAAAGTACTCTCTCGGTTAAGTAAGTTTAATATGGTCGGAGAGTAGTCGTCAGACTGGGCTTTTAGATTTTTATTACGTCGCCCCTGGGCTGTAGGTTCACCCTTTGTTCCATGGGGATTTAGATTAAGTGGAGACTCAGCGATTTGGATGCGTTCATAGATTGGCTAGGTCGTCTGATAGTATGACCCGCTGCATATAAGGTGGTTCGGGCCCGGACTAAATATCATGGGTCCTCCGAGAGAGGCTATTCATGGGATAAGCGAGATCTGTGCTATGGGTTCAACTTTATGAGGAAGTGAAGAGGAGGAGATCGAAGCAAAGTAAGTCTATAGCTATAGGGCTTTTGTAAGCAACATTAAGCAGTATTATTCAGTAATGCTACAACTGAGGTGACCATTATTATGTATACTCATCACAAAAACCTTTAGGGTGTTGGGCCGAGAGGTCTGTAAGACCGAAAGGAAGGTGTCTAGTGCCTTGGTGCAGTGTGGGTGTTGGTGAGGGGGGGAAGTGAGGGGTTGGGTATTAAATTCCAGAGAGTGTCCATTTAGTGTTTTGCCCGCTTTGCCAGTCTGTTGGATTGGTATTCCCCGCGAAGGTCTGATGTCACCAAAGTTTGAGGAGAGAAAAAAAAAATAAATAACATTATCACAGTCCGGTTTAGCATGCCTAAAGTTCTCAATTTCGAGCCCCCTTGAGTTGATGTCTCGAGGTCCTGTGTGGGCCGCTGTAGGATGGGAGAGCCCTGTGGGAGGTCGTGGGTGTCCTCTTGTATTTCCCGGTGTCATATGGTCGGAGCAAGGCTGAGGGAGGTATTCCTGATGGCATGTAAGGAGCTGCGGACTGCAATGGGTGGGTGTACTTTTGCTTGTAGGTGGCATATTGGGGCCAGGAGTCCTGTGAGTCAGATGGCAGTGGCAGCGTGTGACTCCGGTCTCTCACTCTGAGGCACAAACGGTTTGGTTGATGCCGGGTTCCATCTGTGCACAGGTAGGTTGTTCTCTGGTGGCGTGATGTGAGTTAGAGAGACCTCTGGCAGGCCCAGTGGCCAGAGCAGTGCGGTAGCCTCCTCCAGGTTTGCGATGGAGTGGGTCGTGTTGTTGTGCGTAACTTGCAGTGTCCGCGGTGAGCGCCAGCGGTACGGTATGTTGCTCTTTCTGAGTGAATGGTTGTAGCGATCCCCGCCATTGTAAGGTGTCCCCGGACAGGTCCGCATAAAACTGTAGTGTCATGTTTTCAAACTGATAAGGCGTGGACCCTTTAAGGGCAGCTAGCATTGCTGATGTTTCTGTATATGTGCGGAACTTGATCACAAGGTCTCTTGGCGCTGTCGCTGGGGCTCTGCAGGGTTTAGGGACCCGGAAAACTGCCTCTACTTGGGTATTTTTGGCTTACCTGGGTACCAGCAGGTTGCCAAGGAGTCTCTGTGTCAGGTGCGGGAGTTCTTCCGCCGGGATGTCCTCGGGGACTCCGCGGACCTTCACGTTGTTGCGGCGCCTCTGATCTTCCAGCGCTGCAAATCGCTGTTCAGTCTTGGATTGTTGTGCTTTAAGCGTCTTCACCTCTTGTTGAAGCTTTGCTATGTTTTGGGCCTGGGTTTCAGTGGAGGCCTCCACTTTCCCTATACGGCCCACTAGGCCCGTGAGGTCTGTACGTAGCTGGGCCACATCGGCCTGGATTATTTTCTGTAGGTCCCCCAGCATGTCTTTGAGCACCTTTGCCGTGACAGGCCTGGCGTCCCCTATTGTGGGAGCCTGCTGCGCCAACGGAGCGAACATGCTGCCTGCATAGTCGTCTAGGCTGAGATCTTCTGAGGAGTCTGTATAGTCCTCTAGTTCAGCGGCCATTTTGGCTCCATGTGCGCTTTGCGCCTGGCGGAACAAATCACCAATGTTGACTCCCGGCTTGGGTTTGTCAGCTTTTTGCTTTTTCCTTTTTCTCCCCATGCCTTTTGTGGTCCGGTTGGGGGCTGTCACATGTTTTCTGTCGGGAACGGTAAGTTTAATCAAATTGGGCGCAGAGCCTGTCGAATGTGCGACCGTCTCGTTCTGCTGCTTGGCTCCCGCTCGGCTTAATTAAATTTTTAATGAAAAACTTATTTGATTCCCATTTGACCCAGGCCCGGACTGGCCATCCGGCACACCTGGCAAATGCCCTGTGGGCCGCGATGGCCGTGGGGCCGAGGCCGGCAGGGGAGATCGAAGGGGAGACTATCCGAGCGCCGGCCCCACTGTGTGCCTCCATGGGCCGGTGGGGAGATCAAAGATCTCCATCACCAGCCAAGAGGCAGTTACAGGAGGCCGCCGGCTGAGTGTGGGAGGGAGGAGAGGACCGGCGGAGCTCTATCCAGCAGCTCTGCCGGGTCCTCTCGCGAGGTCTGAGCGTTGCTGCGGTTACCGCGGCAATGCTCAGATCTCGCGAGAGTGAACTCTAGCCTGCAGGCTAGAGTTCACTCTCACCACTGGACCACCAGGGAAGGAAGCACCCTCCATGGCAGCACGGCCACCTCCTGAATGAATACCTGGCTCCCCCACCCCCCTCCCAGGCTAAAGGTAAGAAGGGAAAAGGGCGGGATATGACCTTTTTTATTATTATTAATAAAAAAATATTTAAATTTAAATAAAAAAATCACACTCACACTAACAGCCCCCTCACACACACATCACCCCCAGACACACACAGCACCCAGACACACACAGCACCCCCAGACACACACAGCACCCAGAGACACACACAGCACCCCCCCACACACACAGCACCCCCAGACACACAAACAGCACCCCCAGATGCACACATCACCCCAGACACACACAGCACCCAGACACACACACAGCACCCCCAGACACACACAGCACCCAAACACACACAGCACCCCCAGACACACACAGCACCCAGACACACACAGCACCCCCAGACACACAAAGCACCCAGACACACACAGCACCCAGACACACACACAGCACCCCCAGACACACACACACAGCACCCCCATACATACACACAGCACCCCCAGAAACACACAGCACCTCCAGAAACACACACAGCACCCCCAGACACACACACACACACACAGCACCCCCAGACACACACACAGCACCCCCATACACACACATCACCCCAGACACACACAGCACCCCCAGAAACACACACAGCACACCCCCCACACACACACACACAGCACCCCCATACACACACATCACCCCAGACACACACAGCACCCCCAGACACACACAGCACCCAGACACACACACAGCACCCCTAGACACACACACACACACACACACAGCACCCCCAGACACACACATCACCCCCAGACACACAGAGCACCCCCAGACACACACAGCACCCAAACACACACAGCACCGCCCCCCCCACACACACACAGCACCCAGACACACACAGCACCCCAGACACACACAGCACCCAGACACACACAGCACCCAGACACACACACAGCACCCCAGACACACACACACAGCACCCCCAGACACACACACAGCACCCCCAGACACACACAGCACCCCCAGAAACACACACAGCACCCCCAGACACACACACACACAGCACCCCCAGACACAGACACAACACCCACAGACACACACAGCGCAAGCATGTTATTAAATTTGCTTGTGCAGAACATTCAGGGCCTTTTTCTAATGCCAGAGCTCTTCAGTGGGGCTCTGCGCATTGAACCAACATGCTCACTTTGAGAGGGAGCGTGCTTGTCATTAGTGATGACAAAACACACCCTCTCTTGCCCCGCCCCCTTCTTAGGGGGGCCGCTCTGATTGAAAAATGCCCGGGCCTAATTTTTTTCCCAGTCTGGCCCTGATTTGACCCATTTGAATCCCGCCATTCACCCCATGAATGGAACTCAGTCCAGCTCAGTTTTCTTACCTACCCATGACTACACAAGTTGACAATAGCTCACTTGGCTATAAATACAAATATGGAGCAAACTGTTGAGGCTTCTCTGACATTGAACAGCACATACCCCAAGGGTTCACAGGAGTCAACTTAAAATAACTGTTATCAGTACAAATGTTGCTCTCTTTCTGTTGTGCACTTAAAGAAAGTAACACTAAGGAATTGAGGATGTGCTGGTATAGCTCAGGTTGAACATTTTTCCATTGCAGGATATTATTTGTCATAACATGTGTAATTACCTTGTCACGTCTCCACAGACAGTAGAACACAACATATAAATTAGTTTCCATTGCTGACACCCTCCTCATTTTACATTCCAAATGATTATGCATAACATGTTTATTCAATGGCTTAAGACTGTCTTGATGTACACAGCAGAGGACAATCAATTTCCATCCTGATATTGCAACGAGGATGATATGCCCGAACGTAAAGCAATCCCTCCCTTTGAACATCAATATCTTGCAGAAGGGAAACTGAAAAATGTTTTCAAAAATTTACAACAGAAGTAAAAAACACAATAAAATAGGGAATGAATAAACAAATAACTTAGTAAATATAAAATCATAGAGCTGCTGAAACCAGAATAACCACTTCACTCTAAACAGTAAAACACAATGAAAACAAATAAATAAATAAAACAACATATAACTACATTCTGATAAACACTGTTATTTTGTCAAAATCAAAATATAAAAAAACTAGGAGTCTGTGCAGGGGACATCATATAAAAATCCAATTTCCAAACATTAGCAAAATCTATAAACTATTTTCAGCAGTGTGCTATATACAGTAGTGAAATGTCCATAATGATTTATTTCTTTACTTTTCCAGCAAAGTTTCATAAGTTCCTTCAAAATTATACCTTTTTAAACTTGTATTTGTGTTAATCCGTCTAGTCTAAGGGATCCTACTGAGTTTAAGATACAAATTACTATCTTTATAAAGGAGAAAAGTTATGACAAAAATATCTGATAAAATGCAAAGCCAAAAACCGTATTCGCAGAAAATTTCCATTAATAAAATGTTGAGGTTTCTCTGACATTGAAATGGATCTCTTGTCATTTATTCAGTGTGCTAACCTCCCAAAACACCAATCACTCTCCTAATCGCATTTTGAGTCATTACATACAATGCACATCCATGGAGATCTATAAGTAGTTTCTTTATTGGTAACATTTAACGTGTCCAGGGCATTCAAGGTCCTTTGGTGTGATACGCTGGTATAAGTTAACACATTTGTCTGCTTTGAAAGTAATTCACATAATAGAACGTGCTATATTTTTAAAGATACATTTGCAATTTAATTTCCAACTGTATCATTTAGTATATGTACCTGACTGAAATGTCTCTATTGGAGAATAAACACCTTGGCCTGTAGCCTTTGCAAGTTTATCAGTGCCATGGGAGACATTGCAAACAATGTACGGGCTCTCATACAATGGATGAACAGCTTGTTAATACATATTAATCTATTTCATGACTCAAATGATGTGCAAGGAAAATATTATTCGAAAGTCACTTTTCCTTATTTAAATCGCATCTCTTGATAGTTTGTGTTGGGTTGAATTATTTTTTGCTATTTATTTTTTGTTTATTTTATTTTTTATTGGTGGGGGATGGGGTTTGTGGTCATCTTTCTTTCTGTCTATTTCAGAATTGAATTTGATTTCATTGTGAGTGAAAACAAATGTGGGTTATTTGTAATATTTATGAACTGTGCTAATGCAATAAAATGTTTGTATAAAAAAAATCAAGATTATCCAGTTGGCATTGGAGCTAATTTAAACTATAAGTCTACTAGTGCCATGTATGGTTGCATGCAGTGGATAATCTTCCTCGTAGTGCCTTTGTTGTAAATGCTGATCGTGTGGTTTGGCTTGTAATGACAACCCTTCACTTTTCCTGTACCACGATGCCCTCTACTCTTATAATCATTAAGGAGATAGGTTATCTGCCTTGTACACTTGCATAAGGGTTGTTCAGAGATCCCAAGACTGCCAACACAGCTGGATAAGTTACATCTGTCCTTGTACTGTTTTGACTCATGACAGTGCCAGTACACAGTTAAGTCCTTGTCCAGGTTTATCCAAGCCCTTACCGAGTTCTCTTGTGCATTTAGCTTTGCCTCTAGTCAGGGCTGGCGCGTCCATAAGGCGGCACAGGAGGCCGCCTTAGGGCGCACGGGCTCTGGGGGCGCAAAAGTTCAGTGACCGGCAGGAGGGAAGCTCTCCCTCCTGCCAGCCACCATCTCGGCCCCCGGCGCGGCTGTGCTGTGCTGAGATCAGACGCGGCGAGGGAGCTCTAATCTCACCGCTCTGCTCCCTCGCGCGCTGTCTGCTGATACCGCGGGAGCCGGAATATGACGTAATATATAGACAGCGCGCGAGGGAGCAGAGCGGTGAGATTAGAGCTCCCTCGCTGCGTCTGATCTCAGCACAGCACAGCCGCACGCCACCCAGCAGGACCCCAGGGAAGGATGCATGTGTGTGACTATCCGTGTGTCTGTCAATGAGTGTTAATGAGTCTGTGTCTGTCAGTGACGTCTGTGTGTTTGTCATTGAGTGTGTGACTGTCAGTGTGTACAGAGTGTAGCGGAGCGCGGTACAGGAGCTTCTGTTTCCTGTACCTGGCCAGACTGACAGGAGATGCTCACAGAGAGAGCACTCCCTGTCAGTTCGGCCGGGTACAGAAAACTGAAGCTCCTTTAGGGGATCTGCTCCGCTAGGCAATGCAACAATAGAGGTAGGAGGCACAACAGGAAGGGGAGTGTAACCACTAAAGGGGTGTGGGGTGCACCAAGGGACAGGGAGGGAGTGGGAGAGAAACACCAAGAGACAGGGAAAGAGGGGGGAGGGGAGAAGAACACTAAGGGACAGGGAAGGGACCACCAATGGTCAGGGAGGGGAGAGGGCTGGTTAAGAGGCACATAGGTGAAGATGTTTTTTGGGGGGGGCGGAAAAATGCATCTTCGCCTATGTACCTAAAAATCCAAGCACCGGCACTGCCTCTAGTTCTTACATCATTGTTCCTGGATGCTGAGTCAATTTCTAAAAGAGCATGACCTATGTGTCTGGACCAAGTTTTTGTCTCATCGTGGTCTTCTGTTAGTTTCCTTAAGTTATGTAATGAGTTCAATCATTATTTGTCTCTGACCTCATTCTTGTTTGTCTTTGAGCACTGATATCCCAGCCTCCCTGTCTAATTCCTTCACAGTCCCATGACTTCTGTAAAACCTAATCCTGTTCCAGTTTTGTGAAATCATGCTACATTCTCAGAGACTATTCGTGATTTACAACTAGCTTATGTCTTCCCATAACTTAACCAGGTTATCGAGAGGGGACTTACCCCTGTTCCTCTCAGTGATGACCATCTCCATTCAATCCAATTGGGCAATTACAGTCATCACCCAATAGAATACTGAAGCATTGACTGATGCTTTCCTAAGGAATGAACGACTTATAACATAGAATGAATCAGGAAGCCCTCGCGGCTGTCAGTTTGACTGCCAGGGGGGAGTTTCCAAATTATTACAAATCTCTTCATAAAGTGACGATTTCTTGGCACTTTATGAATTGGCAACAATGGAGGCATACATTTAACCCCTAAATAACTTGAGTAAGTGCTTTAGGGGTTTGGACCATTCATTCTACATTCTCTTTGTTGAATGATGCTCATGAATGACAGTTTTATGGATTTTTGATAGCGATTCATCTTACTTATGCTCAACAAAAAAGCAGCAAAAACACACCTTTCATACATATATTTGAACATCCACATTCTGTATAAAATATAAATCTTTTTATTCTTGCAAAGTAGTTTAAAGAATAGAATGAGAGATTTTGCAAACAAAGGATACAATTTAGCTTTTATTTATGGAATTTAAAACACTCAATTTGCATTGCTAATTTTTTTTTCATTCTAGAAAAATCTCTCATATTTAGTATTTTTTATCCATATTACCGACTAGCGAGGAATATGCTGCTATTTCAATTAATCAATTTGCAAGACAGTATGCAGTTAATCTGCAAGGACATTTTGTGCACTGCATGGTTACCACTGACTGCTCGTAATGTTTCAATTTCGGACACTAGCATGTAGCATGTAGATGCAGAAACATTTTCCTTTTATAAAATCTATATACAGTTTACATTACGCAAAAACATCATGAAATCAAATGCTGCAATTTGTCATTCTAAACAGACATAGCTTGAGCATATAAAATATGATTTTCTAATTAAGCAGTGTTTGGAGGAAAAATTAAATTGACAAGTGAAGCCAAATGTTTGGATCTTTTGGCAAGTACCAATGCGATAATCCCCATTTTGTCAAGATGGCTAGGAAATAGAGCATCATTGGGCAGCTATTTCTCTGTTAATGTAGGAATTGTCTTATTTTATATTTTTTATTTTATTTTAATCTGTTGTTTTTTTTTTGTTTGTTTTTTTTACACAAAATGCAATCTGCTGCTGTAATTTGAAATTTTCCATGGCCTTCTGCACTGTAAGGCAAAGCTCTTTTAATCCCTAAATCTGAAACATAATGCTAGTTTCCTTTTTTCTTATTCAGTATTACAAAGTAAAGTAACCTGAGTGGATATTTTTGCTCAGGGCTGGTTAGATTTTAATAATCTAACCCCAGTAAAAGGATATCAGAGTCAAGGATATCAGGTATAAGAGTCAAAGAGCCCCATAAACTCAACCTACTAAATTACACAGATCCCAGATGTAAAACAGTATTCCAAGTCCCATATGCAGTTGTAAACTAACACTACAAGTACCATAAGCACTGCAGTACCCTGATGAACCCCTCATATAAGTTGTATAACCATTTTAGAATGGTTTGCTTTCTTACTTAGGATCTGCTGGGTTCCACTCCCTGTTTCCACTACAGCCTCCAGGCCAGCCGGTTATGCAGGGCTTACCTTATTGGCTGAGACTGATCGGATGACGCCAATCAACTAGCTCTGCACTGTAAAGATAGACAGTCATGGAATAGTGCCCGGCAGGCCCTTTCCAGATAAAAAAATCTAAATGGTTTGACTGTCAAGAATCTTGGCTCCAAGACAGTGAGCGGGAGTGATTCTGATGTTGGAAGTGTTTGTTTAAAGAATAGTGAAAATTACTGTGCATTTCGAAAAAAAATAGCATATTTTTTGCATACATGTTTAATGTCCATATAAAATATTTTGTGTGATCTATTCAATAAAAATCTGAAAATATATGTTGTTGTCAAAGTCACTTACTTGGACTTGGGCTTGAAAATCATTGACTTGCTGTAAAAGGAGAGGAACAGCTATTGGTTTTTAAACAACCCACTCCTGAAATTAACATGGGTTGGTTGTTTAAATTAGAGACTTTCAGACTTAAGATCTTGATGTACTCTTGAGGAGCTAGCAGAGAACTCCTGTTATTTAAATATAAGAAACCATTGGTGTAGGGAAGGGGTGCCCAAAAGGTAGGTCATCAGATGTTATGGATCTACAACTCCGATTATACTTGGCCATTATGCATGGCTTTATAATGCTTTGGAAGGACAAAGCATCATGGAAGTTGTAGTTTTAAAACATTTGGGGATCTACCTTTTGGGCACGCCTGGTGTCAGGGAAGGGGAAGCCCCCGTACTCAACAGAATCGGATTGAAAAAAAGATCAGGCATCAGTTCCACAAGGTCCTGTACACGGGCCATACTCAATGCTTCCATGTGCCTGCAGTCATTTTAGAGAAAAGGCAGTGTTTACATTGTTGCCTAGTGAGACCTCTAGTTGCATTCAATAGAGGTGCTTGTTATCTCAGTGTTGCACAGTGTGAGAACCTACGTTCACCGTTGCTTTGCATGGAGGCACAAAATGATTTCCCATAGTAATGTATTGATTCAATGCATATCTAAAAGGAGATGCTGATTGGTGCAGCAACATTTTGCTGCATATGCCCAATAGCCTCCCAATGCTTTCCTATGGGAAAGGATTGCATTGGCTGAGATCATCAAGACTGATGATTTCAGCCATAGCCGTGAGACTGGTATCATGGATGTGAGACTGGATAAATGGTAAGTTTTAACTGTTTCATCTCCACGGAGAGAGGGGGCGAGACCTAAACTATGATTTCTGCACTATGTTTGTATTCCTGACACTACTTTTAATCATATGAGACAACCAAGATGGAACATCATACCAACAATCACACTAATACATTACCTGTTAGTGTCTTCTATGTAGTTGTTAGTTGAAATAAAATAAATTGACCCACTACCGGAACAGGCAATGTCCACAGACTGGTATTTACACAGAAAGTTAATTAAATAAATCATCAGAAAGGTAAAAGGGAGGAGAACTGGAGAAAAGGAGGAAAATATAGAGGAAGATGCACAGATAAAGAGACAATCTATACATTAAAGGGACACTATAGTCACCTGAACAACTTTAGCTTAATGAAGCCGTTTTGGTGTATAGAACATGCCCCTGCAGCCTCACTGCTCAATCCTCTGCCATTTAGGAGTTAAATCCCTTTGTTTATGAACCCTAGTCACACCTCCCTGCATGTGACTTGCACAGCCTTCCATAAACACTTCCTGTAAAGAGAGCTCTATTTAGGCTTTCTTTATTGCAAGTTCTGTTTAATTCAGATTTTCTTATCCCCTGCTATGTTAATAGCTTGCTAGACCCTGCAAGAGCCTCCTGTATGTGATTAAAGTTCAATTTAGAGATTGAGAAACAATTATTTAAGGGAAATTACATTTGTTTGAAAGTGAAACCAGTTTGTTTTTTTCATGCAGGCTCTGTCAATCATAGCCAGGGGAGGTGTGGCTAGGGCTGCATAAACAGAAACAACGTGATTTAACTCCTAAATGGCAGTGAATTGAGCAGTGAAATTGCAGGGGAATGATCTATACACTAAAACTGCTTTATTTAGCTAAAGTAATTTAGGTGACTATAGTGTTCCTTTAAATTATAATAGACTTTAATTATTATCATACCTAAGTAAGTACATATAGCATTAACATTGCTACAGCTTACAAACAAATGGTCAAACAAATTACATTAAATAAACATTAACATTCAGAGACCTAACGCTGATGATGCTGGTGACATATTTAAGAAATAAAAATAAGTTGTAAGAATCAAAGTTGTGGGATCTGGTATTGGTAGACAGTGCGTCCAGAGACTCAGGCTATGTCTTGCCCTAATAAGCCCTTCTGCTGTCTCGCCCCAATATGTTATTGTATATATATATATATATATATATATATAGCTAAGAGGAGGCTCACACGACCTGGGAGATGATGGATGATGGATGCATGGCCTACCATGGTTCCTAGATCTTTGTTATTTTTGATTTCGCGTTCAGGGAAAGAATAGCCATACACTCGTATGTGTAATTAAGGTTTATTCTGTCTAGCAGCATTGTTTCCTTGGGACACAGGTTAGATTTCCAATGTAAAGCAATAAGGGCTCTAGTTGCTAGGGCAATATGCAATACCAAGGCCATCTCATGGAACGTAATGTGAGGTGGAAACTCCAGCCAGAGATATGCCTCTGGCTCTAAAGGGACCTTAAGGTTGAGTGCCACCACCAATTTTGCCACTATGGCCCATAGTGGTTCAATTACCCTGAAGTTCCACCAAACGTGTAATATGGTGCCTCTGTCCAAGCCACATTGCCAGCATATTTCCAACACTGTTTTATATATGTGGCTGAGTTATATATGTGGCTGAGGCGTAAGGTACCAGCGGTATATGAGCTTGTGGTGAGCTTCTATATGCGAAAAGCATCTAGTAAAGCCACCTCTCCTGTGGGACTACCTTTCCTATGTCTCTTTCCCATTTTAATCAGGGCATTGGGGCTCTGGGACCTAGGGCCAATCTGGGATTTATATCAGCTGGAGAGGAGTTTGGGCTTGAGACTCCCCTTTTATTTTTTGAATAACAAGCACGGAAGTCTACCGGGAACTGCGGTAAGTTGAATTTGGGACGGTTCCTGGTAAAATGCTATGAGCATTCGCCCTTTTGGCCTCCTGTAGAGCTTTTATGAGTGAAGTTCAATCCCTTTGTATTTAGTGAGATAACATTAATCACCATTACATGGAGAAATCAAGAAAGCTGTAATTAGGAATCCATAGAATCCTGGTACGTATATTGTAATAGCACTATCAACCTTCCCAAAGTCACTGGTCCCATCAGCTTAGTCACACCCTCGAGCATTTTACACCAGAATTGAGGTAAAAATAAAAGGAATGAACAGAAAAATACAGTAAAACAAGCATGAACTATATACAGCTTCCCCCAAACTACAGACATTCTCCTCCGAGGTGTCTGAGTAGGAACAATAATTACAGCGCAAGAAATTCACACTTTATTGGCTCTGTAGTGAGCCTGGAGGAGGCGTGAACTGTGAGTAGAGAGGAAATTGAGAGCCAAGGTCTCATGCATAGAACCCTACTACCAACAACGGCCTTCGTGATAAATCGGTTAACTAATTTTTTATTTTTTTTATATTGTTTGATCCTCTGTTGTATGAGGAACTGCTCAGGTTAGCGGAGGTATCTTATAGGTGTCTTAAAGATATAGAGACGTGAGAGTATAGAAGTAGATAGAAGTAGATAGAACACTCAATCTGCGGTCAGCTTGCAGCCTAATAGTGTGCGCAGATATATTGTCCAAGAGCGGTGTGTCGGTGGCTCACTTGGCTGCTGCAACTCTCTGCCAGTCACCTGTAACGCGGGTTGAGGCCGACACCGGGGCTTCGGCGATCTGCTTGTAGCGGAATGTTCCATTGTGGTAACAATTTATGTCCCTCTTCTGGCATTGAGACGACTGTATCGGATCCATTTCTGTGGATTATGAGTCAGGTGGGAAATCCCCATTTGTAAGGGATCTGTGCCTCTCTTAGCGCCTTGGTGATGGTGCCAAAGGACCATCTCTTGGCTAACGTGGCTGGAGACAGCTCCGTAAAGAGCTGTATGCCAGCATACATGCCTGTCATCCTTGTTGGGTCTCTGGCCACCTGCATCAGCCGCTCTTTAGTGGCAAAAAAAAGTGGACACGGACAATTGCGTCTCTCGGCACTGCAGCAGGTATGTTTCGTGGCTTCATCAACCTGTGGGCCCTTTCCAATTCCAAATCTTGGGCCGAGGCGTCAGGCAGCAGGGCCTGAAACAACTGGTGGAGGTATTCCTTTAAGTCTGGTGCTTTAATTTCTTCTGGTATGCCACACAGCCGGATATTATTCCTGTGGGCCCTATCTTCTAGGTCAGTGACCTTTGTGTCCAGCATTTGCAGTTTTGTAGAGAAGCTGATATAAGCATCAGCCAGCGTGTTATTGGCTTCTATAATCTCCTCCATTTTGTCTACTAGGTGGGCAGTGCGCCCACCTATGGCTTGCACGTCCCTTCTGATTTCAGCAGCCAATTTTTGGAATTCCGACCTGATGGTGGTCTTTAAATCATCCAGCAGTTTGTGCATGGTGCTACAAGCAGCCAGCAGTGCTGTGGCCCGTGATATTGAAGCCATGTCGCTGCGGCCCGATTCGCGAGGAGGTTTTATGTTTGGTTTTTCGCACCGACTTGCTTGTGGCAAAATAATTTGCTGATTGTATTGATACAAGCTATGTTTAGCCGCTGCCGGCAGAGCTCTCACCTTATGCGTCCGTCCTCATTCAAGTCCTGGCCACGCCCCTAATGTTTATTTGTATTACTTTCTTGAATTGAATTATTACATGCGGACAGACAAAAGACATAACACTTTACACAAAGAGGGTTTTATATAGAGACAAGATCGAGACAGTGAATTGAATCCTTCTGAAACGATTTTCCATATTTCACGCCTTCAGGTACTTTAAAGCGGCATTGTCATGCCGAACTTACCTTTCCTCAATCTCTTCCTCTTCTCCCCCTCTCTTGGGATATGTTCTTCTTTTCTCCCTGTCTTCTTTAGTTTTCTTTAAAATCATAAGACAAAGTGTGCTTCATTTCCGCTGGTCAGAGCAATTTTCCCATAATCCTTACCTTTCCTCTGTGTTCCCGCGATGCTTCCTGTCATTTTAGATGAAACTGCCGAATTGCGTTCTAACTGAATGAGAACAGTATGTTCGTTTCTTTTAGAACACAATTCGGCACTTTGTTCGTATCGAAATTTCATTCTAATGAATGAAACTCCGATCCTATTAATTGCCGCGGCTGCATCTTGCAGCCGCTTAGTAGATAACTCCCTAATTCCCACGGTATCAGGGAGCTATCTACTAAAAGGCTGAAAGACCTAAATTGGTCTTTCAGCCAAATGTACTAATACTAAGTAAAGATTACTTAGTATTAGTAAATAATATGCCCCTACTCGCTATATCGTGAGTAGGGGCATGTGTAGTAAGCAGTGAGCAGCCTATAGCTGCTCACTGTAAAAAAACAAAAAACCTAATAACCCCCCCTCCCCCCCCCGCGCGGCTGGTGTCCTGCCCCCACCCCTGCGCGGTGGGTGGGGGCCCTAAATAAAGATAGGGGGGACCTACTGTCCTCCCCCCTGGCCCCCACCCCTGCGTGGTGGGTGGGGGCCCTAATAAAACAATAACGGGGAGCCTACTGTCCTCCCCCCTGGCCCCCATCCCTGCATGGTGGGTGGGGGACCTACTAAAACAATAAGGTAGGGGGACCTACTGTCCTCCCCCCTGGCCCCCAAGCCTGAGCGGTGGGTGGGGGCCCTAAAAAAAGACAGGGGGGGACCTACTGTCCTCCCACCCCGGCCCCCACTGCTGAGTGGTGGGTGGGGGCCCTAATAAAACAATAAGATGGGGGACCTACTGTCCTCCCCCCGGGCCCCCACCCCTGCGCTGTGGGTGGGGCCCGGGGGGAGGACCAACTGTCCTCCCCCTGGCCCCCACCCCTGAGCGGTGGGTGGGGGCCCTAAATAAAGATAGGGGGGGACCTACTGTCCTCCCCCCGGCCCCCACCCCTGAGCTGTGGGTGGGGGCCCTAAATGAAACAATCAACCAATCAACGTGACTAGGGGTCCCAAGCCCCTAGTCACCCCACCACCCAAAATAAACTATCCCCTACCTACCCCCTCACCCTAAAAATAGTGAGGGGGGAATAAAATAACTAACCTGTAAAAAAACAATTAAACTTACCATTTGACGTCTTTTTTTTTCTAAAATCTTCTTTCTTCAGCCCCCAAAAAGGCCAAATAAAAATCCATCATACCCGTCGCACTTTAAAAAAAAAAAAAAAAAAGAGCGCAAAAAAAATAATCCTTGTTCGCCCTTCGAGGGCACGCTGCGTACTGAGCTCCGCAGGGCGGGTCAAGGCTTATAAAGCCTTGCCCCGCTATGCAATTAGGCTTAGAACACTCTGATTGGTTGGTTTAAGCCAATCAGAGTGCTCTGTGTAATTTTACACAGCGTGGGAGAATTCAAAAGAACTTTCCCACGCTGTGTAAAATGACACAGAGCACTCTGATCGGGTGGCTTTCAAGCTTGAAAGCCACCCAATCAGAGTGCTCTGTGTCATTTTACACAGCGTGGGAAAGTTCTTTTGAATTTTCCCACGCTGTGTAATTTGACTCATAGCACTCTGATTGGTTACTTAATCCACCAATCAGAGTGTTATGAGTTAAATTACACAGCGTGGGAAAATTCAAAAGAACTTTCCACGCTGTGTAAAATGACACAGAGCACTCTGATTGGCTTAAACCAACCAATCAGAGTGTTCTAAGCCTAATTGCAGGGCGGGGCAAGGCTTTATAAGCCTTGACCCACCTTGCGGAGCTCAGCACGTGGCGTGCCCTCGAAGGGCGATTAATTTTTTTTTTATTTTTTTTTTAAAGTGCGACGGTATGATGGACTTTTATTTGGCCTTTTTGGGGGCTGAAGAAAGAAGATTTTAGAAAAAAGAAGACGTCAAATGGTAAGTTTAATTTTTTTTTACAGGTTAGTTATTTTATTCCCCCCTCACTATTTTTAGGGTGAGGGGGGTAGGTAGGGGATAGTTTGTTTTGGGTGGGGGGGTGACTAGGGGCTTGGGACCCCTAGTCACCTTGATTGGGGGGGTATTTTCATTTAGGGCCCCCACCCGCCGCTCAGGGGTGGGGGCCGGGGGGAGGAGGACAGTAGGCCCCCCCTTATTGTTTTTTTAGGGCCCCAACCCGCCGCACAGTGGTGGGGGCCGGGGGGGGGCAGTAGGTCCCCCCCTTATTGTTTTTTTAGGGCCCCCACCCACCGCGCAGGGGTGGGGGCCAGTGGGGGAGGACAGTAGGTCCCCCCATCTTTATTTAGGGCCCCCACCCACCGCACAGGGGTGGGGGCCAGGGGGGGAGGACAGTAGGTCCCTCCTTTATTGTTTTATTAGGGCCCCCACCCACCGCTCAGGGGTGGGGGCCGGGGGGGAGGACAGTAGGTCCCCCCTATCTTTATTTAGGGCCCCCACCCACCCCTCAGGGGTGGGGACCTGGGAGGAGGACAGTAGGTCCCCCCTTATTGTTTTATTAGGGCCCCCACCCACCGCACAGGGGTGGGGGCCAGGGGGGGAGGACAGTAGGTCCCCCCATCTTTATTTAGGGCCCCCACCCACCACGCTTGGGTGGGGACCATGGGGGGAGGACAGTAGGTCCCCCCCCCTCATTATCATTATGGCCCCCACCCGACGCTCAGGGGTGGGGGCCTGGGGGGGAGGACAGTAGGTCCCCCCCCTCATTATCTTCATGGCCCCCACCCGCCGCTCAGGGTGGAGGAGGGCGGGAGGACAATAGGTCCGCCCCCCCTTATTGTAAATTATGTAATAATAATAAACAGGCTGCTCACTGTTTAGTAGACATGCCCCTACTCGCGGTATGGCGAGTAGGGGCATTTGGGAGATTTTAATCTCCCTTGTGCTATTATGGGGGTCAAATTGACTGAGTGAGGGGGGACATGGGGGGCTTATGAAGTGGTGGGGAGCACTGCTCCCTGCCGCTTCTATCTTTACATTTTACAAGGAGGGAGCTGCAAGCCGGTAGCTCCCTCCTTGTAACAAACTGAACGAACAAACGAACACTGATACTCAGTGTTAGTTTGTTCATCTGATTTTTTCTATTTATTCATTTGTCTGTCTGATGAATGAATGAATAGATGAAATTCCCGTTCGCATGTCCAAGTGTTTCACTGGGCATGTGCGGGAATCTTACAGTCTGTCTAGTGTGGACAGATGACGTGTCCCTCAGGGACTTCACCTACCCACACAAAGATGGCGGCGCCCTGAATATAGATCGGGGCAGAAGATACAGATTTAAAAAGAGGTAATCTGGGGGGCTTAGGGGTATTTGGGGGTGACTAGTGGGTCAATTGGATGTAGTGGAGGTGGGAGGGGGGTTAAAGAAAAAACGGGATTCGGCATGACAGTGCCTCTTTAAGTACCCACCTTTTTGTTCTCTTGAACATCCATGTGGTTTTTGGTTTCCTGATATAAAATGCCTGTGCAGGACTCTTATAGGGTCCATTTGTCTCCCTTTTTCTTATTTACCTCTCTCTTCTATCTTATTTACCTCTCTCTTCTATCACTTGGGTACAAGTCCCCAGACCTCATGTACCAGCAGCTGGTCCTACTTCCCAAATGTCTCTTAAACTAAAATAAACCAGATTAGTTGCTTATACTAAAATACGTTACCATCAATGCCAAGGGCCTCAATAACCCTATAAAATGACACAGCCTGCTTAAGTAGGCACATAGGTAGCAGGCTGACATCTTGCTTATTCAGTAGACTCACTTTACCACAACTCACAATTTTCTATTATTGAATAGGCATTACAATAAATTCTTCCCAGCGAATTCCTCCGACAGGAAATATAAAGAGGTAGCTATAGTCTTATGGTCATCTTGTCCTACCATGGACCTTGTAACTCTCCCAGACCACCAAGGTAGATATATTTATTTCACTCACTCTACGCATCTAACAGACCATACCCATTCCTTTGTCAGACTTTTTCAGCTCATATCGCCTTTCTTTCTTCCTCCCACTTGATTGTTGGAGGAGACTGCACCATAATTGTGGACAGGAGGGCGCGGGAGCCAATAGACGCACATACATCACGGAACAACACTTTAGTCTCTCTCCTTAAATAATCTCCTGGCTATCTACTCTAGATTTCGATTATTTTTTTTCTCATCCTCATCAGTCTTACTCTTGAATAGATTATTTTCTGCATTCTCCATGCATGTCACCATGGAATAGTAATACACAAATTGGCTTAATAACCTAGTCTGATCATACAGACATCTTCATGATTTTAACTATATCCCAATTGAATACACCATGGACTTAAATTAAACCTACTCCTATTGCATATTTTAATACTTGTTTAATCCACCTCAAAGGACATAGAAGGCTTTTTCAGCACTAACATCACACTACACTTATTTCATTCTCCCTGACCTCTTCTCCCCTTTACCTCCTCCAAGAGCACACTGGAAAGTTTTAGTAACATATTTGACCCACATATCTCAGGTTATAAACCATATCCACTTTACTTCCCTTCCTAAGACAATTCCTTCCCTTTTTTCAAGCTGTCACAAAAGACAGTCACAAGTGTATGAGGGCCCAATACACGCCACCAAGGAGGTAGTACTATCCCATTGAGTATAAATAATTATGAGATAAACAAAAATTATATCATCTAATTTAGAAATTCTTTGATAATCTCAGTAATATTTCAAAAAGAAAGGTATGGCCTGTAAATCCAGCACATATGGAATGGAAGAATATAGGCAGATCAAACCTAGCACCTAGATGAATCCCTGTTTGCAATCAGGGCCGCCACCAGAAATTTTGGGGCCCCTGACAAAGCACAAGGTCTGGGCCCCCCACACCCCCCCCCCTCCCGCAATGAATGCAGTGTGTGTTAGTGTAATTAATGCAGTGTGTGTCAGTGTAATTAATGCAGTGTGTGTGTCAGTGCAATGAATGCAGTGTGTGTGTGTCAGTGTAGTGTATGCAGTGTGTGTGTCAGTGTAGTGTATGCAGTGTGTGTGTGTCAGTGTAATGGATGCAGTGTGTGTGTCAGTGTAGTGGATGCAGTGTGTGTGTGTCAGTGTAATGGATGCAGTGTGTGTGTGTCAGTGTAGTGGATGCAGTGTGTGTGTCAGTGTAATGGATGCAGTGTGTGTGTGTCAGTGTAGTGGATGCAGTGTGTGTGTCAGTGTAGTGGATGCAGTGTGTGTGTGTCAGTGTAATGGATGCAGTGTGTGTGTCAGTGTAGTGGATGCAGTGTGTGTGTCAGAGTAGTGGATGCAGTGTGTGTGTCAGTGTAGTGGATGCAGTGTGTGTGTGTCAGTGTAATGGAGGCAGTGTGTGTGTCAGTGTAGTGGGTGCAGTGTGTGTGTGTCAGTGTAATAGATGCAGTGTGTGTGTGTGTCAGTGTAGTGGATGCAGTGTGTGTGTCAGTGTAATGGATGCAGTGTGTGTGTGTCAGTGTAGTGGATGCAGTGGGTGTGTCAGTGTAGTGGATGCAGTGTGTGTGTCAGTGTAGTGGATGCAGTGTGTGTGTGTCAGTGCAGTGAATGCAGTGTGTGTCAGTGTAGTGGATGCAGTGTGTGTGTCAGTGCAGTGAATGCAGTGTGTGTCAGTGTAGTGGATGCAGTGGGTGTGTCAGTGTAATGGATGCAGTGTGTGTGTGTGTCAGTGTAGTGGATGCAGTGTGTGTGTCAGTGTAGTGGATGCAGTGTGTGTGTCAGTGTAGTGGATGCAGTGTGTGTGTTTAGTAGTGTATGCATGTAAATGTAAAGTTATTCCTCCCTCCCTGTTTCTTACCTGGTTCAGGGAGAGGGGAAGATTCTTTGATCCCTGGTGGTCCGGTCCGGTGCCATTGTGGGGCCCCACCGGCTCCCTATACTTGCAGAGGGGGCCCAGCGGACTGTAGCTGTACTTTACAGCATTTCCTGCTCTCTAACTCCCGTGAGATGTGTTATGCGCGCCGCGCCGCGCGGAGCGTTGCCATGGCAACGCTTTAACGGCCGCACATCTCGCGGGAGTTAGAGAGCAGGAAATGCTGTAAAGTACAGCTACAGTCCGCTGGGCCCCCTCTGCAAGTATAGGGAGCCGGGGGGGGGCCCGCGGCTGCACCTAAATATAGCGATCGTCGCTGTATATAGGTGCAGAGAGTAATTGTGGGGCCCTGGACTGCCAAAGCAGTCCGGGCCCCCCAGGACCACCGGGCCCTTGACAACCGTCACGGTTGTCACCCCCTGATGGCGGCCCTGATCAAGATGCCCAAACGTGGCACCACTGTTAGACTGGGAGCATCAGTTAATGCGTTCACTCAATCACAAGCTCCCCAATCAGAAAAGTGAATGAAAAAAAGTATGCGTCCTTTCCACTTACTTTCTCAATGAAGAGCTTCTGTCAGCTAATGCTCTCAGCCTATAAGCGGCACCCGGTCCAAGGCTTCAGACCTTTAGAGGAAGTGTTTGGGGTTAAACGCTTAATGGTTTAACATCTTATGGTGAGATGGTGCCATGGACCTCATCACACCATAACAACTTCATTGTGATGGTGTTATGGTGGTCAGAGTATCCCTTTAATGCCACAACCACAACATGGGAAATTAAATTGTTTCTGTTCTTGTCAATTAAACTCCAATTTAATTTTCAATTGGATTGCATTTCCATAGACATTATGCAGTCAGCCATTCTCTCTGCAACTAGAACAGAGCTGTCAATAGGCAGATCCCCAGATGTAAATGTTGTAGAACTACAACTCCCATGATGCTTTGTCATTCTAAAGGCATGCAAAGCATCATGGGAGTTGTAATTGTACAACATCTGGGATCTACCTATTGTGATCTACCCTGATCTAGAACATCAAGTTCTATTGTGATGTCACTAACCAGAGAATATATAACCCTATTCTTGCTGGTTGTACTAGCATTTCACAAGCATTTTCATTGCAGTGGGATGATTTATTAAGAGAATGGGTAACGCTATTTCTATATTTGAATATCCTCTGGTTTCATGGCTGTGGGGTAATCAACCCCCACCCAGGAATTCTACTAAAAGAGAATTCAAAAAACAGCCAAAGATCCAGCCTTCTAAGGACAGGTAAGTAAACATCTGCTACATGTATCATATTAGATAGAGCTATTAGAAGTTGGGGTTAGAGTTCAATAGAGATTAGAATAAAGGATGGTTTGTTAATGGGCATCATCTCTATAAATAACACAGCTTTCCTGTAGATTTAACAGTGTCATCTTGAAATGAAAAGTAATAGAAGGGTTACATTTCTTAAAATGTGAATTTAAGTTTCATCTTTTAGTTATTTTTGATGAGATAAAAAAATGAACAAAAAAATAAATAAAATGAAAGTGTTTATTTAGCCTAGCCCATTTATAAGTATTGAAATAAAGCAAGCAGGCAAGTTATACAGGGGTGCAAAAAAAAAAAAAAAAAGTAAAATATATAAGAATTATCAAAGCCGTTTCTAACTGCTCGATTCTCTACCATTTAGGAGTCAAATCACTATAATTATGCAGCTCTAATCAAACCTCCCTGAACTTGACCTAAAGAGTCTCCCATACACATTTCCTGTGAAGAGAGATCTAATGTTGAAACTTCTTTTATTGCACAGTCTGCTTAAATTAGAATTTAATCTCCCATATTCTGTTAATAGCCTGCAGGAACCTCATGTGTGCTATGAATGGTCAATTAACAGTGCAGTACATAAAATCTGCAAAGTAAACACACAGTGCTGTTACATCTGATTGAAACGGAAACAATTTTTTTTGTCAAGTTGGTTGTGTGAGTCACTGCCCGGGGAAGTTTGGCTAGAGTTGCATAAACAGAAACAAATCTGATTTAACTCTTAAATGGCATAGAATGAGTTGCAGTGAATCATCTATACACCAACACTGCTTCATTAAGCTAAAGTTGTGTTGGTGCTTAGAGACGGTTTTTAATATTGTCAAAGAACAAAGACAAAATTACAAAATCTTGATCTTGGCGTTATGGTGGCCGGAGTATCCCTTTAATGCCACAACAACAAATTGAAAAATTAAGTGGTTTCTGTACCTATCATTTAAATTCTATTTAAATTTTCAATTGGATTTAATTCCCATAGACATTATGCAGTCGGTCATTGTTTCTGCATTTAGACAATCAGGTTCGATTGTGATGTCACAGACCAGAAGATAAAAAACCCTACTCCTGCTGGTCCTACTACCATTTCACAGGCATTTTCATTGCAGTGAGATTATTTACAGAGACCATGAGTAACGCTATTTCTATATTTGAACATCCCCTGGTTTCATGGCTGTGGGCTACTCAACCCCCACCCAGGAATTCTACTAAAAAAGAATTCAAAAAACAGTCAAAGATCCAGCCTTCTACAGACAGGTAAGGGAATAGCTGCTACAGCTATCGTATTAGATAGGGTTATTAAAAGATGGTGATCAGAGTAAGATAGAGATTAGAATAAAGGATGATTTGTTAATGGGCATCATCGCTATAAATAACACAGCTTTCCTTTACATTTAATAGTGTCATCTTGACATTAATGGGAGTAATATAAGGGTTAAAATCCTTAATATGTGAATTTAATTTTCATCTGTTAAGAAGAGTACCTAACAGATAAGCTAAAACAAACAAACCAATGAATGTGTGTGGCCTAGTTCATTTGTAGTGATACAATTTGAAATAAAATAAGCAGGCATGATAAACATGGGTGTAATCATTTATCATAGACAGTAAATAGTTATTTAAGGTTCTCTCAAGTTGAAGTAAAGATACTAAATTTGGTATGTCGTCCAACTTATAATTAAGAGGATAAGTAAGGGTAATAAACTAAAAGATTCAGTATCCTAGAGGGCTAGTACTGTCGAAACGTATTTATTGTTTTATTGTCTATATTTTTATTTTATTTTTTTATTTTTTTATTAAGTCCTGTACTGTCCTGTATTGTCTATTGTGATACATTTTTTTGAAAAAAAAAAAAAATAAAAATAAAAAAAAAAAAATAAGCAGGCATGATAAACAGGGGTGTAAAAAAAAAAAAAAAAGTTCAATATATAGGAATTAATAAAGGTGTTTTGAGACCCTGATCAGATAGCACAATCCTGGGATGAAATGCAATGACATTAATTTGAGAAATCAAAGTTAGTTAGTTAACCACACAACTAATAATGCATAATATACAATGCCTTCTATTATCATCTCCTAAACACACTTGGTTATTCCAGGAATAGAATTTCAAATGTATGAAATATTAAAATTCATTAATCACTTTTTCATTCCTAAATAGGCTTAAAGCTGAGCCCCAGATATTACCCCAGATATCACCTAATCTGGATGTTTGTCCAGATCCTGAGAAGGGTAAGAAATGGGAGCCATGGAAGCAGAAAGGTGGGCTTGTGAAAGAAACTCGAAAAATGTACCAACACGGCAGAAAGAGTCTTCGCTTTCCCCCTTCTGTTACATCTAAATTTGCAGAGCTTGATGAAAGGTAAATAGTGTATGATCATATTAATCAATGGGGGAAATCCTGTGCTTATTTTCTATTGTTGATATTTTGTTTTAACAAATTTACATTTTAACCTCTATACTGCTGTGAGAATTAGACTGACCATTTTGTTTGTGTTTTTCTTCAAAAGCTTTAGACGTACCTTTGTCAGCTATGGAATAGAGCATAAGATTCCCGAAGTACCATACTATACTCGGGTGACTCTAACAAAAAACAGCAAACTAAAGACGTGTGCTCGGCTACCTAGGTAAGTGTATCATTAGACACAGAATAACTGACCACAATGCTATTAGGACATCCAAATAAAACTGCAGTGTCCTCAGTAAGCCAATACCCTGGTTCCCTCACTGGCTGTCTGTGTACACAGAAAACCAATGAGAGAAGAACCACAGATAGAGAAATATGTCACTGCTCTTTCTGAACCAACATCACAAATCACTGGGAAGTACTAGGGCAAAGTAACTTACTAAGCATTACCTAATTTCCATAAGGAATGCATTTGAAAATATACAGAAGCTTTTATGGTACGAATAAACTAATGAAATTGCGGTAACCAGAATCCAATATATGAAAAATAAATGATCTGATAGTGTCACTTTAAGCTGTCACAAGTCTAGAGGACATTCTTTGTCCTACGTCTACGGAGAGGTAAGTGGACAGCGGCTGCAAGTATCCTATTAGATAGGGTTATTAGAAGATGGAGGTCAGAGATGGGTCACAATACGACCCAAATAATAATGACTTATTTTATCATCTCCAAAATACACTCAGTTATTCCAGAAACAAAACATCCAATGTGGGAAATATGAAACTTCACAAATCACTTTTTCTTTCCTAAATAGGCTACCTCTTAAAGCTGAGCCCCAGATATTGCCCCAGATATCACCTAATCTGGATGTTTGTCTAGATCCTGAGAAGGGTAAGAAATGGGAGCCATCAAAACAGAATGGTGGGCTTGCGGAAGAAATTCTAAAAAGTTACCAACAAGGCATAAAGAGACTTCGCCTTCCCCCTTCTGTTGCATCTAAATTTGCAGAGCTTGATGAAAGGTAAATACTGTATTATCAAATCAATCAATGGGGGGAATCTTGTGCATTTTTCTATTGTTGATATTTTGTTGTAACAAATTTACATTTTAACCTCTACGATGG
Organism: Pelobates fuscus; assembly: GCF_036172605.1. Taxonomy (NCBI): domain Eukaryota; kingdom Metazoa; phylum Chordata; class Amphibia; order Anura; family Pelobatidae; genus Pelobates; species Pelobates fuscus. Next base: position 147,393,973 of record NC_086323.1, on the reverse strand, counting down.
GTGATATAAGAAGTAGACTGACCATTTTGTGTTTTGTGTTTTTCTTTAAAACCTTTAGACATACCTTTGTCAGCTATGGAATAGAGCATAAGATTCCCGAAGTACCATACTATATTCGGGTGACTCTAACAAAAACCAACAAACTAAAGACGTGTGCTCGGCTACCTAGGTAAGTGTATCATTAGACACAGAATAACTCACCACAATGCTATTAGGACATCCAAATAAAACTGCAGTGTCCTCAGTAAGCCAATACCCTGGTTCCCTCACTGGCTGTCTGTGTACACAGAAAACCAATGAGAGAAAAAACACAGACAGAGAAACATGTCAATTCTCTTTCTGAACCAACATCACAAATCAGTGGGGAGTGCTACGGCAACGTAACTTACTAAGCATTACCTAAACTTCCATAAGGAATGCATTTATAAAAAAATAAAAACAGAATCTTTTATGGTACGAATAAACTACTGAAATTGCTGTAACCAGAATTGAATATATGAGACAAATGATATGATAGTGTCACTATAAGCTGTCACAAGTCTAGAGGATATTCTTTGTCATACGTCTACGGCAGGGGTGGGGAACCTTTGGCCCTCCAAATGTTTTGGACTACATCTCCATTGATGCTTTGCCAGTATTATGGTTGTAAGAAAATTATAGGAGATGCAGCCCAAAACATCTGGAGATCCGAAGGCTCCCCACCCCTGGTCTATGGAGAGGTAAGTGGACAGCGGCTGCAGGTATCATATCAGATAGGGTTATTAGAAGATGGAGGTCAGAGTTCAATAAAAATTAGAATAAAGGATAGTTTGCTCATGGGCATCACCTCTATAAATAACATAGCTTTCCTTAAGATGTAATAGTCTTATCTTAAAATGAATGGGAGTAATATACGGGTTAAAGTACTTAAAATATGAATATGAATTTCATCTTTTAGTTATTTTTCATAACAGACAAGATAACAAATGAACTAAAAAATGAATGTGTGTAGCCTAGCCCATTTGTAGTGATTGAAATTAAATAAGCAGCCATGGTATACAGGGGTGCAAAAAATAAAATATATAGGAATTAAGAAAGGTTTTTGAGGCCCTGATCAGACAGCACCAACAGGGATGAAATGCAGGATGAAATTAGTCCAGACATTTCATAGGTTTTACAAATCATATTGAATTATTTAACCATTACAATACAACCCAAATAATAATAATGCATAATATATAATGGCTTCTTTTATCATCTCCTAAACACACTCAGATATTCCAAAAATATACCATCCAATGTGTGAAATATGAAACTTCACTAATCACTTTCTCTTTCCTAAATAGGCTACCTCTTAAAGCTGAGCCCCAGATATTGTCCCTGATATCACCTAATCTGGATGTTTGTCCAGATCCTGTAAAGGGGAAGAAAGGGGAGCCATGGAAACAGTATGGTGGGTTTGTGGAAGAAATTCTGCACAATTGCCAACAAGGCACAAAAAGACTTTGCCTTCCCCCTTCTGTTACATCTAAATTTGCAGAGCTTGATGAAAGGTAAATACTATATGATCACATTAATCAAAGGGGGGGGGGGGGAGAAACAGGGGAGTAAGGTCTGTTGATTTTTTATCTATTGGTAATGTTTGTTTTAACAAAGTGAGATTTAACCTCAATGCTGGGTGCTGGAATAATTAGCCTGACCTTTGGTTTTTTTTGTGTGTTTTTCTTCAAAAGCTTTAGACATAACATTAATGTCAGATATGGAAAAGAGGAGAAAATTCCCGGAGTACCATGCTATATTCTGGTGACTCCAACAAAAAACAACAAACTAATGACATATGGTCAGCCACCTAGGTAAGTGTATTATGAAACACAGAATGATTGACCTTATATATATACACATATACAAATAAAACTGCAGTGTCCCCAGTAAGCCAATACCCTGGTTCTCTCACTGGCTGTCTGTGTACACAGAAAACCAATGAGAGAAAAAACACAGACAGAGAAACATGTCCATTCTCGGGTGACTCTAACAAAAAACAGCAAACTAAAGACGTGTGCTCGGCTACCTAGGTAAGTGTATCATTAGACACAGAATAACTGACCACAATGCTATTAGGACATCCAAATAAAACTGCAGTGTCCTCAGTAAGCCAATACCCTGGTTCCCTCACTGGCTGTCTGTGTACACAGAAAACCAATGAGAGAAGAACCACAGATAGAGAAATATGTCACTGCTCTTTCTGAACCAACATCACAAATCAATGGGGAGTGCTACGGCAACGTAACTTACTAAGCATTACCTAAACTTCCATAAGGAATGCATTTCAAAATAAACAGAAGCTTTTATGGTACGAATAAACTACTGAAATTGCTGTAACCAGAATCGAATATATGAGACAAATGATATGATAGTGTCACTATAAGCTGTCACAAGTCTAGAGGATATTCTTTGTCATACATCTACGGCAGGGGTGAGGAACCTTTGGCCCTCCAGGTGTTTTGGACTACATCTCCATTGATGCTTTGCCAGTATTATGGCTGTAAGAAGATTATAGGAGATGGAGTCCAAAACATCTGGAGGTCCGAAGGCTCCCCATCCCTGGTCTATGGAGAGGTAAGTGGACAGTGGCTGAAGGTATCATATCAGATAGGGTTATTAGAAGATGGAGGTCAGAGTTCAATAAGAATTAGAATAAAGGATGGTTTGCTCATGGGCATCACCTCTATAAATAACATAGCTTTCCTTTAGATTTAATAGTTTCATCTTAAAATGGATGGGAGTAATATACGGGTTAAAGTACTTAAATATGAATATGAATTTCATCTTTTAGTTATTTTTCATAACAGACAAGATAAAAAATGAATGTGTGTAGCCTAGCCAATTTGTAGTGATTGAAATTAAATAAGCAGGCATGGTATACAGGGGCGCAAAAAATAGATAAAATATATAGGAATTAAAAAAGGTGTTTTGAGGCCCTGATCAGACAGCACGAACAGGGATGAAATGCAGGATGAAATGAGTCCAGACATTTTATAGGTTTTACAAATCAAATTGAATTATTTAACCATTACAATACAACCCAAATAATAATAATGCATGATATATAATGGCTTCTTTTATCATCTCCTAAACACACTCGGTTATTCCAAAAATATACCATCCAATGTGTGAAATATGAAACTTCACTAATCACTTTCTCTTTCCTAAGTAGGCTACCGCTTAAAGCTGAGCCCCAGATATTGCCCCAGATATCATCAAATCTGAATGTTTGTCCAGATCATGTAAAGGGGAAGAAAGGGGAGCCATGGAAACAGAATGATGGGTTTGTGGAAGAAATTCTACACAATTGCCAACAAGGCACAAAAAGATTTTGCCTTCCCCCTTCTGTTACATCTAAATTTGCAGAGCTTGATGAAAGGTAAATACTGTATGATCACATTAATCAAAGGGGGGAGGGGGGTAAGGTCTGGTGATTTTTATCTATTGTTGATGTTTGTTTTAACAAAGTGAGATTTAACCTCTATGCTGGGTGCTGTAATAATTAGCCTGACCTTTATTTTTTTTGTGTGTTTTTCTTCAAAAGCTTTAGACATAACATTAATGTCAGATATGGAAAAGAGGAGAAGATTCCCGAAGTACCATGCTATTTTCGGGTGACTCCAACAAAAACCAACAGACTGATGACATATGGTCAGCTACCTAGGTAAGTGTATTATGAAACACAGAATGATTGACCATATACATACACATATACAAATAAAACTGCAGTGTCCTCAGTAAGCCAATACCCTGGTTCTCACACTGGCTGTCTGTGTACACAGAAAACCAATGAGAGAAGAGCCACAGATAGAGAAACATGTCACTGCTCTTTCTGAACCAACATCACAAATCACTGGGAAGTACTACGGCAACGTAACTTACTAAGGACGACCTAATTTCCATAATGAATGCTTTTTAAAATAAACAGACGCCTTTATGGTACAACATAAACTACTGAAATTGCTGTAACCAGAATGTATTATATGAAATATAAATGATCTGATAGTGTCACTATAAGTTGTGCGATAACTGATAAATACAAAGTGATATGGTGGCTGACGGACCAAAGTAAGAGAATAGATGAAGAGGAATAAGATAAATGACAAAATGGGCTGATGGATGGAGAGGGAGGAAAGGATAGAATTGTTACAATTGTATTTTAACTTTTCCTAATTAATTGCAGGGACCCATTCCGTTTTACTAAAGTAAAGCCTACATTACTTCCAAGACAAAACATAGCAACTGAAAAGGCTGCAAGTGTCCCAGAAAAGGAAGTGGTCAAAAAAGGACCAGAAAATGAAAAAGATTCTGCTGAGTATTATAAACAGGATACTATTCTACAGCCTGAACCTGTCACAAGTCTAGAAGATATTCCTTATCCTTTGCTGCAGTCTATGTCTCTAGAGCCTACAGCGATTTTCACATGTGTAGAAAACAACAATTCTCTAGAATGCCCTGTTTGCACTATCAAACCTCATACAAATAGATTGACAGAGGATATGCCAGTGAACCTTAGTCACCCACAGTCCACTTTCAGTTCATCTAACCCTACAAATCTAGATTCACAGAACCCAGTCACAGGTCATTGTCATTTGCTGCAGTCTATGTCTCTAGAACCTACAGAGGTTGTCATGTGTTTAGAAGACAACAATTCTCTTGAGTGCCCTTTTCGTACTATCGATCCTCATACAAGTGAATTGACAGATGAGTTGACAGTAAACCTTGATCAGCCACAGTCCACTTTGAGTTGTCCATCTGAGCTTACAAATATATATTCTCAAGACCCAGTCACAGTTGGTCCTTCACTGCAGTCTATGTCCATAAAGCCTACAGAGATTGTTACATGTTTAGAAGACAACATTTCTCTAGAGTGCCATGTTTGTGCAATCGAACCTCATACTCTGCCACAGTCCACTTCAAGTTGTCATCCTGAGCTTACTAATCTAGATTCGCTGGAGACTGCCACAGTTCAGGAACAGAGTATTCTTCTTGATGTCCCAGTTTGTCCTGCTAAACCACACACTAATGAAATGTTAGAGGAGCTGCCAGTAAACTCTGCCACTGTGATTTATCCCTCTGAGACGACTTTGGATCCCCCCACTGTTAAGCATGAGGAGTTGTTTTTAATTAAGAAAGAGGGCACCCCAGAGCAACAGCAAATTGGGATAAAGAATAATCAGCCTGCATCATATAGGAGCCTGAGCTGTGACCCTAAAGAGCAAGGATTGCCAGAAACAGAAGAAAAAGAACAACCTGGTAAGGCTGATGTGGTTTCAAAGCCAATTACAGAAAGCCAAGACCTTGCAGTACCTTCACTCCAAGATAAGTTGAATATCAAAGCAAAGGTAGAAAGGGTATGCTACGACAGGAATTTCTTACTCCAATTCAAATCGATCACGCAGGAACCAAAAAACTTCTCTGAAATCTGTAAAATCCACCAAGGCATGGTTATTAGACCTCACCTTCGGCCAGTAGATCCATCACGTTTGACTCGCAGGAATTGGACACCTCAATCTGGAAATTCCTGCCACCCTGCTAAGGGTAATCGCAGATTGCCACCTGGAATCCATCAAATGAAGTCTCAGCAAGCTCCTGTTAAAGAACGTCGACAAATCCTTGAACTAAATGAGAATGTGAAACTGCAAAAATGTGAAAAAGCTTGGAGACCTCCCATGAAAAGGGCAAACGAAGAACCCAGTAGAGTCAAGGCTGAAGAACTGTTTCGGAAAGTTCGCGGTATCCTGAATAAGATCACTCCTCAGACATTCGAGCACTTAATCCATCAGGTGAAGGACCTCTCCGTTGACACTGAGTATCAGCTTAAAGGAGTCGCAGAACTAATATTTGAAAAAGCAGTAGCAGAGACTCATTTTGCAGTTATATATGCAAACATGTGCAACTGGCTAATGATGATTGAGGTCCCAACTGAAGAAAATCGTGAAGTGTGCATTACGTTCCGCAGGCTGCTAATAAGGCTCTGCCAGGTGGAGTTTGAGAGAGGTGAAAAGGGTGGTGAAAGAATTGAAGAACTGCAGAAGGAACTGGACGCTGCTATATCACCTAATGAAAAGGCTCGACTAAAGGAAGAATTAAGTGATGCCTGTAAAAGAGCACGCAGGCGATCCCTTGGAAACATCAAATTTATTGGGGAGCTATTCAAATTAAAGTTGATCTCAGAAGCCACCATTAAAGAGTGCCTTATTAAACTACTAAACAAGAACACCGAGGAGTCCATGGAGTGCATCTGTCAATTGTTGACATCAGTTGGAAAATACCTTGAAAATGGACAGCCTGGCATGGACAATTATTTCAATAAGATTAATATATTTGTTAAAAACAAGACCTCTTCTAGGATTAGATTTTTGGTGCAAGATGTGCTGGATCTGAGGAGGAATAATTGGGTACCGCGACACAAACCCGAGGGGCCAAAAACAATTGATCAAATCCATAAAGAGGCAGAACAGGAATCCAAAAGAAAAGTGCCTTGAACCAAAAGAAAAAAAAAACCAAAAAGCACAGAGTATCTTAACATGTATAGCTCGGAGGAAACTATAACTTGGACGAAAGTCGAGACAGGAGAATATGATAAAAACATTTACATATATAAAGGAAATCAACACCATAAAGGAGAAGAGTAGTAGTGGATGCATGGAATAGCCTTCCGACTGAAGTGGTACCGTTTAACACAGTGAGGGAGTTTAAGAATGCGTGGGATAGGTATAAGGCTATTCTCGATACAAGAGACTAATGAAAGTATTCATAAAATTGGGCAGCCTAATGGGCCGAATGGCTCTTATCTGTCATCACATTCTAAGTTTCTATGTTTCTATTCCATGGACAAAAGGACATATGCAACATATGCACAAAGACAAGCCTGCATATTCATTTACTTAAAAAATAATTCAGACAATGACAACCAACTTTTATTTAGAAAGCAACACATACTCATATACAGGAAGAGACATACATATTCATGCACAAGCACAAACATTTATTCAAAGACAAATTCAGACAATTATGCAAAGACAAACATTCACATACACTCACACACGTCCTAATGACAACTTTAACAATATTTATTCAGATAAAAAGACACACCCATGTTATAAAAACAAACACATTAGTGGTAGCATAAAAACATGATTTAGTTATTTTCATTATTGCCAAATAAAATACAGAGTGAAACGCACATTAACAACATGCAAGGTTCACTGGCCTCCACCTGCAGAATTCACACTTGGCATGCCAGAACCAACATTGTTTTCCTAGACATATGTATTTTATATAGTGTTCATTTTATTACAACAATAAAGTCTGTTCTTCAAATTTACCTTGTTATACTGATGTTGGTTTGTTCTTTGAATGGGTTTTATTGCCAGGGCCGTTGCTAAGTTTAAAAAAATTCCTATATATTCAGTCCATATTATATCTCCCATACACCTTCCTAAGCACTACCGGGCAGTTGTAGTTATGGTGTCTGAATTTTCCTGCTCCCCTTACAGGGTAAGTAGTCAAACTTTTTGAGTTTGTGCCCAAAAGCTCCTGCACTGAACCAAACCAGTATTCCAGGGCTTAGGTCATTGGTTGAGAGTGCTCACCGTACCATCTCAGCCAGCGGGATTAAAAAAGTGGAGTTAATGGAAGTTCCTTCTATAACTATTTAAGCTACAAGGGCACTACTAGCACCATAACTACTGCTGCGTACTGTTATGGTGCTTCAAATATTCCTTTAACCCCTTAATGACGAGTGACGGACAAGGTCCGTCACTCAGGGGATTGCCATAACGATGAGTGACGGACCTCGTCCGTCACCCGTTAAAATTAACCCCAGATAGCTGCAATCGCGGCGATCGCGGGTTTAATGGTGCTCCGGTCTGCCTCTGTATTAGAGGCAGACCGGGAGCACCGACTCACGCTGTCCCAGCACATGTGCCCGCTCTGACAGCATGTCAGAGCAAGCACATGTGCTGTGTATACTCACTTTCCGCCTCCCTGCACTTCTGGGTTCACTGTGAAGTGCAGGGAGATGGATCTTCACTGATCCTGCCCCCTGTAAAAAAATAAATAAAGTTAAATTAAAATCCCACCCCCCTTTAACCAGTTTAATAAAAAATTAACCCCTTCCCTGACAATTGATCACTGACTACAGTGATCAATTGGCAGGGATTGTATTTTACTATGATCTGACTTTCCCCTGAGGGTTAATTCTTTTTTTTTTTTTAACCCTCAGAAGTTAAATTTATTTTATTAATTAATTTAAATATTTTAAAATTATAAATTTAGCTAGCTGGGGAAGGTGGAAGTTAGTGGGGAATTGGGGATTTAGTGTCATGCTAACTAGGGGTTAACGTTAAAAAAAGTTTTAAAATAAGCTTTAAAAAGTTAAAAAATTAAGTTTAAAAAAGTTTTAATAACATTTAAGTAAAAAATAAAAAACACCCCCCTTTACCCAGTCCAAATAAAAATTAACCCCTTCCCTGCCAGTCGATCACTGCTTACAGTGATCAAAATACAGATCACAGTATTATACTGTGATCTCATTTTTTTTTAACCCCTGACGATTAACTTTTATTTATTTTTTAACCCTCAGGGGTTAAATTTATTTAATTAACTAAGTTAAATATTGTATAATTCAATATTTTGCTAGCTGGGGTTGGTGGGAGTTATGGGAAAATTGGGAATTTACTGTTAGTGCTGCTTACTGCTAGTTAGGGGTTAACGGTAAAAAAAAGCTTAGAAAAATGTTAAATCTGTAAAAAAAAGTTTTAAGAAAGTTTATGAAACTTTAAAAAAATTAATAAGCAAAACAAAAGTTTAAAAAATAGTTTTAAAAAGTAAAAAAAGTTTTAAAAAGTAAAAAAATACATTTAAAAACGCTCATTACCACTACACCTGGAACAAACTAGAGAAAAAATTATCCCACGCCAAGGTTCAAAATATGCCTTTTGAATTACCCCAGGGTGTATTCTTTAATAAATAGTATGTGTTTGTGGGGAAGTTTCAATAACCAACCATCTAAACTACTCCAAATTGGAACATGGACACAGCATAAAACCTCAAAGTTAGAACAAAACTGAATGGCTGCGTCTCAAATGTGCCCCTTCAACATCCACATATACCTGGCAAAAGTACATACGGGGGTATTTTTGTACTCAGCAGACATAGCTGAGCAACATATGAAGTATTATACAGTGGTAGTACACATAAGGTTTGCAAAATATACTGTGCAAACTCACTTTGTGTGTCAAAAAGGCAGAAAAAACGCTTATTACCGCTACGCCTGGTACAAGCTAGCGGAAAAATGATCCCACGCTAAGGTTCAAAATATGCCTTTTGAAATACCCTGGGATGTCTTCTTTAAGATATGGTATGGCTTTATGGGGTATTTGAATTATATAGCCTGGTAAAATACTCTAAAATGGGACATGGGCACAGCGTAAAAATTTAAAGTTTGAAAAAAATGGAATGGCTGTGTCCCAAATGTGCCCCTCCGATGTCCACATATACCTGGGAAAGGTACATACGGGGGTATTTTTGTACTCAGCAGACATAGCTGAGCAACATAATAAGTATTATACAGTGGTAGTACACATAAGGTTTGCAAAATATACTGTGCAAACTCACTTTGTGTGTCAAAAAGGCAGAAAAAACGCTTATTACCACTACACTTGGTACAAGCTAGCGGAAAAATTATCCCACGCTAAGGTTCAAAATATGCCTTTTGAAATACCCTGGGGTGTCTACTTTAAGAAATGGTAGGCCTTTGTGGGGTAGTTTGAATTTAAAACCTGCAAAGATGCTTGGAAATTGCACATAGGCCCAGCGTCAAAATTCAAAGTTCGGTAAAAACTGATATGGCTTGGTCACCTATATGGCACTGTAGCTTCACAAAATAGTGCCAAAGACATTCATTGGGGGTGTCTTTTTACTCAGAAGACGTAGCTGAGCATAATTCGGGGGTTTTGAACTTAGTGGCACATATGAAATATACAAAATGCCCAGCAAAAATGCAATCCGTATGTAAAAAAAATGCCCAAAATATTTTTTTACCACATACTTTGGCATATATTGGTGAAAAAATGGGGGCATGCTAAGGCACAATATGCACCTTATGAGATACCCTGGAGTGTCTACTTTTACAAATGGTAGGCCTTTGTGGGGTTTTTTGAACAGTCTAACTGTTATAATACCCCAAATGGAAGCATAGGCTCATTAAATCCGTTTCTCAAAACTCTACTGTGAATACTGAAAAGGGCAGGTCTCCTGTATGGCACTGTAGCTTCACGAAATAGTGCCAAAAACATACAATGGGGGTGTCCTTTTACTCAGAAGACTTAGCTGAGCATAATTTAGGGGGTTTGAACTTAGTGGCACATATGAAATATACAAAATGCCCAGCAAAAATGCAATCCGTATGTAAAAAATGCACAAAATTATTTTTTACCACATACTTTGGCATATATTGGTGAAATAATGGGGGCATGTTAAGGCACAATATGCACCTTAGGAGATACCCTGGAGTGTCTACTTTTACAAATGGTAGGCCTTTGTGGGATTTTTTTGAACAGTCAAACTACTATAATACCCCAAATGGAAGCATAGGCTCATTAAATCCGTCTCTCAAAATTCGACTGTGAATACTGAAAAGGACAGGTCTCCTTTATGGCACTGTAGCTTCACAAAATAGTGCCAAAGACATAAAATGGGGGTGTCATTTTACTCAGCAGATGTAACTGAATACAAAATAAAAACTTTGTACAGGAATAGCACACACTAACTTTACAAAATACACATGAGAAGTTCTTTGTTATAAGTTTGTGTGCCAAAACCCCCCAAAAACACAATTTTACTCCAATATTTAGCAGAGGTTGGCGGTGAAATGGCTATGTAGAAAGTGTCAAAACAACCTTAGGTAAATAGCCTGTGGTGTCTACTATATACTTTTGTGTGGCAATTTTGTTTTCTTTTATGGCTATTAAGCTTACAAGACAAACATACCAAATTCTAAAATCGCCCACATTAAAAGTTTATTTTACTCCTTGTGCTTTGTGACCTGTAACTACCAAAAAAAACTTAAAATCCCAGACACATTATATATTCTGTAAATCAGAACAACTAAATGAATTTATTTTTAATTACTTTCCTTAACCTGCACTAATTGTGCACACATTATTATTGCAAAAACTGTAAAAAAAACTCAAATTTTTTCATTTTTTTTGCATTTTTCTGTATTTTTTATAATAAAGAAACATTTAAGTATATATATGTTACATCAAAATAAAGCCCATTCGGGGGGGTGGAGCCAGCTGCAGACCAGCACGGACGCATCGTACATCGCTCCGTGCGAAAACGAGCAATAACCCGACTTAACGGCGGAAAACAGCCACTATCCCTTCCCAAACTAGACCAAAAGTCGAGGCAACAAATATGGGCAAGAAAACAAAAAAAGCCACGACAAGACAAAACGCCGCAGAGCCGCGACATTGGCGAACTCCTGCGGAACTCGCAGAAGGCCGCATGGGAGAAGATGGCGCTGGGTGAGGATGAATACTCCGATTCATCGGGAGACTTTTATCCAGACCCAGACACAGGCGCATCGCCCAGCCAGCCCACAGGGCATAATACCAAAACCTCCCAGGCAGGAGAACCCTGCTGACAAAAATGTGTATGGAGCTTAGACAAGACCTGGCGGCCGACCGAGCTCACTTCAAAGAGGCCATGGAGGGGGCCACCACGAGGCTCACCCACTTGGAAACCAAAACTACCTCCCAAGATGAACGTATAACCACCCTAGAACACAAACTGACCGACCTCCATAAGCAACAAGTCGGCACAGCAGAGAGGGTAGAGGCCATGGAGGACCACAGAAGGAGACTCAATTTGAAGGTTAGAGGGGTGCCTGACGATATAGGGCTACCAGACCTCCCAGACTATATGAGGCGCCTGCTAGCAACACTACTGCAACCCAAACAGGCAAAACTGCTTAAGATAGATGGACTGTTCCGTTTGCCCAAGCCGACTAATGCACCCCCCACCGCCACGGCTGATATAATCGTACAATTTCAATCCCACCAAGACAAGGCCGCGGTCCTAACAGCGACCCGAGGGAAAACCCCTCTAATATTCGAGGACTCTCAACTACTACTGTTTCCAGACCTAACGAGAAGCACCCTAAATTGGCGCAAATCACTGCAACCAAGCCTTCAACAGCTGAGATCCAACAATATTCAGTATCGCTGGGGCACACCAAAGCTCCTCACCTTCACATTCCGAGGGTCTATCTTCCGGGTGAGAAGCCCACAAGAACTGGTCACTCATCTGAGCCAACTAGGCCTGTCGGTCACACGACCAGAACCCACAACTTCTTGTCCAGACTGGACCCCACCGCAACAAAATAATTTATACCCAGAGCATCTCAACGCACCACGCAAGCTGGGGACACAACCTGAATACTACCAAATGACCATCTCTCCATCCTTTTAGGATGCCTTAGACTCCGCCACTAAGACCCGTGACTATACTCACCTATATTCACCAAGTTATATTGTTGTAATGTTGCTCGTTTTCATTTTTTCTTTCATCTTTTTCATATTTATTTTATGCTTATGCAGTCTCTGGCGTACTGTCACCAAGAGTGTAACCCTAATTCATTTGCGTGCCCAGGCATACCAGAGAGAATTGATGCTCCATAATGTTTAGTTCAGGGATTATCACGCAGCTACAGTGAATGCTCGTTTTAATTTTTTCTTTCATCCTTTTCATGTTTATTTTATGCTAACTAGATACTTCTCTGGCGTACTGTCATCAAGAGTGTAACCCTAATTCATTTGCGTGCCCAGGCATACCAGAGAGAATTGATGCTCCATAATGTTTAGTTCAGGGATTATCACGCAGCTACAGTGAATGCTTGTTTTCATTTTTCTTTCATCCTTTTCATGTTTATTTTATGCTAGCTAGATACTTCTCTGGCGTACTGTCACCAAGAGTGTAACCCTAATTCATTTACGTACCCAGGCATACCAGAGAGAATTGATGCTCCATAATGTTTAGTTCAGGGATTATCACGCAGCTACAGTGAATGCTCGTTTTCATTTTTTCTTTCATCCTTTTCATGTTTATTTTATGCTAGCTAGATACTTCTCTGGCGTACTGTCACCAAGAGTGTAACCCTAATTTATTTACGTACCCAGGCATACCAGAGAGAGTTGATGCCCCATAATGTTTAGTTCAGGGATTATCACGCAGCTACAGTGAATATGCCCGCATACAAAGAGGCCCCAAGTCAGAACGACATGTTGAGACACAAGCTCTGATACACCCCCCCCCCCCCCTCCTCTTACCCCTTATGTCAAAATATGGGATAACTCAATGTCACAAATCCCCGGAGGGGGTCCCCTTTCCCCTTGCGCACTTAAATGATCGAAACGTATAAATGCCTGTATGTTACCTTTATCTTACTTCGGTGCTCAAGGGATGATCATTACACTGTACTACAAATGTTGTCCTACTTGTTTTTGAAAAACAACCAAAACCCTCTCAGCATGGGACAGTGATCCCACTACTACTTACATATGTATTGTTAACTGTGATTTATCAGGGCGATAGCCCACATATTGTACCGTATTGCCTTATTAACATGCTGAGAGATAAAAAAAATAGAATAAAAAAAAATAAAAAAAATAAAGCCCTTTCTGTCCTTTAAAAAACGGTATATAGTATGCATCGGTGCGATAAATTAGTAAAATGCTAATTGCAGTTGAACGCAAACAGCAAAAAATGCCGTTGTCATTTAGTGAATGGATGTAATGGATGCAGTGTGTGTTTGTCAGTGTAGTGGATGCAGTGTGTGTGTGTCAGTGTAATGGATGCAGTGTGTGTGTGTGTGTCAGTGTAGTGGATGCAGTGTGTGTGTCAGTGTAGTGGATGCAGTGTGTGTGTGTCAGTGTAATGGATGCAGTGTGTGTGTGTGTCAGTGTAGTGGATGCAGTGTGTGTGTCAGTGTAGTGGATGCAGTGTGTGTGTCAGTGTAATGGATGCAGTGTGTGTGTCAGTGTAGTGGATGCAGTGTGTGTGTCAGGGTAATGGATGCAGTGTGTGTGTCAGTATAGTGGATGCAGTGTGTGTGTCAGTGTAATAGATGCAGTGTGTGTGTCAGTGTAGTGGATGCAGTGTGTGTGTGTCAGTGTAATGGATGCAGTGTGTGTGTCAGTGTAGTGGATGCTGTGTGTGTGTGTCAGTGTAATGGATGCAGTGTGTGTGTGTCAGTGTAGTGGATGCAGTGTGTATGTCAGGGTAGTGGATGCAGTGTGTGTGTGTCAGTGTAATGGATGCAGTGTGTGTGTCAGTGTAGTGGATGCAGTGTGTGTGTCAGTGTAGTGGATGCAGTGTGTGTGTGTGTGTGTGTGTGTCAGTGTAATGGATGCAGTGTGTGTGTCAGTGTAGTGGATGCAGTGTGTGTGTGTCAGTGTAATGGATGCAGTGTGTGTGTGTCAGTGTAGTGGATGCAGTGTGTGTGTCAGTGTAGTGGATGCAGTGTGTGTGTGTGTGTGTCAGTGTAATGGATGCAGTGTGTGTGTGTCAGTGTAGTTGATGCAGTGTGTGTGTCAGTGTAATGGATGCAGTGTGTGTTAGTGTAATTAAGGCAGTGTGTGTGTCAGTGCAATGAATGCAGTGTGTGTGTCAGTGTAGTGGATGCAGTGTGTGTGTGTCAGTGTAATGTATGCACTGTGTGTGTCAGTGTAGTGGATGCAGTGTGTGTGTGTGTCAGTGTAGTGGATTCAGTGTGTGTGTGTCAGTGCAATGGATGCAGTGTGTGTGTCAGTGTAGTGGATGCAGTGTGTGTGTCAGTGTAGTGGATGCAGTGTGTGTGTCAGTGTAGTGGATGCAGCGTGTGTGTGTCAGTGTAGTGGATGCAGTGTGTGTGTCAGTGTAATAGATGCAGTGTGTGTGTCAGTGTAGTGGATGCAGTGTGTTTGTCAGTGTAATGGATGCAGTGTGTGTGTGTGTGTCAGTGTAGTGGATGCAGTGTGTGTGTCAGTGTAGTGGATACAGTGTGTGTGTCAGTGCAGTGAATGCAGTGTGTGTGTCATTGCAGTGAATGCAGTGTGTGTCAGTGTAGTGGATACAGTGTGTGTGTCAGTGTAATGGATGCAGTGTGTGTGTGTGTGTCAGTGTAGTGGATGCAGTGTGTGTGTTTAGTAGTGTATGCATGTAAATGTAAAGTTATTCCCCCCTCCCTGTTTCTTACCTGGTTCAGGGAGAGGGGAAGATTCTTTGATCCCTGGTGGTCCGGTGCCATTGCGCCCCCCCCCCCCCCCCCCCCCCGGCTCCCTATACTTGCAGAGGGGGCCCAGCGGACTGTAGCTGTACTTTACAGCATTTCCTGCTCTCTAACTCCCGATTAAAAAAAGTCCTGATTAAAAAAAAGTGTGGGAACCCATGATTTCTACCCAAGCAACCCATACGGAGAGACCTGTTGAAGTGCTCTCAGATTGGGTAAATCCCCTGTGCTTCACAAGCAAATTTAATAACTGCATTTACAGTGTGTGCACATGTATATAGAGCTATAGGGAGAGAGAGAGAGTGTGTGTGTGTATGTGTGTGTGTGTGTTGGTAGGAGCTGTTGTCTCTGCCTGTGTATAGAGTGTGTATCAGGGTCTGTATTTCATTGTGTATTGTGTGTGTAAGAGATGCAGTGTGTATGTATATGTATAGGGACTGTAGTCTGTGTGTTTCTATAGGATTTGTATCTTTTGTATATAGGGGTATAATGTGTGTATAAGAGGTGATGTGTCGGGTGAGGGCTTAGTGTCTGGGGGGTGCACTGTGTGTGTGGATGCACCATGTGTGGAGGGGTTTCATTTTGGGGGGGGTTGTACTGTGTGTTATACTGTGTGTTAGGCAAGTGTACTGTGTGTGTGGGGGGGGGGTGCTGAGTGGTAGGTGCACTTTGTGGGGGACGAACTGTGTGTGGCTGAATTACAATGTGCGTGGGGTTGTAGTCTGTGGGGGATGTGAGGAGTAAGATTTTGGCTTTAAATGCTATTTTCATATTTTTTTTTAATATTTTTTACCTTTTTTACCTTGAAGGGAGAAAGGAATTCAGGTCCCTGGTGGTCCAGCGGGCTGCCTATCCACCAAGTGCAGGGAGTGAGTCAGGAGGTCAATGTCTGCCTTGCACCTCTGTTGGATCCCCGGCACTTACAGTCAGAGCTTTGCTGCGGGTTACCATGGCCGCCCTTGAACACAGTAAGTGGGAGCTCACGAGAGGTGCAGTCTTACTGGGTAGGCATAGATCTCTGAACTCCCCTAACATCCCTGATTACAGCCACCCCCCTCCTGTCATAAAAGTGTGTTGGGCTGGTCAGGGAGATCTTTGATTTCCCTACTGGCCTATTAAGGGTCCATCAAGAGTCTTTTTCTCCTGCAAATCTCGAGCCATGTATTTTAGCTTCAACTTATAAAGTAAGCTTGTACAGGTGAATGCAGCCTTTCTTTTTACGTGTAGCAAATTAACATAGAATAGTGGCCTGCTTTGTTTTTTTCACTGGGTAAAGAACATGGAAATATAGATCACACACATATGATTTGCCGAAAAAAATACATAATTTCTCTTATATGCAGTCTATTTCTGTTCCTAACCCTCTTATTTCCTTCTGAAACAGTCCGTGCTTCAGTGATGTTGCTGTGCAATGCATGTGCTGTCTGAAATAATCTGTTTAGAGATTTATGCTTTGTTTTGGCTAAAAATAATTTATTGTTAGTATCTGTTGGGTCAATTGGGTTATGATTCAAGTCATATTATTTAAGTTTGTATTCTTGTGAGTATTCTATTTAACATATTGTATTTTAATTTAGCCACCTGTTCTACATAAATTGTGAGTAATCTCCTCCACACTTCACGCTATGTTGGAAAGAGTGCAGACAAGTACGATGGTTTGAGCCAATTACTCAAGAGATCCAAGAGATAATTGATCCGTTATTGATCTATAACACTACTCGGCAAACTGTATGTCCTCAGTTCAAGGCAAAACAAACATTGTGACAATGGCCATTAGGTCTGCTAATTAAATATCATAAACATGTACATACTGGAAAATACATTTTGAAAATTAAAATGAAGGGATATATTTACAGTCCTCTGGCAATGTCTGCCAGGGATGCAAGTTAGCAAGTTGAAAGGGTAACTGTGAGATGACAAATTAATTAAAAGAGCTAAAATGTTAACACTTCGCAGTTTAGACGTTTTGGCTGAATTTTTAAACTGTGGCTGTGCTAGTACATATTTACTTTTAATGCACATTCTAATAATAGACTTTTTGTAAAATTCCTTTTTAACGCACAACTAATATCTATAATTTTGTTAGATTATTATTAAAATATAATGTGCTATGAGTTGGTATGACAATGCAGAAGTATACAATTTAGACCAGAGGGCCACTATTCCTTAACAGAGCAAGGTAAGTATCAAATGTTCAAAACTGGTTTGAAAGATTACCATTGGATGGTGCCCAGAGATGATGTTTAACCATTGGAGCATGCTATAGTGGTTATGCTGCTTAGAATGTCCCTTTGAGCAAACGTGAATAGATGATTGTTAAAGTATGAGCTGGTGAACCCTATCTTCTCTCATTCAACAAAGCTGCTCAAATTGCTTGTCTGGCTTATATCCATGTCTTCAAGTATACCCAACTGTGAGTTACTCAGGAAGACTTAATGGTGTCCACTGGACCTTCAACAGATGTTTTAAAGATCTATGATAATACCCTTCCAGGACCATCTTTACCCTACATCTCTGACCCTACATCTTAGGGTGGTGGAGATAATGCAGGATTAAGGGCAAGTTGATATCAATGCCATGATTTTGGAAAAGAGTGCCCGACTATTCTAAATGGTCATGTGCCCACATACTTGGCCATTCAATGTATTTGCCACTATTAAGTATGGTAGAACAAAAGGGAATGACTAGATCAATGTGCCGTAACATCTCAGTCACTCACATTGCTATTTAGCATTAAAAGCAACTTTGTTATTATTAATATAATTAAGACATATGTATTAATGTCTTAATTATATTAATAATAACAAAGTTGCTTTAAATGCTGAATAGCAATGTGAGTGACTGAGATGTTTATGTCTTAATTAATATAATTAAGACATAAGCGCTTGTTGTGCAGAAGCTCCGGGTACAGTCTAAGGAGATATACTTACCTGAAGCTGTGCTCTGTGGGCAGCACCATATTCTTTCTTCATCAGACATGTCCTGCATCCATGCTGTTCATTTGCACTTGCAAAAGAGGACAACAATGATATATATGGAGAATCTTGTGAAATGTAAAAAAATCCTGCCTTTTTTTTACATTTTTGTCAACTCCAGGCTTTACCAAACACAAAGTTAGCCCTTATTTCTCTTATGATATAATTTGACTTTCTACTATTAAGAAACACTCAAATGCATAGTCTAGTGACAGACCTACTGTAAGAAGAAGAATTAATGTAATGTATAGACAATGACCTTTGCAGATTTGGTTTATTATTATTTTAATTATTTACAGCAGGTTTATTTAAGGTAAGAAGAAAGGTAGGGACACATAGTTAATTCTAATTTTTGGACACTTATGGCTGGGAAGCTGGGAAACTATGGTAATTTATAGTTACTTATGCTAGTGGAATTGGACATCCCTCTGAGACTTGTCTTTGTTTGTCTTTGCTTGTATGATCACTGTTGGTTCTATGGGACTTGGAACCCTTTGATACCTTACCTAAACTGTACATAAGGATATAGGTTAGGAACTTATAGAACCTAAAAAATTGCAAGAGAATACTTCCGTGCTACTGTCACCCCAACCTCCTGTTGCTTCTGAAGGAGGACATATCGAAATTCCAAAGCAGATAAAAAGAGGGCAGCTCTTAGTGGAATGCAAAATTGTGGACAAGGTGCTACACAACTGTTTTTTTAAAGGACATGGAGAAAACACAAACATTTCAGGTGCTACCCCTTTATCAGAAGGGAATTTGCATTGAAAAGTGAGAGAATATGGGTGTTTTTCAGATATTCCCTGATTTTTGTATGATACAGGAGTGGAGAGTTATCCTCACATCTATCTTCTGGTTAAGAAGAATTATTGGCAAATCACTCTCACTTTGTTATGTTATGTTTACTATTGTATCTGTTTTATTGTGAATTTAAGTGTTTTCTTTGGCACAACATTCTTAGTGATAACTGGCTGCTCCCTAATAGTTGACATTTAGACACTAACATGTAAAGGGACATTATTTAATTCCTAATAGGTATCAAGAGGGCTATTAAGGTCAGTTCAAGAATAAGTAAGTCAGCTATTTTTCAGACGTATATAGATTGGTACTTTCTCCCAAAATCAGCTATTAGCAAAAAATGCATTTAGGGGTCAACTTCAAGTTAACATCTTTTGCTAATCTAAAACACCTTTTTACATCCATTTTTTTAATTTGTGTTATATAAAGCTAATTTACAAGTATATTATTTGAATGTTTTATTCACTGTCATGGGTTGTGATTCTGATGTTTTATTGACTTTTGATTAGTGTTGATGTCTTACTATATTTTGGTCACAATAGTGGAGTTGTAAAAACAAAATATTTTAGTGAATTATCCCCAGAGTTTTTAATGTCACCTTAGTGTAGGCACGATTTTAAAAGACACTTAAATGCAAATATAGCTATATTAATAAGAAAAAAAAAATGCATGTGTCAGGAGGTCTTAATGCAAATTTAGCAAATACTATGATTTTTTTTTGCAGATGACTGAAAACTCTATTTCAGTTTGTAAAACCATACTGCGCATAAAAATGTCTTCTTAAAACAATTTTGATCATTTTGGTACAATAAAAGAGGTTATTTAGAGTGGGTAATAAAAAAAAAGTCAAAGAGTGATTAAGTTTTAAAACAATTAGCTTAAAATATTGTTTGAAATCATTCAATTCCTGAGTTGGCACATTAATGTATAAATATAATTAGAGACTGTTAAAAAAAAGTCTAATTTTTGTTCGTGATATATGTCAGCTATTGTGTATTTGAAATGGAATCATAAAAATGTAAAGCTTTGTTTAATCACAAATGTCAAAAACATGATAATTCCCCCAGAAAAGAATAGAATAAAAGACAAAAAGCTTACATTTAAATATTTTTTTCGTAGTTCCTGCTATGATTTTTTTAAGGTGTCTGGCTGACATCTAGGTTATCGTAGGGCATTTACGAAATTGTAGCTTTTTTGTAACATCACATGATTAATGTAATCCCATAAATAGGTTATGATCACTGTAACCAATATTCTGTCACTATCATAGAAATTCAATTTTAAAATAATATACTTTTAGTGTGTTAGTGGTAGATGTGGTGAGCTATAGACTTAAGATCCCTGTCGAATAATTTTGACCAAGTAATTGTGTTCTCAATTTGTTGTTTTCAATTGGCGCCTTTAAATTGACTAAGTGGTTACGAATGACAAAGTGTCTTAAAACAATAAACACTATAACTGCAGATGCTTTTAGAAGGTCAAACTTACACATTTATGACCTCAATGAGGGACATATTTCTAATAATGTGTAATGTAATGTGTGTTTTTCTCTGATGTTGCCATGCATGTAATAATTACATACATGATATACATGCATTTATTGCCTAATTACCATCTATTTTCAGAGCCTATGACAGAGTTCGAAGCACAGTATTTCATTTAGTGTATAGAAAAAAACATCCCTAAAAAACAAATATGGTGAAATGAGTACTCATTGTTGTAACTTTAGCCTCATTTGTCATGAAAAGCAAAGTGTATTTAAGGGAGTTGCTAGGTGGGGCTGGAACAACAACAGTGGTTCTGAAAAGCCATGGGTCTAATTGTAACATCATATTATTACTAGCCCTAAGTCTCAAGCAATGTTGACAGGGTTATTCATTATAGTGAGAATTCAAAGTGAATCTCTCATTTAAAGTCAAAGGTACCAAATTTAAGAAAAAAAAACTCTAAGTTATCTATTCTTTCAGTTCAGCTAATCTGGCCTTAAATTTAAAATCCACTTTGAATTTACTTTAAATTTGCACCTTTGTGAATAACGCTGATTACTACATTCAAATATAAACACTAAACACAAATACACCTCTACAGTCACACACACATTTTCCATGCAAACAAAAACAGATACATTCTGGTTCCCCCAGGTTATTACATTAATAGCCCCCACCCATCGTTCATGGGTTGGTTTGGGGGGGAACACTAGGTACTATCTAGGTTATTATAGTAAGAGCCGCCACTCACCACTCATTTGTGTAGTCTGGGGGGACATTAGGACCTTACCAGCTGCTCATGTGTGGGGGGCAAAAAACAAGTCGCAAGAGAGTGCTGAGGAAGGACAACAGTTTGATTAGCCTGCCCTTCGGTGGATCCCAGCTCAGTTCTCAACCAGTATTTAGCTCATCTTGTGCCATTACAAAGAGAACCAGACCATGCATCTCAGACTGATTCCACCCTTAAGGACAGAACAGATCCAAAATACAGGTCGGCTATCTCTGCACGAGAGATACAGCAACCCCAGATGGTTGTTTCAGCCTTGTTAGGCATCATCAGTGAGGCATAGCTGATATCTCTCTAGGCAACGTGAGCAAGGGGTCCACGTCTGGATTACCCTTTAAGCTTAAGGAGAGCAAAAAACAAGTCGCAAGAGAGTGCTGAGGACGGACAACAGCTCAATTAGCCTGCCCTTCGGTGGATTGTAGACCACCCCTGTTTATTTAAATTAAAAGCTCCCAGTTTATGCCCACAAGCGAAGAGAGGACCAGGCCTTTCTGGTGACTGAGCAGCAATGCCTGCCCTGCACTTTTGCTATTTTTTTTTTTTTACATTTTCTTAACGAAGAGGCTGTTTAACAAGCACTGGCCATCCGTCACATGGTTAACCTCTGCACCCTATTTGCCTGCTGGCTGCTCTAGTCATTGTAAAATTGGTGCTTTGTACATATTTACAATCCTATACTTTGTATACTGGGTCTCATGTGAAAAGCACAGGCACCAGATGCATCCGGCCAATTGGTGCACATTTGATCAGTCTGACCGAATTCAGATCAGATTTAGCTTAAGTACATATAAAAATATGAAAATTTTCACTGGATTTTTTCAAAACAATGAGTTGTGGTGAGTTACAAAAAAAACATCTACTGAAATATATATCATTTCCAACCTTTCCTGAACTTACAGTGTATTCAGTTTATATCATACAGCCACTACTGATCAAAATAAATAACTAAACAAATATATCCATACATAGCTGCCAATAGAAAATCATTCTGCATGTTTGGTGTTCTAAATAGTATGATGTTCTAAAAGTTGACCGTTTCGCCTCTGTGTCACGAGAGACATTGGCCTGCAGGAAAACAATTTGCCTATTGCCAAAAGGGATCATGAGTTACCATAAATTCACCCTTATTATAGTCCTCTTCAGGCCTTAATATTTCTGCCACCACATACGAATTGCTGGATGAGAAGACGGTTGTGATGCTTCTTCTGGTCCCAATATCTCCATTCTTCCACTTACTTATTCTAATATTATTTTTTTTTAATTCGTATTTTATTAAAAGTTTTTATGTTGGAGGGGTGCAGAAAAAAAAGGGGTAAGGGAGCCAATGGCGGTCTGGTAAGGGAGCTCATGCAGACATTCATAACCAACAGTTTTTCTAAATTTTATTGTTACAGTTGCATATGTGTATACATGTTCGTTCGTACATAACCAATGCCGTGACCACCGCTTTACTGTCAACTGTGTAGCCAGCAGAAAGGCTGTGATACATAGTTTAGTAATCTTACATATTGAACATACCAACATCTTATTAACTATGAAGACTGTGGCTGTCAGCGTGATCAGTCGTTTTGTATTCTGGCAGACAACATAGCAGGCAAATTTAAAACTATAATGGTATCAATAGAAAAAAAAAAAAACATAGATGTGACCATGATCGCACTTAACCTGGCTTGTTGTTCTTGATATTCATCAGATATTAGGGTCTAGGTCGCCCATTGTTGAATAGGGTTGGCAATCAGGTTGGGGCCTGAGTGAGTAACTCCCCTTTGGGGATTCCCGTACCTCTCCTCCCACATTTACCAAGTATCTTCAAATTGTTTTCTCTTGGAGGCTGTAGTTAGGGATGTTCGCTCATATTGATAATATTGCTGAGTTTTGTCTATCAGTTGGGAAAACGAAGGACAAGCCGTGGTCTTCCATTTTGTTGCTATTAAGTTTAGTGCTGCCAATATTATCAAGGCCACCAATTGGTGATCTCTTGTGTATTAAGAAGTTGGGAACAATAGGAAAAGGCAGATGTTAGGTTGCAAGGGAAAACATTTTATGTCTAAGGATGTGAGCAGGGTCAGTGCCGTGTCCCAAAGTGGTTGAATCACCGCACACTGCCAGCAAATGTGTAACATTGTGTCAGTTTCTGACCCACACCTCCAGCACTAGGGGGAGACCGTTGGGTATATTCTGTGGAGTTTTTGTGGGGTCAGGTACCACCTATAGGCTAACTTCCTATGGGCTTCAATATGTGTAAAGCGTGATGTTCATTTGGATACGTTAGTCAATATTTCAAGCCATTCTTGGTCTGAGAATGTGCATTGGCACTCTCTCTCCCATTGTCTTTGGGAAATTGATTTGTGTTCTGATAGGAGTTCTAGCCATGCTCTATAGCCCAGGGAGAGGGTTTTAGGTTTCATAGGGGTTTGCCAACATCTGTTTATCAGTAAAAGTGGTGCAATTTTTCTGTTAGCTAACTGGGCAGTGTGTGGTCTTATATAAGAGGAGAGTATGCTGCTAAGTTGCAGGAACTATTGTAATATTTTTTAATTGTTTTGCTCCCAGCCTCAACAGGATTATTTACTAAACATCGGATTTTGTCCAAACGGACAATGACTGAATTCCGACCACATTGGAAGTTCACTGATTTACTAAAGCCAATGGCGGTGTGGATTCTTTGGTCCTACTGAATAATTATCATTCATTCGGAAGCATTCAGAAAATCACTAATATACACATTCAAAACCAATTTAAAGCACAAGAATCTGAGATTTAGCAACGACCACATGGCTACCAAAGATAAACCGTCAGGATGCACATCCACAAATTATCTGTATATAGTTTAACAGAAAAATGACAAATTAAGTATCCATACCTAATTAAATGTGTAAGTTCATTGCAGTAGGTCACCAGGCAACCAATTTGTCATTTATTGAATAGAAAATTGGGTGATTTTGTCTTATTTCACCTGATTGTAAACCAATTTGGTATATTAATCATTATGTTTCATAAATGTTTAGATTAGAGCTTTATAAATTTAATTATTTTAATATTAATTATATGAACATTAAGGGTATT
Organism: Pelobates fuscus; assembly: GCF_036172605.1. Classification (NCBI taxonomy): domain Eukaryota; kingdom Metazoa; phylum Chordata; class Amphibia; order Anura; family Pelobatidae; genus Pelobates; species Pelobates fuscus. Next base: position 147,369,559 of record NC_086323.1, on the reverse strand, counting down.
GTTGGTATAAGAATGCTTGTCATCAAAATAACAGAGGTTGTTTTGATTACAAAGATTGGCAAACTTGATGGGTCTTGAAATATGCTATAATGAGTAAATAAAAAACTAAATCTATTATCTAGCTCCAGGACAAATCAGAGTGGTTTGCCAACAAGCCCTAAAAGGTGTTCGTCTTTATGACCCTCAACATCCTCTTCACTTGGGAGTGCCCCAGTCATGTTGCATAACATTCTGCTTACATAAATGGAAAAACAGATTAACGAACAATGTCTGGGAAGGAAGCATTGAAAGTGGGGAGTCGGTCCAGTGACAAGTTTATACATAGTGAAATGTGCTTGAGATAAAAGTCAAGTGTGCGAAAGTAAATGTTGAATGCATTTCTTTATTAACCTCTTCAGCGCCAGTAGACAAATCCCTTGTTATGACAGGCTAGAAGGGATTAATTAATGTTTGTATTGTGTAATTTACACAAATGGGAACACCAGTGAGGGCAGTCATTTTTTTAAAATATACTGAACAGATATTTGAAAACATTATTTCGATTTGATTCAACATTGTATGCAGGATCAGAGCTAGACTAAAGGGAAAATGAGAACGATTAAGCCCTCATGTTGGCTGATATTCCATTGTGTGGCATGGTCACTTTGTAATAAGTGATATAACTTGTATGGAAGCCATTAAAAGGGCCTTAAACGTGCTACCAACACTTCCCGATGCCTTGTTAGTGAAGCATCATGGACATAGCAAAATAGAGGCTACCCCAAACCTGTCTCAGTGACCACAGCATGTCCATTACTGCCCAGGTGGCCTCATCAATTGCATGCCCATCAATGCATGCCACCATTGGCTCCTCATTTTAAAACAGCACATTACATAACTGTAGTATTTGCAATGCATTTCATGCTAATACTGGAAGCCTCAGCATTGAGGCAGTCCAATATTTAGGATAAGATAGCCATATATCCCCTGTTATTGGGCTTATAGTTGTTGTGACAGCCAATCACAGCAATTGTAGGATGTAATAAACAGCTGATGTTAGCAGCAACAGTACTGGGTTTTGTGTAATTGAGCTTTTACTGGCTGTCATAGGAGTGAGATAGTCTAATAACAGCCAATCAGTGATGTTCCCAGCCATTAAATCAGTGTGGCAGCCAGCAAAGCTTGTCAAACCCTTCTATTTCCTCACTGTCATCATTGATCATCTTAAGAGAGAGAAGAGAGAGGTGTTACATTCTGTATCCAAAATGCCACACATTTTAATATGATTCTGTGAAGAACATTCTTTAGTTCTATGATAGCTAGTGCAATCAACTTGCATGAAAAAAATATTTTCTATAGAGTCAAGAACACACATTTATGGGTTCATCAGTCTATATATTCACTTGCCATTTAGTTATTTGTTTCAATCAGTCATATTATATCTAATTATTAGTGATGTACCGAACTGTTCGCTGGTGAATAGTTCCTGGCGAACATAGCGTGTTCGCGTTCGCCACGGCGGTCGAACACATGTGCGGTTCGATCCGCCCCCTTTTCGTCATCATTGACTAAACTTTGACCCTGTGCCTCACAGTGAGCAGACACATTCCAGCCAATCAGCAGCAGACCCTCCCTTCCAGACCCTCCTACCTCCTGTACAGCATCCATTTTAGATTCATTCTGAAGCTGCATTCTTAGATAGAGGAGGGAAAGTGTAGCTGCTGCTCATTTGATAGGGAAATGTATAGCTAGGCTAGTGTATTCAGTGTCCACTACAGTCATGAAGGACTCATCTGATCTCTGATGTAAGGACAGCACCCCCAAAAGCCCTTTTTAGGGCTAGAACATCAGTCTGCTTTTTTTCTTTGTGTAATCTAATTGCAGTTGCCTGCCTGCCTGCCTGCCAGCTTCTGTGTCAGGTTCACAGTGGATACTGTGCCCACTTGCCCAGTGCCACCACTCATATCTGGTGTCACAATAGCTTGCATTTAAAAACAAAAAAATGTTTTCACTGTAATAGATTAATTAGCAGTTAGTCGTCTGCAAGCGTCTGTGTGTCAGGCCAACAGCGTGTACTCTGCCAGTGCACCATGCCACTCATATCTGGTGGCACAATAGCGTGCATTTAAAAACCCAAAAACTTTTTTTTCACTGTAATAGATTGAATAGCAGTTAGTTGTCTGCAAGCGTCTGTGTGTCAGGCTCACAGTGGATACTGTGCCCACTTGCCCAGTGCCACCACTCATATCTGGTGTCACAATAGCTTGCATTTAAAAACAAAAAAATAATTTTCACTGTAATAGATTAATTAGCAGTTAGTTGTCTGCAAGCGTCTGTGTGTCAGGCCAACAGCGTGTACTCTGCCAGTGCACCATGCCACTCATATCTGGTGGCACAATAGCGTGCATTTAAAAACCCAAAAACTTTTTTTCACTGTAATAGATTGAATAGCAGTTTGTTGTCTGCAAGCGTCTGTGTGTCAGGCTCACAGTGGATACTGTGCCCACTTGCCCAGTGCCACCACTCATATCTGGTGTCACAATAGCTCGCATTTAAAAACCAAAAAATAATTTTCACTGTAATAGATTAATTAGCAGTTAGTTGTCTGCAAGCGTCTGTGTGTCAGGCCAACAGCGTGTAATCTGCCAGTGCACCGTGCCACTAATATCTGGTGGCACAATAGCGTGCATTTAAAAACCCAAAAACTTTTTTTCACTGTAATAGATTGAATAGCAGTTTGTTGTCTGCAAGCGTCAGTGTGCCAGGCTCACAGTGGATACTGTGCCCACTTGCCCAGTGCCACCACTCATATCTGGTGTCACAATAGCTCGCATTTAAAAACTAAATTTTTTTTTCACTGTAATAGATTAATTAGCAGTTAGTTGTCTGCAAGCGTCTGTGTGTCAGGCCAACAGCGTGTACTCTGCCAGTGCACCGTGACACTCATATCTGGTGGCACAATAGCGTGCATTTAAAAACCCCAAAACTTTTTTTTCACTGTAATAGATTGAATAGCAGTTAGTTGTCTGCAAGCGTCAGTGTGCCAGACTCACAGTGGATACTGTGCCCACTTGCCCAGTGCCACCACTCATATCTGGTGTCACAATAGCTCGCATTTAGAAACTAAATTTTTTTTTCACTGTAATAGATTAATTAGCAGTTAGTTGTCTGCAAGCGTCTGTGTGTCAGGCCAACAGCGTGTACTCTGCCAGTGCACCGTGCCACTCATATCTGGTGGCACAATAGCGTGCATTTAAAAACCCCAAAACTTTTTTTTCACTGTAATAGATTGAATAGCAGTTAGTTGTCTGCAAGCGTCTGTGTGTCAGGCCAACAGCGTGTACTCTACCAGTGCACCATGCCACTCATATCTGGTGGCACAATAGCGTGCATTTAAAAACCCAAACATTTTTTTTTTCACTGTAATAGATAATTAGCAGTTAGTTGTCTGCAAGTGTCTGTGTGTCCCGCCAACAGAGTGTACTCTGCCAACCTCTGCCAGTGCACATTGCCACTCATATCTGGTGTCACAATAGCGCGCATTTAAAAACAAAAAACTTTTTTCACTGTTATAGATTGAATAGCAGTTAGTTGCCTTCAAGCGGGTGTATCAGGCCTACAGCGTGTACTCTGCCAACCTCTGCAAGTGCACATTGCAACTCATATCTGGTGTCACAATAGCGTGCATTTAAAACCAAAAAACTTTTTTCACTGTTATAGATTGAATAGCAGTAACTTGTCTTCAAGCGGGTGTATCAGGCCTACAGCGTGTACTCTGCCAACCTCTGCCAGTGCACATTGCCACTAATATCTGGTGTCACAATAGCGTGCATTTAAAACCCAAAAACTGTTTTCACTGTTATAGATTGAATAGCAGTTTCTTGTATTCAAGCGGGTGTGTCAGGCCTACAGCGTGTACTCTGCCAACCTCTGCCAGTGCACATTGCCACTAATATCTGGTTTCACAATAGCGTGCATTTAAAACCAACAAACTTTTTTCACTGTTATAGATTGAATAGCAGTTAGTTGTCGTCAAGCGGGTGTGTCAGGCCTACAGCGTGTACTCTGCCAACCTCTGCCACTGCACAGTGCCACTCATATCTGGTCTCACAGTAGCTTGCACGCATAGTACCACTAATCCAAAAAAAAATGACAGGCAGAGGTAGGCCACCCCGCAAGGGCCATCGTGGTCGTAGTGCTGTGATTCCCTTTTGCCCTAGAATAATGCCCAGTTTTCAGAGGCCACGTACCCTGAACTTGAAAAGTTCTGAGGACATAGTTGACTGGCTAACACAGGACACCCAATCTTCTACAGCTTCCGCTCAGAACCTTGACGCACCATCCTCCTCCAGCTTAGCTTCGGGCACCTCTCAAGATACCACTCACCCGCCTGCCGGTATGTCAGAGGAGTTATTTACACATCTGTTTTAAGAAATGAGTGATGCGCAACCATTATTGCCAGAGGATGTAGATAACAGGGATATGTCTCAGGCAGGCAGCATTACACACATGGACGTACGGTGTGATGATGATGATGTTGTACCCGCTGCTGCTTCCTTTGCTGAGTTGTCAGATACAAGTGAAGCGGTTGATGATGATGATGCGTCCATGGATGTCACGTGGGTGCCCGCTCGGCAAGAAGAAGAACAGGGCGAAAGTTCAGATGGGGAGACAGAGAGGAGCAGGAGGAGACGAGTTGGAAGCAGGGGGAGGTCGTCGCAAGGAGCTAGTGGCACAGTCAGACAGCATGCATCGGCACCCGGGGTCAGCCCTACAGCACGCCAATCAATGCATGCTGTGTCCACCACCAGAATGCCGTCATTGCAGAGCTAAGCAGTGTGGCATTTTTTTGTCTGTCTGCCTCTGACAACAGCGATGCCATTTGCAACCTGTGCCAAAAAAAACTGAGTCGTGGAAAGTCCAACACCCACCTAGGTACAACTGCTTTGTGTAGGCACATGATCGCACATCACAAACGCCTATGGGATCAACACATGAGTGCAAGCAGCACACAAACTCAAAGCCGCCATCCTCTTCCTGGTCCAGCATCTTCAGCCACGCCAACCACTGCTGTCCTCCTTGCCCCCTCTCAACCATCCGCCACTCCGTCTCTCGCCTTGAGCAGTTCCCGCTCATCTGCCCACAGTCAGGTGTCTGTCAAGGACTTGTTTGAGCGTAAGAAGCCAATGTCAGAAAGTCACCCCCTTGCCCAGCGTCTGACAGCTGGATTGTCTGAACTATTAGCCCGCCAGCTTTTACCATACAAGCTGGTGGAGTCTGAGGCGTTCAAAAAATTAGTGGCTATTGGGATACAGCAGTTGAAGGTACCCGGACGAAATTTCTTTGCACAAAAGGCAATCCCCAACCTGTACTCGATTGTGCAAAAGGAAGTAATGGAATGTTCGGCTGAGTCCTCTTCTGCTGCTGCGTCTTGCTCCACATCAACGGCACCCCCCCCAGCTCCCCCAGCTCCCCAGCATAGTACACAGACTAACAGGACATCCTGAAGCAGGCCAGGAAGGTGTGTGGCCATTTCAGGCATTCCTACACTGCCATGGCGCACTTTGCAGATATCCAGTGGCGAAACAACATGCCAGTGAGGCGCTTGATTTGCGACAGCCCGACACGTTGGAATTCAACACTGTTAATGTTCAACCACCTGCTCAAACAAGAAAAAGCCGTTAATGAATATTTGTATGACCGGGGTGCTAGGACAGCCTCTGGGGACCTGGGAATTTTTTGGGCACGTTACTGGACGCTCAAGCACAATGCCTGTAGGCTCATGCGTCCTTTTGAGGAGGTGACAAACCTAGTCAGTCGCACCGAAGGCACCATCAGCGACATCATACCATTTGTTTTCTTCCTGGAGCGTGCCCTGCGAAGAGTGCTGGATCAGGCTGTAGATGAGCGTGAAGAGGAAGAGGAAGAGTTGTGGTCACCAACATCACCAGAAACAGCCTTATCAGCATCGCTTGCTGGACCTGCGGCAACGCTGGAAGAGGATTGTGAGGAAGAGGAGTCAGAGGAGGAATGTGGCTTTGAGGAGGAGGAGGAAGACCAACCACAACAGGCATCCCAGGGTGCTCGTTGTCACCTATCTGGTACATACCTTCATACCTTCATACCTTCATACCTCCTCCTTCTTTGAGATCACTGAGGAGGAGGAACGGGAAATGAGTAGCTCGGCATCCAACCTTGTGCAAATGGGGTCTTTCATGCTGTTGTGCCTGTTGAGGGACCCTCGTATAAAAAGGCTGAAGGAGAACGACCTGTACTGGGTGTCCATGCTACTAGACCCCCGGTATAAGCAGAAAATGGCTGAAATATTACCAAATTACAACAAGTCGGAAAGGATGCAGCATTTGCAAAATAAATTAAAAAGTATGCTTTACACAGCGTATAAGGGTGATGTCACAGCACAAAGGGAATCTAACAGGGGAAGAGGTGAAAGTAATCCTCCTCCTCCCACGACCACGCCGGCAAGGACAGGACGCTTTAAAGACATGTTGTTGATGGAGGACATGCAGAACTTTTTAAGTCCTATGCATCGCCAAAGCCCTTCGGGATCCACCCTCAGAGACCGACAGGTAGCAGACTACCTCGCCTTAACTGCAGATATCGACACTCTGAGGAGCGATGAACCCCTTGACTACTGGGTGTGCAGGCTTGACCAGTGGCCTGAGCTATCCCAATTTGCGATAGAACTTCTGGCCTGCCCCGCTTCAAGTGTCCTGTCAGAAAGGACCTTCAGTGCAGCAGGAGGTATTGTCACTGAGAAGAGAAGTCGCCTAGGTCAAAAAAGTCTAGATTACCTCACCTTTATTAAGATGAATGAGGGATGGATCCTGAAGGGACTAACAGTGGGCGATACATTCAACTAAAAAAGGCCTGATGAGATGAGCTGCCTTGGGCTAAAAATGGTGACCCTATGTAGGAGGAACAGTCCCTATTCTGCTCTGTGTCAATGTGTATCAGGGTCCCTGAGGACAGGTGTCAATCCATATCTGCCAAGTGACCATATGTACGGGGAACAGTCCCTATTCTGCTCGGTGTCAGTGTGTATCAGGTTCCCTGAGGACAGGTGTCAATCCATATCTGCCAAGTGACCCTATGTAGGGGGAACAGTCCCTATTCTGCTCTGTTTCAGTGTGTATCAGGGTCCCTGAGGACAGGTGTCAATCCATATCTGCCAAGTGAACCTATGTAGGGGGAACAGTCCCTATTCTGCTCTGTGTCAGTGTGTATCAGGGTCCCTGAGGACAGGTGACAATCCATATCTGTCAAGTGACCCTATGTACTAGGAACAGTCCCTATTCTGCTCTGTGTCAGTGTGTATCAGGGTCCCTGAGGACAGGTGTTAATCCATATCTGCCAAGTGACCCTATGTAGGGGGAACAGTCCCTATTCTGCTCTGTGTCAGTGTGTATCAGGGTCCCTGAGGACAGGTGTCAATCCATATCTACCAAGTGACCCTATGTAGGAGGAACAGTCCCTAGTCTGCTCTGTGTCAGTGTGTATCAGGGTCCCTGAGGACAGGTGTCAATCCATATCTGCCAAGTGACCCTATGTAGGGGGAACAGTCCCTATTCTGCTCTGTGTCAGTGTGTATCAGGGTCTCTGAGGACAGGTGTCAATCCATATCTGCCAAGTGACCCTATGTAGGGGGAACAGTCCCTATTCTGCTCTGTGTCAGTGTGTATCAGGGATCATTAGGATATGTGTCAATCCATATCTGCCAAGTGACCCTATGTAGGGGGGACAGTCCCTATTCTGCTCTGTGTCAGTGTGTATCAGGGTCTCTGAGGACAGGTGTCAATCCATATCTGCCAAGTGACCCTATGTAGGGGGAACAGTCTCTATTCTGCTCTGTGTCAGTGTGTATCAGGGATCATTAGGATAGGTGTCAATCCATATCTGCCAAGTGACCCTATGTAGGGGGGACAGTCCCTATTCTGCTCTGTGTCAGTGTGTATCAGGGTCCCTGAGGACAGGTGTCAATCCATATCTGCCAAGTGACCCTATGTAGGGGGAACAGTCCCTATTCTGCTCTGTGTCAGTGTGTATCAGGGTCTCTGAGGACAGGTGTCAATCCACATCTGCCAAGTGACCCTATGTAGGAGGAACAGTCCCTATTCTGCTCTGTGTCAGAGTGTATCAGGGTCCCTGAAGACAGGTGTCAATCCATATCTGCCAAGTGACCCTATGTAGGGGGAACAGTCCCTATTCTGCTCTGTGTCAGTGTGTATCAGGGTCCCTGAGGACAGGTGTCAATCCATATCTGCCAAGTGACCCTATGTAGGAGGAACAGTCCCTATTCTGCTCTGTGTCAGTGTGTATCAGGGTCTCTGAGGACAGGTGTCAATCCATATGTCAAGGTGTCAATATGTCATATGTCAGGTGTCAATCCATATCCATTTTGATTTAGGAATGTTAGGTGATTTATGCCCTTTATGGATTAAAACCAGACTCTGCATCAACTGTGTAATTTTCCATGGGAGTTTTGCCGTGGATCCCCCTCCGGCATGCCACAGTCCAGGTGTCAGTCCCCTTGAAACAACTTTTCCATCACTATTGTGGCCAGAAAGTGTCCCTGTGGGTTTTAAAATTCGCCTGCCCATTGAAGTCTATGGCAGTTCGCCCGGTTCGCCGGTTCGCGAACGTTTGCGGAAGTTCGCGTTCGCCATTCGCGAACCGAAAATGTTATGTTCGCGACATCACTACTAATTATCACTGTGATAAAACATTGAACCACATGCATAAATCTCTCCTCATGTGATGGATAAGCCTTTGAGCCAATGGGATATTACACTGATCAGCCACAACATTACAACACTACCGAATATCATGTTGGTCCCCCCCGTGCTGACAAACCAGCACTGATGTATCCAGGCATGGACTTGACAAGACCTCTGAACATGTCATATGGTATCTGGCACCAAAACATTAGCAGCAGATTCTTTAAGGCCTGCAAGTTACGAGGTTGGGACACCATGAATCGGATTTGTTCATCCCATGCTCAATCGGATTGAAATCTGGGAAATATGAGGCAAAGGAAATAACTTAAATTCTTTATCAGGCTCTCATACTATTCTTAAAAAATGTTTGCAGTGTGGCAGGGTACATTATTCTGATGAAAGAGGCCATTGCCATTAGGGAACACCATTGCCATGAAGGGGTGTACGTGGTCTACAACACCATGGTTTGACTTACCGTAGCGCTTCTGTGTGACTGGACTAGATGACTAGCCTTCATTCCCCACATGCATCAATGATTCTTGGGTGCCTAAGATCCTTATGCCAGTTCACCGGTTGTCCTTCCTTGCCCCACTTCTGGTAGTTACTAATACTACATACTGGCATTTTGGTGATGTTCTGACCCATTCATCTAGAAAAGTCACTCAGATATTTTCACTTGCCCATTTTTCCTGCTTCCAACACATAAAATTCAATTACTAACTGTTCACTTACTGCATAATATATCCCAACTACTAACAGGTGCCATTGTAACAATATAATCAACGTTATTCACTTCACAAAGTCTTTTAGAGGAATAAAGTATAATACAGAATATTACAAACAGTTTGTCCTTTTTTTTAAACTGTATTTCATATTTTATATAAACAGGACTTGGAAAAAAAGCATTGCTATCTTTTTCAATTTTAATCGGTTCATTAAAGCCAACAAATTTTCCATTTCTTATTAAGGTAACTTATACGAATTTAGTGGAAAATTTGAATAATGAATTATGTATATACCATTTTTTATTTGTTTTTTTTCTTCTTGAAAAATTAGACCCTGTTTAATTTTGCCAGTTTTCTGTTCTGTCCTCCTATCATCTTTCTCAGCGTTTTCCCCAGAGTCTCAATACATCCGACTCTGCAGTATAATTGTCATGGGTTTTCATTCCAAATTAGCCCTCCAGAAACACTTTAACATGACTAAGATACATTAGACTTATTTATTGTACAAAGTAAATGTACTTCATAATTTACACCCTTTGTTGCAAGCAAGGGCATTTCCAACGTGCTGTATACCTGCAAAAAAAAAAGTATTTATGCCCTATGAACAGTACATTTTATCTTCTTTGCGCAGTTTTTGAAGTTTCCTTTATCCCATTTTTGAAAGTGAAAGTGTTACATGCCTTGTGAGATGATTACTGCAGGGTAAATTTCATGATTCTTGTAATTAGTAAATAATGTAGCCAATGTTCCAAGGTCTGCATAAATTTGTTTGATCTATATTTATGCAATTTGACTAAAATTAAAAACAAAAATGGAATTACAGGAAGGAGAACCAGAGGCTTTGTGTTGAAAATGCTTTATAATCAGTTTCTGACTGTGTTTATTTTGTTCTATTCATATGTTACTGTTTGCATTGCATATAGATACACAATAATTTTTTGGTGCATTGAATCACAGAGGAGGTAGAGAGGATTAAGATCCCACTGGTGTGTACAAAGGTTACCAGTTTCCCCCCGTATCTCCTATTATAGCGAAGGTAAATAGGGCCCAGTTTGACCACGTATCTTCATAGCACCTTTGCCCTTGTATAACCCTTCTATTCAAAGGTTACCAGTTTCCCCCCCTTATCTCCTATTAAAGCGTGGGTAAATAGGGTCCAGTTTGACCACGTATCTTCATAGCACCTTTGCCCTTGGAGGCTGCCTTCGGTTGCCTTGGGTTAGCCCAGCTATGATGAGATATTGTGTGTTGATATGAGACTATAATCTATGCATCCTCACACACACACACTGCACCCCTCTCACACACACTGTAACCTTCCCAAACACACACACAGTTAACTCCTCACAAACACCAACAATGTACCCCTCACCAGGGCCGCCACCAGAAATTTGGGGCCCCTAACTCAGCTCAGGGTCTGGGCCCCCAGGGGCCCGCCTCCAAATACTGCCCACTGGGTCCACCTCCAAATACCGCCCACAGGAATACATACACAGACACAAACACACACACTGATACAAAAGGACACAGATACATACTAACAGACACACATACTGAAACAGACATACACGCATACAGGCATACATACTGACACACACATACTGAGACATACACACAGGCATACATAGTAAAAGACAGACACATACTAACATACATACAGACACACATGCATGCAGACATAAAGACACATACATACATACAGACACCGACATACATACATACATACACACATTCATACATACAGACATACAGACACTGACATCCATACACACATACATTCATAATGGCATACAGACTGGCATACATGCATACATACAGACCTACTGACAGACATACATGCATACAGACATCCATACACACAGACATACGTTCATAATGATATGCAGACATACATACACTCACATATACATACACACACAGACATACATACAGACAGACATACATACATAGACATACATGCAGTCAGACAGACAGACATAGCCATACATACATACATACATACAGACAGTCAGGCATACACATACATACAGACAGACATACATACACAGACATACATGCATGCATACAGACAGACACACATGCATACATGCATTCCCAACTTGCGCCATTACAGTCCATAATGAATGCGGCGGCGAGGCTCATCTTCCTGTCCGCCCACACCTCCCATGCCTCACCCTTCTGTCAGTCCCTACATTGGCTTCCTATAAAATATAGAGCTCAATTTAAAATTCTGGTTCTTGCTTTCAAATGTCTACATAATGCTGCTCCCACCTATCTATCCTCCCTTATACACAAGTATGTCCCGTCTAGGCCCTTACGATCTGCTGAAGACTTACGTCTATCTTCTGTCCGTACTCCCACCTCTGATGCTCGCCTTCAAGACTTCTCAAGGGCTGCACCGTTCCTGTGGAACTCGCTTCCCTCCTCCGTTAGATGCTCACCCAGTCTCCACTCCTTCAAAAAATCATTAAAAACCCACTTCTTCATAAAAGCGTATCAATTAAACTCTTAATAGCTCCCAACTGATTCCTATTCTGCAACTGTCACTAGTCTAATACTATCCTTACCTTTTGTGTCATTTTACCCCACTCCCTCTAGCATGTAAGCTCATTGAGCAGGGCCCTCAACCCCTCTGTTCCTGTGTGTCCAACTTGTCTGGTTACAACTATGTCTGTTCGTCCACCCATTGTAAAGCGCTGCAGAATTTGACGGCGCTCTATAAATAATATAATAATATAATAATAATAATACAGACATAGACATACAGACATACAGACATACATACAGACATACATAGACATATATACATAGACATACATGCATAGACATACATGCATACAGACATACATACACAGACATACATACAGACACATACATAGACATACATACATGCATACACACAGACATAAATACATACATACACAGACATACATAATACACATACATACACAGGCAGACATACAAACATGCATACACATACATGCATACATACATACATACATACAGACACATACATAGACATACACATACAGACATACATACATAGACATACATACATATACATACAGACAGACAGACACATACATACATACATACACATACATACATACATACATACATACAGACACACATACAGACACAGACAGACAGACACATACATAGACATACATACATACATACATACATACAAATACATGTATACAGACATACAGACAGACATACATACACAGACTTACAGACAGACACATACATAGACATACATACAGAGACATACATACAGAGACATACATACAGACATACATAGACATACACAGACAGACACATACATACATACACATACATGTATACAGACATACAGACAGACATACATACATACACAGACTTACAGACAGACACATACATAGACATACATACAGACATACATACATACAGACATACAGACATACACAGAAAGACACACATACACAGTGCTCATTTTCTAGCCACGCTCCCGTCTCTTACCTTTGCAGGAGGGTGGCTGGGGATGATGGGAGTCAGCGCGACTCCCTCTTCACTTGCGCGCTTCCTCCCAGCAGCACTTGCGGCTGCTTTTTTTTTTTTTAAAGGGGCCCGGTCGCGCTATACCGTTGCGGTTGTCACCCCCTGATGGCGGCCCTGCCCCTCACACATACTGAACCCACCCCCCCCACACACACACCACACTCCTCATACACACAAACTGTACCACTCACAAACACACTGTACCCCTCTCAAACGCACACACTGCACCCCTCACAAAAACACACATTGAACCCCTCACACACACTGCACTCCTCACACACATTGCACTCCTCACACACATTGCACACATCACACATGCACACATTGCTCCCCTCACACACACACTGCACCCTTCACTCACACACAAACACACACTGCACCCCTCACACACACTGCACCCCTCACACACACTGCACCCCTCACACACACTGCACCCCTCACACAAACATTGCATCTGTGATACGCTAATAGCCACACTACTGGGAGTTGTATTGTTGTGTAGTCATAATCGCTTAATTGCAGAAATGTATTTTAGGCAAACCCCCCTGGGTGTATTGTTAATCCCTCCCCTTTGCAAATGTTTGTGTGTTTGAATGTAAGCTAGTTTTTGTATGGAGTATGTTTGTTGAATGAAGTGTTGGTGTTTGAATGCAATTGTGCATTTGTGTGTAGTGTGTTTATTTTAAATGCAGTGGTGTGTTTATATATAATTTGTTTTTTTAATACAAAGGTGCGTTTGTATGTAGTGCTGATGTTTGAATGCAGCGGTATGTTTGTAAGTAGTGTTGGTGTTTGAATGCTGAACTGTATACACATATACACTGCGACACACAGAGATACATATACTGACACAGATGCAGATACATAGACCCACACACTGAAACACATGCAGATACACAGATAGACACACTGACACACAAATATACAAACACTGACATACGTGCAGATATACAGCCACACATGCACACACTGACACACATAGTACACATACTGTCATCATACACGCACAAATATACACATTGTCACACAGACTCACACAGATACACACATAAATACAGATAGACAGACATACAAATACAAACACTGACAAACATGTGGATACAGATACACACTAACACACATGCAGACACACACACTGACACACATACAGATAGATAGAAACACAGATACAAACACTGACACGCATACAGATACACAGATACATAGAAGCAAACACTGGCAGACATGCAGATGCACAGAATCACATACTGAGAACATACAGATACACACTGGCACACATAGATACACACACATTGATAGACAGATACACAACTACAACACTGACACATATGCAGATACACAGATACAAAGATACACATGAAGATATACACACTAACAGATATACAGGTACACAGAAACACACACTGATACAAAGACACACACACACACACACTGATAGACATAAAGATACTCAGACACACACTAATACAGAGACACACACACTCAGAGACATAAAGATACACAGACACACACTGATACAGAGACACACACACTGACATACATAAAGATGCACAGGCACACACACTGATACACAGAAACACACTGTGACATGCATCCAGTTACACAGACTGACCGGCAGACACACACACATGCTGGCCAAAATGTACACTCTTATAGTAATCCTCCAGTTTCCTACATTTTGCTGGATGGTGGCCCCCGGTCACTGGACCTTGGCATGCTCCTCATGGCGCTCCCAAGCCTCTGGCTCCTGGGCGCAATGCACCCCATGCACCAGTACAGGATCAGCCCTTAATCCAAAGTTTCAAAGCAAAATTACTCACAGTATTATGTAGCAGTAGAAGACCATTAGTAGCTATCTCCTCAACCCTGGCCAATCAGAGCCTGCAAGTGCCCCAGCACACTGGACCACCAGAAGTCAGCTTACCTCTCTCCCTGCAAGGTAACAACAGGGAAGGGGGAATGCATATTTGTTTTTTTTTATAAAACCCCTATAAAACTCTATACATGGCTAAAAGGGCATAATCAGGGAGGGGCGTTGTGAAGATTTGTCCCACAGGTAGCTTAATGACCAAAGGCCAGACCTGTCTATATTAAATTCCAAAAGTTGGGCATTTAGCAAATTGAACTAATGTTAAAAATCTGTTTAATTTAAATAGTCTGCTTATTTACATATTGCGCACTGTTCTCTGAGTCGACTTGCGATTTTAGGGAAGATTAATCAAGGCAAAAACAGGTGCTATTCTGGGAAACATTGATGAATAAGAATCAATTACCATAGATACCAAGATAATACATCTCACTATTTAGTACTTTGCACTAAAAACAGAACATGTTTTCCTTAATACATATCCTCCTGTTTGCCTCATTGACCACTGTCCTTAGAATGTATTGATGTGTAGGCAATGCATGCCGGTATGTGTGATATAGGTATGCACCTGCCCTTTTAATAGAATTCCATAAATTGCAGTGAATTAGACATGACAGAATGAGAAAGTAACAGAGGACCAAAGAAGATTAGCCTTGTAACATTGTAATATTCATTTAGATTCATTTTGAGGGACATGTTTCTATGTGGATGTAGTGATGCCTAACACAATGAAGGATTGAAGAATTTGTGAGATGTGCATAAGGCTATGTTTAAGAACAAATAAGCAAAATCAAACTTAGATTTCCCAATGGGCCAATTGATTCTGAATTGCTGTCACAATCTGTGTTTCAAGCCAGACATAAATTAGCTTGTGGTGAGAAAACAGTGATAGGAAGGTCTCCACTTGTTTAAGCACATTTTCAAATACATGTTTACACAACACTTGCCCATCATAAAGTAGATTAAACCCATTGGCTGACATTCCATTTGATTTCTAATACAGAATTAAATTTAACACATAAAGGCTCACTTACCTATTCCTTTGATACAGCATTGGTTTACACTCTTAAACAGATTTTATTTTTCTACCAGAACATCTCTGCACAAAGAGAGAGGCTGTAAATAACAACCCCCCATTTTCTAACATTCTTCGGCATGTTTGTAGATCAAACCTCATGGCAATAAGCAATAACCAATAAGCAATAACCAACATAAAGTTTCAGCAAACGTGTCAAAATTTTGTGGGCTGCTTTTGGAGCCAAAACTGAGTCGTGAGAAAAATAATAAAGCCCTTGCCACTTAATGCTGTGCAGATGCCATAGTGAAGGGAGAATGGGAAGTAATTTAAAAGCATTGACAATGCCCATTTTAATGAGCCATGCACCTGTACCAGCCACCAAAATGGCCCAAATGGCATTGTCAAGAGTGGCATATTGTAAGGAAAATTTGTCGGAGGGTATGAGGGAATTAAGGCTGGGAATAGTGGAGGAATGTGGTGCTGATAAGTCAATGATAAGTCAGGGTTTAAGCGAAGTGTTCCCCGTAACAACCCCTATGGGGTTGGTTCTCCAAGATGTGAAAGGCGGGGAACCAAAAGGCCCCAACAAAACCCTTGATCAGCTTCAGTCCTTATGAGTACACACTAACTCTTGGTCAGTCAAAGCGGTTTGCAAGTTGCATTCTAGTGTTCCAGTTGGCAAGTGTACTAAACCTGTGTGGAAGCCCTCAGACAGTCCTTCGAGGATAATTTTAACCAAATGTTGTGAGGGATGGTGTTGTAGAAGAGCAGCCAATAATGTGACGTTGATGCAAGTGTGGCAAGGTTTAGGAAAAACTTTATTCGGGCACATGGATTTTGAATGAGCCAGGAAACAATGATAACAAACGTGTAACAACCTACATGAACTAAAACCACAAGTGCCTCAGGAACTTGATACATACAAAATATGTAGATGCAACTTAATTACTATAAGTGAGACAAAGAGACCGGGTACTGGCAGGATAGCTAGGAGCCAAGTGTCGAAGAATTATGCTATCTTAACGTGACAGATGAGTCCCTACTAATTGCCAAGTGGCGTG
The DNA here is from genome assembly GCF_036172605.1 of Pelobates fuscus. Lineage (NCBI taxonomy): Eukaryota > Metazoa > Chordata > Amphibia > Anura > Pelobatidae > Pelobates > Pelobates fuscus. Next base: position 147,352,634 of record NC_086323.1, on the reverse strand, counting down.
AGAGGCGCTAATTATGCGTTGGCCCGAGGTAGGTTTGAGGCCAACTAACTAAAGCATAAGATAGAATGGGAGTGACATGGGAGGCCTTCTCTATGTGACAATGCAAGGTGGCTACCTATGATTTGGGCCGAGGGGCGTATACCTCCGAGTATGAGGATGGGTGTTGACCTCACAGGACCACTAGCTTATGGATTAACACCAGAAAACAGAAACCTAGTTGGACAACCTAAATCTCAAAAGCAAGTACCACTCTAAAATTGAAAAAAGGTATTGGTTTGTGAAATCGTACCTGATAAAGTTTGAGTGAAGATGAGATTCTATGCAGAAATAAAGGAACGAGAGGGTGGCAGTAGATACGTGCTGCAACCCTTAGATAAGATGTGATGAGTACCTGTGCGTATAGATTTATGTGAGTGGGCCAGATCGTGGGCCCGAATAATAACAGGAAATCTACCAGAACCTATAGATGAACAGTGAAAATATGACAGAGGTAGATGACAGATCAAATGAACGCACGAAAAATGTGAACGGACCCCTACCGCGATGACGTGTAATGGTTGCGACCGTTGCCTTAAGGTAAGGGTCTTGACTTATCGTTAGAACCACTAACCGTGCCAAGACCGGGCTTCGAGGAAGCCGGAAGGAGGCCGTGGGTTTACAAACTGTTTGGTAAGCGGCCAGGTAAGCGAAGAACAGGAGCCAGGACCACGAGGGAAAGCAGGTTAGAAAACAAGATGGCGGTTTGACGGAAGTAATCCTCTCAGACTCGCCAGGCCATCAACGGTAAGGTGAGAGAGGATTGGCAGCTCTTTTAAAGGGGATTCAAGCCCCTCCCACAACTATAGGCCTAGGCATTAAATATGTGTGTGTGTGTGTGTGTGTGTGTGTATATATATTTTTATAATAGGTTTAAGGTATGTTTTAGTAGCAGTCAACACATACAATATCCAACATTTGTACTAGCTAGTTTTTGTTCTGGTGATGGAAATTAACATCTAAAGAATTTTCACTCAGGTGTCCTCCATAATTTTGGCCTACTTACTAGACGTGCACCAGGAAAAAATATATATATTTTAAGTTGGTAATTCCAAAATTAGTTTTTGCAGAATTTGGTAATTAACCATTTGGAACAAATCAAACTTTGTGTGAAAATTTTCAAATATTTGGCGTCTGTTATTCCCTATATGACACCGTTCAGGTAAATAATAGTACCAAATTAGGGGAGCTATCTACCAAACAGTGTCCTAATGTGGTGTCCAAAGTAGGGTAGTTCCACATAAGGGTATCAAATTAGGGGATCTTTGGTGGGGGACGGGACTGGTTGCATGTCCGGCCAACTTCCACAAGATATCACTTTTTACCTGCAGAATAAGCATTAAAGTCAGTATTCTCGTGCCTCAAAGCTGCCATCTCTGCTCTAAGTACCTACTGCAGTGACTGTGAAGCTCAGTCAGGAGATTGAAAAATGCTGATTATTTGAGCAAGGGGTGTGGTGGACGGCCACTGTCTTACCTTTTTCCCTAGTGCCTCAGTGCTACTCCACAATGTATCATATTGCTGGTCCCACCCTCCCCCGCCCCCTTTTGGACCGGTGGAGCTTATCCCGATCCCCAATGGAGGGACCTTGCACTATCTGAGAAGAATTACTTACCCTTAAGTAATAAGGCCCACAAAATCGCCTCCAAACAGGTCCAAACAAACCTGACCATGAGCCCTGGCCTGAAGCATATCTTGCCAATGTTGACACACAATGAAATCTACAACTGTTTTTGGGCCACGTTGATCTTGCATCATGGGCGTTCGCATGCGGGAAGCAAAAGGGGGCACTTGCCCCACCCTAGATTTTTCAACATGCCCCATCCCCACAGGCAATTTTCCCTTGGACTGTGACAGCTCAGTCAGAGGGAAAAAAGGAGGAGGTGCTGCAGGGCCGGATTAAGAGCCCAGTGGGCCTGGTGCTGACAATTATGATGGGGCCTAATTACAGAATCTTATCAACGAAAAACACTAAAACAGTCATACCTCCCAAGCGTCATGTATCTGATGGAGTTGGTGTTGGAGGAAACTCAAAGGATGCAGCTATAAGAAAACACATACTCTATGCTAATCTCTTTATCTAATTTATGCTTTCATCTTTCAAGTAAATCCATACCAACAGCAGTGTCCAGTGAAGCAAGAAGCCAATGGGCGGGGTAAAAGAGTAGGCCACTGATGCGAATCACATGACCAGAACTGCCAGAAGGGGCAAACATGCCCAAAAAGGGGGTATGTCTGTCCAAAGAATTGGAAGGCCACCCTGGCATCAGTGTCCCTATGCATCACAGTGTCAGTGTCCCCATGTCACCCAGTCCCCTAGTCTCCCAGTGTCTGTGTCCCCATTTCTGCCAGTGTCCCCATGTCTCAGTGTGTCCCGTGTCACTAGGATACATGGGGACACAGAGACACGGGGACACTTGGAGACATGGGTGCACTGAGACACTTGGGGACACTGGGGACATGGGGGCACTTGTGGATACAGACATGGGGACACTGAGAGACATGGAGACATGGGGATACAGACATTTGGGGACACTGGGAGAAATAGGGTCACAGACACATGGGGATGCAGACACTGGGAGACATCGGGACACAGAGATATGGGGACACAGACACTGGGAGACATGGGGACACTGAGACACTAGGGACACTGGCCGGGAGACATAGGGACACTGGGAGGCATGGGGACACAGACACTGGATGGGAGACATGTGGACACAGACATATGGGGACACTGGGAGCCATGGGGACACTGGCTGGGAGGCATGGGGATACTGGGAGCCATGGGGACTCTGAGACACTAGGGACACTGGCTGGGAGGCATGGGGACACTGGGAGACATGTGTCCCAATGTGTCTACCTATGTCTCACAGCGTCCCCATGTGTCTGTGTCCCCATGTCTCACAGTGTCCCCTAGTGTCTCAGTGTCCCCATGTGTCTCAGTGTCCCCAGGTCTCCCAGTGTCCCCTAGTGTCTCAGTGTCCCCATGTCTCCCTGATGCCTTTCCCCTCATCCCTCACTTCCCTGAGCTGTAGTCTGTCTGTGCAGGCTGGGAGCTGCTGTCTGAACTCTCTGACTGTGCTGTGTAGCTGCTCCCCTGTGTATTAGTGAGTAGAGAGAGGCAGGGAGGGATATGCTGTACCTTCCTATCCCTGCCTCTCTCTATACACAGTGACACCTACTGGCCGGTGCTGGTATTCCGTTTATACTGAGAAACATATTTGCATTAGTATTGCCGGTAATACTGCAATACGAGCACGGCCAGGCAGCCTCAAATACAGGCAGTGCCCTAAAATACAAGTCAGTAGTGTGTTAAAAAAAAAAAAAAAGGTAATTTTTTTTTTTTTTAAATGGGCCTATTCCATGGGCCTGGGCTTGGAGCTGCAGCTCCATCAACCCCTTTGTTAATCCGGCCCTGGGTGCTGGGGGCTGGAGGGAGGTGCTGAGGGCCGTTTTCAGGTTGCCATTGGGCCACAGGGAGCAATCTGAGGCTCCCTTTCTAAATTCCCAGCAATTTGGTGCCTCTTTGCTGTACCCCACACAAGTCCCACCATCACAAGCTCCACCCCCGCACCAACGCGCCGGAAAAAAGAGGACAGACTATGCCTCCCAGAGCTCCCAGTATCCCACAGACTTATGTGAGATGTAGGCATCAGCCCATGACAGTGATTTTGTGTGTGTGTGTGTGTGTCTGATAGTGAGTGAGCCTGTGTGTGTGTGTGTGTGTGTGTCTGATAGTGAGTTAGCAAGCTTGTGTGTGTGTGTCTGATAGTGACTGAGCTTGTCTGTGAGCTTCTGTGTGTGTGTGCCTGATAGTGAGTGAGCTTATGTGTGTGTGTGTGTGTGTGTGCCTGATAGTGAGTGAGCTTGCATGTGTGTATGTGTGTGTGTGTGTGTGTGAGCTTGTATGTTTATGTATGTGTGCTTGATAGTTAGTGAGTGAGTTTGTTTGTTGTGTGTGTGTATGTGCACCTGATAGTGAGTGAGTTTGTGTGTCCGTGTGTCAGTAAGTTTGTAGTGAGCATGTGTATGCCAGTTAGCTTGTTTGTAGTGAGCATATGTGTAAGTTAGCTTGTCTGTAGTGAGTGTGTGTGTCATTGCGCTTGTAGTGAGCTTGTCTGTGTGTCATTGAGGTTGTCTGTAGTGAACTTGTGTTTGTGTTTGTGTGTTTGTGTGTGTGAGTTTGTTGTGAGCATATGTGTGTCAGCTTGTCTGTAGTAAGTTTGTATTTGTATACCAATGAGTTTGGCTGTAGTACCTTATGTGAGTGTCAGAGTTTGTACTAAGTTTGTGTGTGTGTACCAATAAGCTTGTCTGTGTGTGTCAGTGAGATTGTCTGTAAGTGAGTCTATTTGGGTGTATCAGTGAGCTTGTGTTTTCATGTCAATAAGTGTGTGTATCAATGGCATTTTCTGTCTGCATGTGTGCTTGTGGCAGTGAGATTGTCTGTGTCTGCATGTGAGTATACTTACTGTAAAATTATTTTGTTTACACATGTAAGAAATGGGGTGCCTTTAAAAAATATATTTTCTATTTAATATATTGACACATGAAGTTGTGTAATAAGCTATCTGGTTTCAAAGGAGGTTGTCATCTATGGGTACAAATCTTTACTATAACAATTTCAAGGGTCATGTTATCAGGAGATCAGAAGATCAGAGTAATTAACATCTAGGTGTAACCATGAAGTTTGTGCTTTTCCAAGCCATCCTGTCCAATCTACCAAGAAACTAACCCTAACTGGTCACGTCTTACACAATGTTACAATACAGCTGGAGGGAAGAGATCCAAACGAAAGAATTGTGTAAAGATTGAAGTCTCTGTGAAAAGAACGGCGGGATTGTTACAAATCGCTATTTGTAACTGGCCCTTTAAATGAGAAATTGCCCTGCTTCCCTGGATTGTGGAGAAGCATGTTTGCCAGCCTCCTGCCTCATGACTATGGCCCCTGGAAGATTGTGCCCCTGAAAACTTATTAACATTTATTGGGTGTGTATGGCCCTTTAAGAACCGTCTGGGGACATATTGTGACTTTGCTGAACAATGTCCCTTTAAGACTATGTCCCCAGACCTGTAAAATAACTTGCCCCTGGCTTTCTCCCACTTGGTTCAGTAAATAGGGCTTACTGAACCAAGTACCACACAGGCAGACCACCCAGAAGCTAAAGTGTGCAGGCAATTTACCTCCCAGGCTGTGAGGTTACTGCAGGTTAATTGCCGAGCGCTGGGTGGCCGCCATTCGGCAGCCGAACACGTGGCGGCGGCCATTTTGGTCATTCGAATGCGGTCAGCGGTGTATGCTAAAGATTCTGTGGAACTGAAATCGGCTACACATTTTGCCGAACACCGCTGACCCTTACCTTCTCCCATACGGAACTTGCAGCTCCAGAGACTAAGTCCCGTTCGAAATGGGACTTAGTCATTTTTTCGCATGAAATTGACCGACCGCACAGCCCAAATCTATGGAACTGTTTTGGGCAGGAAATTGTGCTTGCGGTCGGTCATAAAGGACTTCCAGCTAACTTTTGATCCACTGGAGGGATTTGGCTGATTTTTGGAAGGGTTTATGTTTGATGTATGCTGAGTCTGAATATGCAACTTTTATTGAAATTGGATGTATGGTTTTAAAGTTACAGTGTGTGTGTAAAAACTGTATTTTTATTGTATGTAATAATTGGTTTAACTGTTTATCTGAGGGGAGGGAATGTGTGGGCTGCACCAGATGTGTGATTGGTGATTTTATGCCTCCCCCTGGGAGTGTCCTATTTGCATGTAACCTCAATAAAAGCCAGGCTGGGTGTTCCAGACCTCAGACCTCTTCTGACCCTCAATACGTAGCCTTGTCTCGTTATTGGAGGGAACTGCTATATCACACTGGGGATTGCTATGCGCTGCATATTCCCCTGAGCTCTTAATCACTTAGCTCTTGTAAGAGCTTGTTCCGGATACGCTCTCCTGGAGGAGAGGTCTTCCCCACACGGTCCTGGAGGACAGAAGCCGATCCAGGGTGGACGGAAGACGGCGCGGCTCCAGTTAAGCTACGGCGGTTGTGGAGCCTGCGGTGGTTGTGGTGTCGTCTGCAGTGCTTGGAGTCCTCTGAGAGCGCTAGGAGCATCCATCAACGGAGGGTACTCGGTCGGGGTACACGGAGCTCCGTTACAGTGGTGGCAGCGGTGGGAGGGCGTCCTAGTGCGAGGAGAAGCAGCTCAGAGACACTGGTAACGTTTGGAGTTACAATTGAGGGCAACGCTAGCCATTGGGCAGCGCCCCTGACTACAACAGGATGGAATCAGCTGGTTTGCGGACAGCGTTCCATGATGAGGAGGAGAAGGAGGCCGCAGATTACAGGGATGTAGCCAGAAGGGAACTCTGGTATGATGCCCTGGAAGATGCCCAGTGGCGGCGAGGTGAGAGTCTCCCCAGTGATGAGCAGCGGCTACAGAGGCGTGTGGCAATGCGAATGTGTCTATTGGGAGAGCAGCCCCTGGATGAATGGGTGGCAAGACTAGAGACCCTGGTATGGCGAGAGATCGGGCTAGACAACGCATACCAGGCCCTCTGGTGGCATACCATTCGACTTACTCCCTGGACAGCCGAGCACGACTTACCGGAGGGGGATGATTATGATGGTCCTGGTCTACTTCTGGACGCCATGGAGGAGGAGCCTGATTTCGGCAGCACGGAGGAGTCTAGGTTCTGGGACATCTACGACTACCGGATGGGCATGTATGTCTGGGCTGACGAACGAGAGGTGAGAGAAGACATGACCCACCTGGTAACAAGGGAGTGGGAGCTGGAGCAAGACTACCTACACCTGCTCAGCTCCGTGCAGCCCCAACCTACGCGACAAGCAGAACCAGGTCTAGAGCCCTTCAGCTGGAAGGATATCGTAGATGTTAACTGGGAAGATCCCCAACCCCAGAGTGAGTGTCAGGGAGCCGAAGGTGCCGTCCTTCCCCCCCAGCAGCAGTGTGTCCTACAGAGAGCAGAGACAGTTGGTCCCTCTCTACAGCAACAGGACAATGGTAAGGGAGTGGAGACAGGCGGTCTCCCTCTCCAGCGGCAGTGTGTACCCCAGGGGGCCGAAGGTGCCGACCTTCCCCCCCAGCAGCAGTGTGTCCTACAGAGAGCAGAGACAGTTGGTCCCTCTCTACAGCAACAGGACAATGTTACGGGAGTGGAGACAGGCGGTCTCCCTCTCCAGCGGCAGCCTGTGTTTCCGGGAAAGGAGCACAGCACCCCCTCTCCCCAGCGGCAGCTTACTCTAACAAGGGGAGACACCAATCCCCCAGACGGCGCAGATGGGACCGTGGTCTCTGTGCCTGACCTACAGGGATGCTGGACAGCCTTTCCAGATCCCCAACTACCCTCACCGGGACACCCAGAGGAGGGGGTAAGTACAAATTCCCCTCCCCAGGTAACTCCTAGCGTGGCACCAGAGTTAACAGAGGCAATGTTAACCCCTACTGACGTCCATGTTCCCTTGGCTACTGAGCCGGACTATGTCCCAAGCATCCCAGCAGAAGAGCTGGCAGCTGGGCAGAGTGCAGTCGGCCTCTGCCCTACCTTTGTCCCTGGTCCAGAGCCTGATGTCCTGCAGGCTACCCCAGCAGAAGAGCTGGCAGCTGGGCAGAGTGCAGTCGGCCTCTGCCCTACCTTTTTCCCTGGTCCAGAGCCTGATGTCCTGCAGGCTACCCCAGCAGAAGAGCTGGCATCTGGGCAGAGTGCAGTTGGCCTCTGCCCTTCAAGTACCCTCGGCATGTGGCCTCATTACCACAGCCAAATACCCAGGTGCAGTGACTGTGTGTTGTGGGTGGGCTGTTCCTGTACTTTGATGTTGTGGGGGGGCTACTCGGACATCTGTTTATTGTGGGTTGGTGGATCGACTAACGGAGGCACTGACCGACAGAAGGTCAGGTGCCTGGTTAGTCTTCCCCCCAAAGGGGAGATGTGTTACAAATCGCTATTTGTAACTGGCCCTTTAAATGAGAAATTGCCCTGCTTCCCTGGATTGTGGAGAAGCATGTTTGCCAGCCTCCTGCCTCATGACTATGGCCCCTGGAAGATTGTGCCCCTGAAAACTTATTAACATTTATTGGGTGTGTATGGCCCTTTAAGAACCGTCTGGGGACATATTGTGACTTTGCTGAACAATGTCCCTTTAAGACTATGTCCCCAGACCTGTAAAATAACTTGCCCCTGGCTTTCTCCCACTTGGTTCAGTAAATAGGGCTTACTGAACCAAGTACCACACAGGCAGACCACCCAGAAGCTAAAGTGTGCAGGCAATTTACCTCCCAGGCTGTGAGGTTACTGCAGGTTAATTGCCGAGCGCTGGGTGGCCGCCATTCGGCAGCCGAACACGTGGCGGCGGCCATTTTGGTCATTCGAATGCGGTCAGCGGTGTATGCTAAAGATTCTGTGGAACTGAAATCGGCTACACATTTTGCCGAACACCGCTGACCCTTACCTTCTCCCATACGGAACTTGCAGCTCCAGAGACTAAGTCCCGTTCGAAATGGGACTTAGTCATTTTTTCGCATGAAATTGACCGACCGCACAGCCCAAATCTATGGAACTGTTTTGGGCAGGAAATTGTGCTTGCGGTCGGTCATAAAGGACTTCCAGCTAACTTTTGATCCACTGGAGGGATTTGGCTGATTTTTGGAAGGGTTTATGTTTGATGTATGCTGAGTCTGAATATGCAACTTTTATTGAAATTGGATGTATGGTTTTAAAGTTACAGTGTGTGTGTAAAAACTGTATTTTTATTGTATGTAATAATTGGTTTAACTGTTTATCTGAGGGGAGGGAATGTGTGGGCTGCACCAGATGTGTGATTGGTGATTTTATGCCTCCCCCTGGGAGTGTCCTATTTGCATGTAACCTCAATAAAAGCCAGGCTGGGTGTTCCAGACCTCAGACCTCTTCTGACCCTCAATACGTAGCCTTGTCTCGTTATTGGAGGGAACTGCTATATCACACTGGGGATTGCTATGCGCTGCATATTCCCCTGAGCTCTTAATCACTTAGCTCTTGTAAGAGCTTGTTCCGGATACGCTCTCCTGGAGGAGAGGTCTTCCCCACACGGTCCTGGAGGACAGAAGCCGATCCAGGGTGGACGGAAGACGGCGCGGCTCCAGTTAAGCTACGGCGGTTGTGGAGCCTGCGGTGGTTGTGGTGTCGTCTGCAGTGCTTGGAGTCCTCTGAGAGCGCTAGGAGCATCCATCAACGGAGGGTACTCGGTCGGGGTACACGGAGCTCCGTTACAGGGATAAACCACCTTTGGGAGGGAAAAGGAATTCTGGGACTTGTAGTTAAGGACTGCAAGAATCAGTCTTTAAAAGAACAACAGTCAAGGAGGTTGGGCTCCTCTTATTCTTTTTTTGTCTCTTTTGGAGAGGACAGCGCAGCAAGCACAGGTGCCATGGTGAGAGAGACTGTCCCAGATTACACAAGATGAAGGTACAAGGGGAAGATCTTCATTTAAATGTCGAAGTATTGCCCTTTTACTATCTATCTTTTGGTTTTGGACTGGATGTGGTTTAATGTGTAATGCGTATATACTTTTTTAAATCTGTAACAGTATCCTAAACCAGTATTAACAATACATTTTATTAAACACTTGTATTTGTGTCTTATTTGTCACACATTTCCTAAAAGAATATCTTTGTAAGAGGGTCATAATTTCTTACACACTGACAGAGCCAATATTTTGAATTTGAAAAAGAAATATACCAATAATATATATATATATTTATACATATAGATAGAACTTTAAGAGATCAGAAGACAGGAGAGAAAATCTCAACTCTGTCACTGACTCAAAAGGTAAAAAGTGATCACCTGGACTGGGTGGAGAGGGGATAACCCTCGGGAAGACATGAAATATCAAGAGAGAATCTCCTTAGGTTGTCTAACTAAGGGACAGCCATATGGAGAGGTACCCAGTCCAATTCCGTAAGTTTAGTAAGGAAAAATAATAAATAACTTTATTAAATAGAATATGTATATAAAAGCACAAATCTAAGTAGATAGAGAATTACCCACCATCAGGACATAGAGAAAGTGGCTAATAAATAGCCTACTCTGGCTATATATATATAGACCTTCTAACTAGAAGGACAAAGTACTGAATACTACTAAGGGTACTCCTAGAAAACCCACAGGGGTATATAACTCAGGACTCTATCTAGCATAGAAAAAAGGCACACAAAATTAAAATGTAATACCTAATGGAAAACGATCTCAATTAAAGGAGCCAAAGGGAAAAGCAATGAGAGGGAAGGGGATATAGAAGGAGAGAGGTAATGTCACAGTGATGAATGACTAATAAAAAGCAATCATAAGACATATATACCTCCCACCCCAACTTGCCAAATCCCACAGAACCCACTCTGAGCTAAAGCCCTATGCTCCTCAAATGACACCTTCGAGGGTGTCCTAGTCTTAGCCTAAAGCTACAGAAATAATGGAGAGACCAAGCAACGAAAATAGGCAGTGGTTAGACCGCCACTACCTTTCAAAGCAAGAAAGGAGATTAACTCACTACTGCTATGGTATAGGGTATATAGAGAGATAGGGGGAGAGTAATCGGAGAAATGGGGGAGAGAGGTAAAGTGAGGATGATAAGTAAAACAACCAAATAACCTCTCCCACCACTTGCAAACTCCCGACAAAACAGTCTCACGCTATACTAAACCCTATGCTCCTATAATAACACCTTCGAGGGTGTTCTAGTCTTAGCTTCAAGCTAATAATAGAGATGGTCCATTAGGTAAAAATAGTGTCAAATCATATCATTCGTGCAGGGTGCTCAAACGTGAGTAAAGTGAAGGCTAAAAAACCCGACGCGCGTTTCAGCGTGTTATACACGCCGTCATCAGGGGTAACGCTGGTGCGGCCTGCCCGGCCGTCTGTTATATACCCTGCTAATTGTGCCTATATCGGAGTCCGCCAATCACCGATCGTCTGTCAATGACGCAAACGGGGCGTGTCCAGCTGCTCCGTTGCGTAACTTTTACGGCGATCAAGGAGGCTGGGAGCATTGTGGAATTAACCCGTAGAGTGCCTAATGATCCTCCAGGGTTAGATTCAAAGTGGTACAAGTGATAAATGCAGCATCAGAAGTGTATAGATACACTGTATGTCCGCGGGTATTACATTAAACTGGTAGTCGAACGGCTATGTAAAACCTGTTTGATAACATAGTGTAATGCCTGTAACAGTGTAGAGTAACCAGTTTAATTTCATTGCCTGTGTAATATGAGATAAAAAATGGCAATCTTCATCCATCAGCAGGCAAGTTTACCTTATATACTTAATATACACTTTTGCCAGTAATGCACATCTATAAGGGAACGGCATAACCAGTGAAAAAATAATAATGAGTTTATGCCTGTACTGTATATCATGCAGAAACTCCATTGAGCGAACCCAGCTGCATATATACAGTATCTACCTCTGTTCCCCATGGCTTGTCTACTGTATAATGACATTCATACAGGAGATATATTCATGGTGTGCATGCATTGATAATTATGTAACTAATGTGTAATTCAAGTTGTGCCTACATATAAACCACGATTGAAATGTATCTATTCCAAATATAGTATGGTACAAATCTATCAGTGTATGCAGACTAAACACATTGATGCTCGTACGAAAAATAGGCTCAAAAAGTTAAATAATTGAAAGGAAATTTTAACCAGTGTGAAGTGATATATACATATGTGTTTTAACTTAACTAGAATATCATTAAAAATCAGTCTGTCAAATAAATGGGGAATAAGAGAAACCTTCATTTAGCCCTGCTGGTGACAGGGTTTTCAATTGGTAAATCCAGAAGGCTTCTCTCCGAAAAGTCCATCCAAAAGTATTCTTAAAAAAGGGGTGGATTTTTTAGGCCTAAAGCAAGCGGACCTATCTCAGGGACCGCATACCAGGTACAGAGGCAGGGGCAGAAGCCAGAGACGGCGCAGAGAATGAATGAATCTTCCCTGCGCGTCATTAACCTCTCAGGTACCACTCTTAGCCCGACTGAACTTATGGTGCTGGATAAAGGTTTTTCGTTTGTGCCCACACCAACATTCAGTAAATTCAATTGGACCAAGGATGTGAATTTGTTTGTGAGAAAATTGGCCCTTTTTAAGTATCATGCAATACGCAAAGAAATCAGGGCACAAAGCTTAGGTTTACTACCAAAAGACCTTGATTGTTTGGATACTCTGGTTGAATTACTGAATTTAGGTGATGAGGCTATACAAAACGATATCCCGCATACTAACCTTAAACCTAAGAGCAGATTCACCCCACATTTTTCAGACTATAAGAATTTGGAAGTTTTCCTTGAAATGGTTACCAGAGAAATAGAAAACCTGAATGAGAATGATTTTCACTTATCTCCTAATGGTAACCTTAACAAACAGGAACTAGAGTCCCTTAAAAAGCTACAAAGCTATACGGACTTGATTTTTAAACCGT